>NC_136407.1:0-187098 GCF_965140285.1 Lepidochelys kempii | reverse complement strand
ACGCGCTATCTCAGAGTTCCTTGTCTCCGGGGCAGCTCCTGGGGTGGCTACCCCTGAGCCAGACTCCCCGATCCCCCAGCCCTCCAAGCCGGGCTCCCCGTGGCCTGAGCCAGACCCCTGCTTGGGGGTCCTCCTGGCCCCCCCCACCCTGTGATGCAGGGGCAGTGGGGTCCAGGTCGGGCTGCCCCGCTGTGGCCTGAAGGGGGGGCAGCCAGTCCCTGCTGTGGGAGAGGAGGGGAGGCACTGCTCAGCCACACTCCCCTCAGCCCGGGGGGCTCGCCCGAGCCCTGCTGGGGGGGCCTGCCCAAGAACGCCTGGCCTTCAGCCCTGGGGAGGACAGAAAGGGGGCGCTTGTTAGGGGGGAGAGGGGGCTGCAGTGCTGGGGGGGAGGCTGCCAGGAGAGGGCTGAGCGGCCACCCCCCTTCCGGCAGGGCTGTGCGGTGCGGGCCCTAAGCGGCTGTCCCACGGGGGGAGAGGCTCCTCCTGCTTATGGGACAGTGGAGAAGGGGCCTTTTATCCTCTGTCACCCCACAAGTGGCTGGGGGGGCCCTAAGAGAGGGGGGGGAGAGGACAGGCGCTGGCAGCTGTCACGCTGTAGCCAGGCTCCCATCAGCAGCTGAGGCGGCTGCCCGTGGGAGGGGGGCCTATGAGCCCCTGGGGCAGGTGTCGTCCATGCCCCCCTCAGCGAGACTCCCCATGAGCCCCTGGGGCAGGTGTCGCCCCCCCCTTAGCGAGACTCCCATGAGCCCCTGGGGCAGCTGTCGTGCACCCCTCCTCCCTTAACGAGACTCCCATGAGCTCCTGGGGCAGGTGTCGCTCCCCCCCTTAACGAGACTCCCATGAGCCCCTGGGGCAGGTGTCGCCCCCTTAGTGAGACTCCTGCTGCTGGCACCCAGTGCCGAGAGGCTAAACAACAGCTGGGGTTGGTTTGCTACCCGGTGTGCGTCACCCAATAATCACAACGGGGTGGAGAAGCAGAAAAGTTTATTTGCAGCTGCAAAAAGGTCCAGGGAGAATAAAATCTCAAATCCTGCACCCAGAGCAGGAAGTTACGCAGGTTTTATACATTTTTTTTTTTTAGCATACTTATTTAATAGCAAGCTGCCCTAAGTATTTATATTGCCAGCCAATTCAGTTTTCAGCTAGTTTTTTTGTTTTTTGTATTATTTGTTAAACCATACATAAAGCTGCTTTATTTAGCATTGTTTTTTTATATTTGCCCTGTTTGGCCTTGTTTAGTTTTAGGCAATCTGACTCTGCAACCTATTGTTGCAGATCCTCAGCATAACTGCTGCGAGTGCCTCCAGGCGGGGGGGCCAAGGACACTTGGGCCTAGTGCGAGGGGGCTTCATTGACACTCGTGGTTTTCCATTTTTTTGAGTTATTTAGTGGCCATGCCCCAGTGTTTTTAACAACTCCCTCCTTTGAGAACACTCAACAACCTTGGCTCTGAGTTTTCTTACTTGGGCTACTTATTTCTTTACAATAGGATTTTGCATAAGCACTTTGTGATAGCCCTGAAGAGAACGACTTATTAACTTTTGCAAAAGGGCCCTAACGCATGAGACTGCACAGCATAATACCAGTAATACAAGCAATACAGGAAAGAGAAGTTTCAATAGCAGGCTAAATAAACCACCAAGCCAAGATGACAAACCCCAGCCTGAAAACAAGGTTTGCAACCAATCGCTCTTGGGGGGCAGTATAGGCAACCTGTGCTCCGGGTAGGGCATGGGCCTCAGCCTGTACCACCTTCTCATAGATTTTATAACTGCTATCATTTACATATACATAACACTGGGGCCCGACGAGGGCACAAACCCCTCCTTGGGATGCCAAGAGATAGTCCAAAGCCAGCCTGTTTTGGAGGGAAAACGTCCTGAGCTGTTGTACCTCTTTATTTAATGTTTTTATTGCTGACTTTAAATTACTAACCGAGTCCTTTAACTTTAAGGCCATTTTTTTAAGTACCATTTGCAGACTTAACAGAGGTGTCTCGGGCATTTTTAATTTTTTTTTGGGCAGTGTGGCAGTTATTGACAGATGAGGAACTTCATGAGCTATATAACAGCTACCTGTCCAGCTGGCTGGCAGCACCTTGTAAGCCTTTTGGCCACATACAAAATAGTGACCCTGTAGGGCCCAGTAAGGACTGTTTCTTAAGGGGATTCCTGGGATATTTAAAGCTGTTTTTTTTAAACAGTTCATATGCCCCTAAGGGGGCATCCCATTCTCCTGACTGGGTACAAGTGGGGGCGTTTTTAATTGTGCCGTTTAAATTACACTTGCCATAGGGACCACTACAAATTTATCATTGGCTTGCTACATTGGAGATATTAACTGGACGGCAAGTTATATTTCCAAACCTTTTTTTGTGGTAAGATTATTTGTAAGAGTTTCCCTAAAAGGGGAGGAACCGTTACACCCACACTGCTGGCCTCCCCTGTTGGTCTTTATCCGATACCCATCAGCCCACTGTGTAATAACAGAGGAGCTCTTTCCCACAGGACGCCCATAGTGATTAGATTGGTTTCGGGTAAAACATAACACTCCCTCAGTGAGTACTGCAGCTGAATACTCCTGGTCCTGATAGGTGGCCTGCTGTAAAGAGGTCTTATTCCAGAATGGCGAGTCCGTTCTTTCCTGCTCTTTGGTGGTGGCTAATTCTGCTAGGGTCAAGGGCAGCATGTCAAGGGGCATTCCCGTTTTGGGGGACAGTGGAGCCGGAGCACATACCCAGCAGTCTGTCTGGTTTGGTAAATTAGCAACATGGTGCACAAGCGAAACAAAGGAGTTATGCTCCCGATATGCACAGTTTGGAAATAACAATACAGAGAATAACAATGTTACCCAATTAATTATTACCAGAGTCTTCCCAACCCAGGGTCTTCAGTACCTGAGTGGGCCCATTTTAGCATTAAGGTGCCCGCTATTTGTGTCTTTTAAACAGTAGCTTTAGCCAGAGATTGTCACTAGATGAGGAGTCAGCAGGTTGGACGGTCCCCTGTCCTGCTGACGAGGGGGTGGGTACTGCCTTCAGACGAGAGTGATGGATCCGGTTCTTGTGTCTCTTGATTTTTGCCGCTGTTTGGGAGATCAGCAGGACGGCATAGGGTCCTTTCCACTTTTCCTGGAGAGGCTCGTTTTTCCAGGTGCAAACAAGCACAGGGTCACCGGGCTATAAGGAGTGGACGGGAGAGTCCAAGGGGGGAGGCTGGGAATTCTTGCTATACCTGTGAAGAGACAAGAGAACAGCAGACAGGGAACACATATACTGTGACAACAAACCATTACCCAAGTCCCATTCCCCTGACAGAACCGGGGTGCCATTCACAGGCCATGCCCTTTTAAACATAATTTTAAAGGGACTAAGCCCTAATTTACTTTTAGGGAGAACGGGGATACGAAGTAGGACGAGGGGCAAAGCATCAGGCCATCGCAGTGAGGCTTCTTGGCACACTTTTGAGAGATGCCGTTTACGGGTCTGATTGGTCCGCTCCACTACCCCACTGGCTTGCGGTCTCCAGGGCCTATGGAGTTTCCAGGGGATCTGTAAGGCATGTGAGATGCTTTGAATGATTTTTGACGTGAAATGTGTCCCGTTGTCAGATTCCATCCACAGGGGGAGTCCAAAGCGAGGAACGATCTCCTTAACAAACTTGAGGGCCACTGTCCTGGCATTGCAATTAAGGCATGGGAAGGCTTCTGGCC
Organism: Lepidochelys kempii; assembly: GCF_965140285.1. Taxonomy (NCBI): domain Eukaryota; kingdom Metazoa; phylum Chordata; order Testudines; family Cheloniidae; genus Lepidochelys; species Lepidochelys kempii. Next base: position 183,387 of record NC_136407.1, on the reverse strand, counting down.
ATCCGCTGAACCGATCCACTATGACAAGGAGATATTTCAACCCTGGGGTCTGGGGAAACTCAGTAAAGTCTATTTGCCACACTTGTCCGGGGCCCGGAGTGGGTTCTAGGGCAGCTGGTGGCACAGGATGTCCCGGTCGGGGGTTATTCTTGTGGCAGACTAAGCAGTCCGCTTGTACCTGGGCAGCCAGGGGTCGGAGTCCGGAAGTGATAAAGTATTTTCCCATTAGCTGGATAAGTGCTTCCCTGCCAGCATGAGTGGTTTGATGTAGTTTCTGCAGCACTGGCCGGATTAGGCCCTTTGGTAAGAGGACCTTCCCTTCTGGGGAATGGAGCTATCCCTCCTTTTCCCAGAGACCGAGTTTGTCAGTTAGCTGTCTCTCCTCCCCAGAGTACTGAGGGGTTGGAAGCTCCCCTACTGATGGGATAAGGGCATGCATATGGGCGTTCTCAGTCTGAGGGGATGGCAGGGTGGCAGCATGCTTAGCCTCTCTATCTGCCCGGGCGTTACCTCTGGCCACATCTTGATCCTCCCTCTGATGGGCTTTACAGTGTACCACCGCCACTTCCGAGGGGAGTTGTACGGCTTCTAGGAGCCGGAGGATTTGGGGCCCGTACTTGACTGGGGAGCCTTGGGCTGTCAGCATTCCCCTTTGCTTCCATAGGCCAGCATGAGCATGCAGCACACCAAAAGCATACTTTGAATTAGTAAAAATGTTGACCCGCTTTCCTTTTGACAGTTCAAGTGCACGGGTCAGGGCTATCAGTTCGGCAAGCTGGGCAGAGGTCCCAGCAGGCAAACCTTCAGCTTCCACGGTGTCATGGAGGGTCACAACAGCATAACCCGCCCTCCTTTGCCCATCTATTACAGTACTGCTACCATCAGTGTACCACTCATAATCTGCATTTGGGAGGGGTACATAAATCTGGACGGCTGGAGTACTGGGCATCTATGATCTCTAAACAGTCATGTTTCTGTTTCTCTGTTTCTGGCAAGAGAGTGGCTGGGTTAAGGGAGGGCCAAGGCTGTAAGGTGACTTCAGAGTTCTCTAACAGCTTAGCCTGGTACCGAGCAATCCGAGCCTGGGTGAGCCAAAGCCCTCCCTTTGCATCCAATAAGGCTTGGACCATATGGGGAGTATAGATTTGAATAATCCCTTCCAATGTTACCTTCTCAGCTTCCTTAAGCATTAGGGCAGTAGCTGCGACCGCCCGTAAACATGCCGGCCAAGACTTTGCAACCTGATCCAGTTGCTTAGAAAAATAAGCCACGGGACGTCTCCATGCTCCTAACAGCTGTGTGAGGACTCCTAGGGCCACCCCCTTTTGTTCACATACATACAACTGAAATGGCTTAGAGAGATCCGGCAGGCCCAGAGCCAGGGCTTCCATTAATTTCTTTTTTAAGATTTTAAATGCCCTGTCAGCCTCTGGGGTCCAATAGAAGGGGTCATGATTTGCTTCTTTTACACAGTCGTACAGGTGTTTAGCCCACAGTCCAAACTCTGGGATTCATATCCTGCAAAAGCCTGCCATACCTAGAAATGCTCTGAGCCGCTTACGATTACTTGGGGTAGGAACTTGACAGATAGCTTTCTTTTTTTGCTTGAAAGCTGACGCTCCCCCTGCTGTATGTGAAACCCGAGGTACCATACCTCTGGGAGGGCAATTTGAGCCTTACTCCGTGTTAGCCGATATCCCCGGAGTCCAATAAAATTCAGGAGGCTCACTGTGGCTTTAAGGCAGGGGGTTTGGCCCACAGTGGCAATTAACAAATTATTTACATACTGCAGAAGGAGGGCCTTCTCATTATCCCACTCCTTTAGGTCCCTGGCCAGAGCCTGGCCAAAGAGGGTGGGGGAGTTTTTAAATCCCTGGGCCAACACTGTCCAGCAAAGTTGCTTTTTAACCCTATTTCGGTCCTCCCACTCGAAGGAGAAAATCTCCTGTGACGGGGTGGCAACTGGGATGGTAGAGAAAGCATCTTTCAAATCAAGGTCTGAAAAATGGGTATACTGTCCCTTATAGAAGCCAATAAGGTATACGGGTTAGGGACAAGAGGGTGCAAAGTCTTAACCCGTTTATTGACTGCCCCTTAGGTCCTGTAGCCAATACATGCCATTAGGCTTCTGTACGGGTAGAATGGGAGTGTTCCAGGCTGACTGACATTCCCGGAGAATACCATACATTAGGAATCGATTTATAGTTTTTTGTAAACCTTTTTTGGCTTTTCTTTTGATTGGATACTGTTTTACTTGCACTGGGCCTTTCCCTGGTATGAGCTGAATAGTAATGGGGGTCTGGTGGGTGGCCTTTCCTGGGATTCCTGATGCCCACATGAGGGGGTACACCTGGTCTTCCCACGGGCTCCATTCTGGGGCTTCCATGGCTGAGGGCTCAACTGCAAGGGTCATGATCCAGGCATTCTCAGGGGGTAAGGTAAGGGTTATTTCGTCCTCAGTAAAACGCAGGGTGGCACCAAGGCGACAAAGCAGATCCCGTCCCAGCAGAGGTGTTGGACACTCAGGGAGGTATATCAGCTTGTGGGATATAGTCCTGTTTCCCAAAGCACATTCCGCTGGGGCATACACTGGGCACTTGGTGTCTCTGCCTGTGGCTCCCACCACGGTAAGGGAATCTGCTACTGGCAACTGAAGGGGTCGATTTATGGCAGTTCGGGCCGTTTTAGAGTCCACTAAAAAATCTATTTCTGAGCTTTTTACGTGCATCTTTACTTGGGGTTCTGGGGGTAGGGTGGTCCGTCTCCCCTGACACCCCTATTCCTGCTCCGCCATTGCCATTATAGAGGCACCCCCCTTTTCTTTTCTTTTTTTTTGGGCACTCATTTTTCCAGTGTTTCTCTTGTCGACACAAGGCACACTGGTTGTGACCCAGTCGTCTCTTCTGCAAGCCCGGACGTTCGCGTTCACGGCTTCTTCCTCCCTGGCCACTTCCCTTAGTGCTGGCCTGTACCGCCGTTACCATCAGTGTCACTTGCTTTTATTTTTGTTTTGTTTTTTTTAGACTATAAGCTTGGTTTGCAGTCTCTAAGATTTGTGCCATGGTCATGCCCATTAAATTTTTTTTAATATCAGGGGCTGCTCTGCTTGTAAAAATTCCCTTAATAATTGACTCAGTTGCCTGATCATCGGGGTCTGCATTAGTGTTCTGTTGAATTGTGTCCCGAATACGCTGTAGAAAGGCCCCTGGGCTTTTTTTTAAATCCTGCATTACTTCATATGGCTTTGCCCAATTATTATGTCGGACAGCCGAGTGACAGAGTCCATGCAAAAGCAACTTCTTATAGGAGGTAAAGCGGGTCATATTCCCATGATCATTTGGATCCCACCTGGGGTCTGCTCGGGGGACTTGTGCATCCAGGTCAGGGACATTAATACGATCCCGGTCGTACTGTTTCTGCGCCTTTTTCCTTGCCTTGGACACAACCTGTTGTCTTTCAACCTTAGACAATAGGGTTCGCAGGAGGATGTTACAATCATCCCGGTCCGGCTTGTGACTGCTGAGGCACCCCTCAAAGACTGATATAAACCTGCTCGGGTTGGTGGAAAACTCTCCTGCCTGTGCTTTGAAAGCAGCCAAATTCACAGGATTAAAGGGCACATGAGTATAAACCTGCAAACCACATGAGTATAAACCTGTGGCCGGACGACTGTCCGATCCAGACCGGGCAACTTTAGTTTTGGTGATTAAGGGGTATAGGCATTGGGGACTTACAAGGTGTGAGTGTAGGGGCCAAAGGGGACACCGGCTCTGTCATTACAGTGGGGGTGGGGGTCTGGGGACTAACATTAGCTGCTACCGAACCAGTCGGAGTCAGATTACAGTGCTGTAAAATATCTGGTCGAGTACATAAAGCCAGAAACAAATGCGCGTACATACGTTCATTCCATTTTTTTGTTTTTTGACAGAACAGGAGTAACTGAAGGATCGTGTTGTAATTAATTGACCCTCCTGGTGGCCACCACTCCGGGTCCTTTAGTTGATATTGAGGCCAGTTAACTGTACAGAATCATTTTAATTGGCTTTTAGTTATTGGATCCGCACCAAATACCTTCCAGTTTGCTAGAATGCATTCTAGGGGCGTACACCGTGCCCTAACCCCCGAGCTCTGTCCCTGTCCCATACCTACAGGGTAACTCTGGGTGTCCCCAGGTTCCAACAGAGCATACAATCCGGATTTTAAAAGGTTCCTACCTTATTCAAGGGACCGGTTCCTCACCGTTGTCCACAGCTGCTTTTCCACTATATGAGTGCATTGCACCGTTGTGCCCTCCGGGGGCCGATCAAATCGCATTTTTTCCAAGACCCCTGATGAACTCACCGGTGCGTGCAGGGCGTCGGTTCTCACCGCAATCCTTGACCTCCAGGAGGGGTCCGGGCAAGGCTAAATAGCAGCCTCGTGGCCCACCCAGGGGTGCCAAAAGCTGTTGCCGGCACCCAGCGCCAAGAGGCTAAACAACAGCTGGGGTTGGTTTGCTACCCGGTGTGCGTCACCCAATAATCACAATGGGGTGGAGAAGCAGAAAAGTTTATTTGCAGCTGCAAAAAGGTATAGGGAGAATAAAATCTCAAATCCTGCACCCAGAGCAGGAAGTTACGCAGGTTTTATACATATTTTTTTTAGCATACTTATTTAATAGCAAGCTGCCCTAAGTATTTATATAGCCAGCCAATTCAGTTTTCAGCTAGTTTTTTTGTTTTTTGTATTATTTGTTAAACCATACATAAAGCTGCTTTATTTAGCATTGTTTTTTTATATTTGCCCTGTTTGGCCTTGTTTAGTTTTAGGCAATCTGACTCTGCAACCTATTGTTGCAGATCCTCAGCATAACTGCTGCGAGTGCCTCCAGGCGGGGGGGCCAAGGACACTTGGGCCTAGTGCGAGGGGGCTTCATTGACACTCGTGGTTTTCCACTTTTTTGAGTTATTTAGTGGCCATGCCCCGAGACTCCCAGGAGCCCCTGGGGCAGGTGTCACACTCCCTGACCCCTTAGCGAGACTCCCATGAGCCCCTGGGGCAGCTGTCACACTCCCTGACCCCTCAGCGTGACTCCCATGAGCCCCTGGGGCAGGTGTTGTGCCCCACTCTCCCCTTCACCAGACTCCACATGAGCCCCTGGGGCAGGTATCACACTCCCTGACCCCTTAGCGAGATTCCCATGAGCCCCTGGGGCAGGTGTCGCCTTCCCCCCTTAGCGAGACTCCCATGAGCCCCTGCGGCAGGTGTCGCCCTCCCCCCTTAGCGAGACTCCCATGAGCCCCTGCGGCAGGTGTCGCCCTCCCCCCTTAGCGAGACTCCCATGAGCCCCTGCGGCAGGTGTCACACTCCCTGACCCCTTAGCAAGACTCCCATGAGCCCCTGGGGCAGGTGTCGCCCTCCCCCCTTAGCGAGACTCCCATGAGCCCCTGGGGCAGGTGTTGTGCCCCACTCTCCCCTTCACGAGACTCCACATGAGCCCCTGGGGCAGGTATCATACTCCCTGACCCCTTAGCGAGACTCCCATGAGCCCCTGGGGCAGGTGTTGCCCTTCCCCCCTTAGTGAGACTCCCATGAGCCCCTGGGGCAGCTGTCACACTCCCTGACCCCTCAGCGAGACTCCCATGAGCCCCTGGGGCAGGTGTTGTGCCCCACTCTCCCCTTCACGAGACTCCACATGAGCCCCTGGGGCAGGTGTCATACTCCCTGACCCCTTAGCGAGACTCCCATGAGCCCCTGGGGCAGGTGTCGCCCTCCCCCCTTAGCAAGACTCCCATGAGCCCCTGGGGCAGGTGTTGTGCCCCACTCTCCCCTTCACGAGACTCCACATGAGCCCCTGGGGCAGGTGTCATACTCCCTGACCCCTTAGCGAGACTCCCATGAGCCCCTGGAGTTAGGTGTTGCCCTCCCCCGCCTTAGCGAGACTCCCATGAGCCCCTGGGGCAGGTGTTGTGCCCCACTCTCCCCTTCACGAGACTCCACATGAGCCCCTGGGGCAGGTATCATACTCCCTGACCCCTCAGCGAGACTCCCATGAGCCCCTGGGGCAGGTATCGCCTCCCCCCCTTAGCGAGACTCCCATGAGCCCCTGGGGCAGGTGTCACCCTCCCCCCTTAGCGAGACTCCCATGAGCCCCTGGGGCAGGTGTTGTGCCCCACTCTCCCCTTCATGAGACTCCACATGAGCCCCTGGGGCAGGTATCATACTCCCTGACCCCTCAGCGAGACTCCCATGAGCCCCTGGGGCAGGTATCGCCTCCCCCCCCTCAGCGAGACTCCCATGAGCCCCTGGGGCAGGTATCGCCCTCCCCCCTTAGCGAGACTCCCATGAGCCCCTGGGGCAGGTATCGCCTCCCCCCCCCTCAGCGAGACTCCCATGAGCCCCTGGGGAAGGTATCGCCCTCCCCCCTTAGCGAGACTCCCATGAGCCCCTGGGGCAGGTATCGCCTCCCCCCCCTCAGCGAGACTCCCATGAGCCCCTGGGGCAGGTGTTGCCCTCCCCCCCCTTAGCGAGACTCCCATGAGCCCCTGGGGCAGGTATCGCCTCCCCCCCCTCAGCGAGACTCCCATGAGCCCCTGGGGCAGGTGTTGTGCCCCACTCTCCCCTTCACGAGACTCCACATGAGCCCCTGGGGCAGGTGTCATACTCCCTGACCCCTTAGCGAGACTCCCATGAGCCCCTGGGGCAGGTGTTGCCCTCCCCCCCCTTAGCGAGACTCCCATGAGCCCCTGGGGCAGGTATCGCCTCCCCCCCTCAGCGAGACTCCCATGAGCCCCTGGGGCAGGTATCGCCCTCCCCCCTTAGCGAGACTCCCATGAGCCCCTGGGGCAGGTATCGCCTCCCCCCCCCCTCAGCGAGACTCCCATGAGCCCCTGGGGCAGGTGTTGCCCTCCCCCCCCTTAGCGAGACTCCCATGAGCCCCTGGGACAGGTATCGCCTCCCCCCCCTCAGCGAGACTCCCATGAGCCCCTGCGGCGGGCGGTCACGAGCGCGGGGGGCGGCTCCCGAGGAGGCTTCAGGCCACGCGCCTCATTACTATTCATCGGCTCGCCCCAGCGGTCGGGCGGGAGCCGAGGAGCCGGAAGTTGCCCAGCCCGCAGGCCCCGCCCCCCTCCGGTCCCCCAGCCCCTGGGCCAATGGCAGCGCGAGGCTCCGAGCGGGCGGGGGACGGACGGCGCGGCGGGCCAATGGGCGGGGATAAGAGCGGGGCGGGGCGGGAGCTGACGGCGGGGGCGTGGAGCGGCTGGTGCTGCCCCGAGATGGTGAGGCCGGGGGCCCCCCCCCCCACGGCGCGGGGCGGGAGATTCCCCCGGGGGGGGGCGCGGGCCGGGACCCCCCCCCATGGCGCGGGGCGGGAGATTCCCCCGGGGGGGGGCGCGGGCCGGGACCCCCCCCCATGGCGCGGGGCGGGAGATTCCCCGGGGGGGGGCGCGGGCCGGGCCCCCCCCCCCCGCGGGGCGCGGGGCGGGAGATTCCCCCGGGGGGGGGCGCGGGCCGGGACCCCCCCCCATGGCGCGGGGCGGGAGATTCCCCCGGGGGGGGGCGCGGGCCGGGACCCCCCCCCCCCATGGCGCGGGGCGGGAGATTCCCCCGGGGGGGGGCGCGGGCCGGGACCCCCCCCCCATGGCGCGGGGCGGGAGATTCCCCCGGGGGGGGGCGCGGGCCGGGACCCCCCCCCATGGCGCGGGGCGGGAGATTCCCCCGGGGGGGGGCGCGGGCCGGGACCCCCCCCCCCCCATGGCGCGGGGCGGGAGATTCCCCCGGGGGGGGGCGCGGGCCGGGACCCCCCCCCCCCATGGCGCGGGGCGGGAGATTCCCCCGGGGGGGGGCGCGGGCCGGGACCCCCCCCCCCCCATGGCGCGGGGCGGGAGATTCCCCCGGGGGGGGGCGCGGGCCGGGACCCCCCCCCCCCATGGCGCGGGGCGGGAGATTCCCCCGGGGGGGGGCGCGGGCCGGGACCCCCCCCCCATGGCGCGGGGCGGGAGATTCCCCCGGGGGGGGCGCGGGCCGGGACCCCCCCCATGGCGCGGAGGGGTTGGGGCGCCTCCTCCGGGCCCCTCTCTCCAGCCTCTGCCCCACACACCTGCTGACCCCTCCCCCCCCCAGACCACGGCGCTGACCCAGGGGCTGGAGCGGATCCCCGACCAGCTGGGCTACCTGGTGATCTGCGATGGAGCGGTGCTGGCGGTGAGTGGGGGGCCCGGACGCCTGGGTTCTCTCCCGGGCGCTGGGAGGGGAGTGGGGGCGGGTGGGTCAGAGCAGGGGGGGCTGGGAGCCAGGACGCCTGGGTTCTCTCCCCGGTGCTGGGAGGGGAGTGGGGGCGGGTGGGTCAGAGCAGGGGGGGCTGGGAGCCAGGACGCCTGGGTTCTCTCCTGGGTGCTGGGAGGGGAGTGGGGGCAGGTGGGTTAGAGCAGGGGGGGCTGGGAGCCAGGACACCTGGGTTCTCTCCTGGGTGCTGGGAGGGGAGTGGGGGTGGGTGGGTCAGAGCAGGGGGGGCTGGGAGCCAGGACGCCTGGGTTCTCTCCTGGGTGCTGGGAGGGGAGTGGGGGCAGGTGGGTCAGAGCAGGGGGGGCTGGGAGCCAGGACGCCTGGGTTCTCTCCCCGGTGCTGGGAGGGGAGTGGGGGCGGGTGGGTCAGAGCAGGGGGGGCTGGGAGCCAGGACTCCCTTGCGCTGCTGACCTGCTGTGTGAATTTGGGGGTGGGGGGCTCCTCACGCTCTCTAACCTGGGGCTCCCCTGCTCCGCAGTCGGCTGGTGACCTGGAGAACGCCGAGCACACGGCGGGGGTGATCTCGGAGCTGGTGGCCACGGCCTGCGGCTTCCGGCTCCAGCGTGGCCCCGACCCCCCCTTCAAACGCCTCTCCGGTGAGTCTGGGGGGAGGAGAATGCCGGCGGGGCGGGGTGTGTGCTGGCATGGTGAGGTGGGGGGGAAGGGGGCGCTGCTGCTGTAGGGCTGGGCCCTTTGTCCCAAGCCTTCCCCCCGCCCCCGTGCCCACTCCCTGTCTGTGACCCCCCAGGAGTGGTGTTACGCCCTCCGCTCCAGAACAGCCTCTGGGACCCCAAGGGGTCTCTTCCCCCCACTCCTGAGACTGACCCACTACAGGGTCCTCCCCTGCCTGACCCCCATCAACCCACTGGGGGGACAGAGGTTTCCTTTCGCTCTCCCATGAGCCTCTGGGGTAGCGAGGGTGGCCACCCCTGACTCTCTCTGTCCCCAGCCCTAGTGGGGGGGTCTCATGCCAAACTCTCTCCCCCCTTAGTGGTGTTCGGGGAACACACCTTCCTGGTGACCGTCTCTGGCCAGAAGATCTTTGTGGTGAAGCGACAGAACCATGTGCGGGAGCCGGTCGCTGTCTGAGCCGCGGGGGCAGGTTCCATATGCAAGTGCGGCTGGGTGAAATTGGGGGTGCTCCCCCCTCAGAGTTCTTGACCTGTGGGGGTCTTGCAGGGGCTGGTTGGGGACCCCCCTGGCTTTCCCCTTGCAGCACCTGCTCCCATGGCTGCCTGATTGAAGCCCCTACACCTGCCAGGCCTAGCTGGGCGGGGTCCCCCACTTCACCAGGGCCCCTGCTGGGGCAGGAGGGCTCCAGAGATGCCCCTGCAAACACACCCACCCTGTGGGGACAGGAGGGGAGGCTGCAGCGGTATCTGTGGGGCTTCCTGGAGATATGTGGGGGGAGAGAATAGGCTCCGGCCAGGGGCCTCACTGTAACTGTTCAGAGAATAAAGTGTTTTTCCTAGCTGGTCTATGGGGTCTCCTTCCGTGGGGAGAGGGAGGCTGTGGGGATCCTACCCCCGCCATGCTCCAGGGGAGCCCTTGATTTGCCATGGGTCATTGCTGCCCCTCCTCGCCCTCTGCAACTACAGCCGTGTGGGTCACCTGAGGGGAAGCTCCCCCCTGCTCGCAGGCATGGCTCAGGCTCTCTGCACATACAGCCCGTGGCACTGGGTCATTCCCAGGCGGTTGGCAGACCCCGCTCTCGGCGCGAGCGGCTCGGGCTCCCAGCAGCCCCGGTCGCGCAGGGGCCGGCTCCCTGCCAGTCGCCCACTGCTCTGCTTTGGCCTGCAGCTGCCTAGACCATGTGTGTCTCTATGGGGCCCAGCCCTCTGCAGCAGCTCTGGGTGCAGCGCCTGGTACCCTCCTGATCTCTTTGGGGGGGGGGGGGGTCTGTGCTGTGCATGGTGTTATACCCTCCCCCAACACCCAGCAAAGCAGGGCCGGTTCCATCCCATGAGGTTTATTCACAGACACAAATAAAGCCAGTTCAGAGACAAATAAATAACAAAAAAATGTAAATAAAGTGCAGTGGGGGCCCCTGGTCCAGTAAGTCCCTGTAGCCACAGGGGGCAACCTCACCTGGGTAGCCCCCCCCCCCCCAACAGCAAGGGCTGGGGAACGTACCTGCAGTGAGGCATGTGGGGCTGGGATCTTCCATGGGGTGGCTCAGGGCTGCGCCAGGCACCTTCCTTCCCTTGGCTGGGATCGGGGCTGGCAAAGCTCATCTAGATAGCAGTGGGAGAGGGCAGCTGCAGGGGCTGAGGGGAGCCTGGCTCTCAGGGGATGCTGCCCCAGGGGCTGATAGGAAGGAAGGGGCTCACTCCAGCCCAGCCAGGGCCAAGCAGTACCATGGGTCCCTGCCCCCCAGCTCAGGGGGAATTTGCGGGGCCCCCAAATTAAAAAGGCAATGCAGGAAGCGAAGGGTTTTGTAAACAGTGACTGGGAACCAGCAATGAGATGTGTTCACCCCACCCACCCATAGCCACGGGTCCCACCCCTGGCACCCCCACAACTAACAGCAGGGAAACAGCAGCAGGATCACCCTGAAAATGGCACCCAGCCCACCCCCCACTTCACAACACAGTAGCTGTGGCCTCTGCTGCCCCAGCTCCCCCCTCCCACCCCCCCAGCACAGACCCATAATGCAATTCTCTCCCACACACCCACCCATACTGGCCTGCAGCCTACCACATGCTGCTCCCCTGAGTCTGCAGTTCCCTCCCCCCCTTGGCACATGCCAGCCTCCCCCTGCACCCCATCCATGGTCCCAGGCCTCCAGCAACATGAGCCCGGGGGGAAGCAGCAGCGAGACGATGGGGGGCACCGGGAGGGACGTTTGGCCTCTTCACTTGATGGGCTCCACCACCAGAACCTTGCACTCGCGCTTGGCGATCTTGTCCAGCGACAGGACGCTCTTCTCGGGGGGCAGGTAGAGGGGGCGGCCCACGGGGGAGCCCACAGGCGGCGTGATGGCACGGCGCTCCATGACGCTACCCGACCTGCCGGGGGAGGGGGGCACCAAGTGTCAGTGCGGGGGGGGGGGTGTCGCTGATTCCTCCCCTGCCCCCCCAGACAGCTCCCCTGCCACCCCTTCCCTTTTCAACCCACTCCCCTCACAGAGCCAGGAGAGGGACCTAGGAATCCTGGCTCCCACCAGCCATGTGTATATGTGGGGGGGGTGGGAAGCACAGATGCCCTCACCTGATTGGCCACCCTAGTGCAGACAGGTGAATGAAGGGGAGGGGCCCAATGTTAGAGCCCCGCCTCCCCCAGGCTCCACCCACTGGCCAGGCTCCTTCCCCCCCTTAAATACTCCGGAGCTTCTGGGTGAAGGTCTCCTCTGGGACTGAAGACTCCAAGCCTCCCCCAGTCCCCCTGGCCCTCAGCAGCCCCCCGCCCCGCCCCCTGCGCACCTCATGAGGTGGCTGCGGGAAGGCTGCTGGTGGGAGAAGGACTGGGACCGGCCCAGCCCGGCCTGGTGCCGCTCGACCAGGTCCCGCACAGCCGGGCTGCCGGGGCTGCTCCTGCGCGAGATGGGCCGGGCGTCAGGGGGTGGGTTCAAGACGCTCGCCGTGAACTGCAGCTTCAGCTTCATGTGCTGGGAGAGCTGAGGGGAGGAGAGATGATAGCACAGAAACTGCCCCTCCCTGCACCCACCCACCCCCAAGAACCCAGGAGTCCTGGCTCCCAGCCCACCCTACTCTCAGCCACCAGCCCCCACTCCTCTCCCAGAGCTGGGGAGAGAACCCAGGAGTCCTGGCTCTCAGCGCCCCCTGCTCTAACCCACCAGCCCCCACTCCTCTCCCAGATCTGGGAGAGAACCCAGGAGTCCTGGCTCCCAGCCCCCCTGCTCTAACCCACCAGCCCTCGCTCTCCTCCCAGAGCCGGGGAGAGAACCCAGGTGTCCTGGCTCCCAGCCCCCAGGGAGGGCCAGGCGGGCGGGTACCTCGAAGAGGCCGGCGCGGAGGGCCTGGAAGGCGACCTGGATGGTCAGGGCGCTGCCCTTGCGGGAGTAGCCCAAGCTGTTGAGGGGCGTGTGGCAGACGATGGCGTCCAGGGCTGCCTGCGTGGCCCGGCGCTCCTCGCTGGACAGCTTCTTCCCTGGGGGTGGGAAGGGGTCAGAGCCGCCTGGAGCCCCCCGCAGCCCCCACAAGGCCAGCCCCCCGCCAAACTCCCACCCCCTCCCAGCGTTTCCCAGCCCCCCGCCGACCCCTCCCAGCCCCACCTGACCCCTCCCAGCGCTCCCAGCCCCCCACCAAACCCCCAGCTCCAGGCCACCTGAACCCGTTCACGGTCCCCACAGCTCCATCCTGCACCCCCCCACCATGCCCACCAGCCGTGGCCTTGCCCACATCACAACACCAGGCCCCTGCAGCCCCGCCCACCAGCCGCGGCGCTCTCCGGGGTCCAGACCAGCCGCACAGCCAGGAAGTCCTGCAGGTTGTTGAGCAGGGTGTAGGTGACGGTGAAGCGTCGGCGCAGGGGCACGGGCGACTCGCAGGCTGCCGTCATCACGAATCGCGGCCGGTCCAGCCTGATGCTGGGCAGCCTGGGAACAGAACATAAGAACAGCCAGACTGGGTCAGAGCAAAGGTCCATCCAGCCCAGTGTCCTGTCTGCCGACAGTGGCCAGTGCCAGGTGCCCCAGAGGGAATGGACCGAACAGGGAATCACCAAGTGATCCATCCCCTGTCACCCATTGCCAGCTTCTGGCAAACAGAGGCCAGGGCCACCATCCCTGACCATCCTGGCTAATAGCCATTGCTGGACCTGTCCTCCAGGAACGTATCTAGTTTTTTTTTTTTTTTAACCCTGTTATGGTCTTGGCCTTCACAACATCCTTTGGCAAGGAGTTCCACAAGTTGACTGTGCGTTGTGTGAAGAAATCATAGAATCATAGAATATCAGGGTTGGAAGGGACCTCAGGAGGTCATCTAGTCCAACCCCCTGCTCAAAAGCAGGACCAATCCCAAACTAAATCATCCCAGCCAGGGCTTTGTCAAGCCTGACCTTAAAAACTTCTAAGGAAGGAGATTCTACCACCTCCCTAGGCAACGCATTCCAGTGTTTCTCCACCCTCCTAGTGAAAAAGTTTTTCCTAATATCCAACCTAAACCTCCCCCACTGCAACTTGAGACCATTACTCCTTGTCCTGTCATCTTCTACCACTCAGAATAGTCTAGAACCATCCTCTCTGGAACCACCTCTCAGGTAGTTGAAAGCAGCTATCAAATCCCCCCTCATTCTTCTGCAGACTAAACAATTCCAGTTCCCTCAGCCTCTCCTCATAAGTCATGTGTTCCAGACCCCTAATCATTTTTGTTGCCCTTCGCTGGACTCTTTCCAATTTATCCACATCCTTCTTGTAGTGTGGGGCCCAAAACTGGACAGAGTACTCCAGATGAGGCCTCACCAATGTCGAATAGAGGGGGACAATCACGTCCCTCGATCTGCTCGCTATGCCCCTACTTATACAAATACTTCCTTTGGTTTGTTTTAAACCTGCTGCCTGTTTATTTCATTTGGTGGCCCCTAGTTCTTTTGTTATGAGAAGTAAACAACACTTCCTTATTTATTTTCTCTACACCCATCATGATTTTACACACCTCTCTCATAATATCCCCCCCTTTGTCGTCTCTTTTCCAAGCTGAAAAGTTCCAGTCTTATTAATCTCTCCTCTTACAGCAGCCGTTCCGTACCCCTAATCATTTTTGTTGCCCTTTTCTGAACTTTTTCCAATTCTAATATGTCTTTTTTGAGATGCGGCGACCACATCTGCACACAGTGTTCAAGAGGTGGACATACCATGGATTTATATAGAGGCAACATGATATTTTCTGTCCTATCACCTAACCCTTTCTTAATGATTCCCAGCATTCTGTTCGCTTTTTTGATGGCCGCTGCACATTGAGTGGATGTTTTCAGAGAACTATCCACAATGACCCCAAGATCTCTCTCTTGAGTGGTAACAGCTAATTTAGACCCCATCATTGTATATGTACAGTTGGGATGATGTTTTCCAATGTGCATCACTTTGCATTTATCAACATTGAATTTCATCGGCCATTTTGTTGCCCAGTCAGCCAGTTTTGAGAGATCGCTTTGTAACTCTTCCCAGTCTGCCTGGGACTTAACTATCCTGAGTAGTTTTGTATCATCTGCAAATTTTGCCACCTCACTGTTGACCCCTTTTTCCAGATAATTTATGAATATGTTGAATAGGACTGGGCCCAGTACAGACCCCTGGGGGACACCACTATTCACCACTCTCCACTCTGAAAACTGACGATTTATACCTCCCCTTTGTTTCCTGTCTTTTACCCAGTTACTGATTGAGGAGGGGACCTTCCCTCTTATCCCATAACAGCTGACTCTGCGTAAGAGCCTTTGGTGCGGGACCTTGTCAAAGGCTTTCTGAAAATCTAAGTACGCTACATCCACTGGATTCCCCTTGTCCGCGTGCTTGTTGACCCCCTCCAGGAATTCTAGCAGATGGGTGAGGCAGGATTTCCCTTTGCTAAAACCATGTTGACTCTTCCCCAACAAATTATGTTCATCTCTGTGTCTGACAATTTTGTTCTTTACTAGAGTTTCAACCAGTTTGCTCGATACTGAAGTCTGGCTCACCAGCCTGTAATTGCTCCGGGCGGAGGGGAGCCCAAGGCCAGGAAGGCGTCAAAGCTGGGGAGGGCCCAGGACAGAGGGCCAGGAAGGCGTCAAAGCTGGGGAGGGCCCAGGACAGAGGAAGCCCTGAACCATCAGAGTCGGGGGCGGGGGGTTCTCACCTGTAATGGGTGTAGATGCTGCTGGTGAAGGGGAGTTTGGGTGTCGACCACTGAACCACGGCCACCAGGGGGACCTCGAGACCCTGGGGGAGCAGGGGGCAGAGTGAGTAACAGCCCCATGGCCCTGCCCCCAGTCCTATCCCCTCTGCCTTCTGGCCCTTTCCCCTCCTTCTGCCCTGTGGCCCCACCCCCCATGGCCAGACCCCCTCACAGCCTGTCTCCGCCCCCTGCCCTCACCCCTTGCACCCACCTCCTTGGTGTCCTCCTGGGGCCGCTCAGGTGCCTGCAGCTGGAAGAGGAAGTTCTGCTCCTCCAGGGCACTCAGGGCGCAGGGGCAGCCGGAGCCGGCGCCGGCCACGCGGCAGAAGGCGCCGACGGGCACCTCACCAGAGTGATGGCTGGGGTGGGGAGGGAGGGAGGGAGTGTTAGCCCCACAGATACCCCCTGCTCCTTCCCACGGCACTCCCCGACACTGACCCCCCTCCGCCCCCACTCACCAGACGTCGTCGACCAGCAGCACGGAGCCATCGGGCAGCATGGGCAGGTAGCTGGCGTTGAAGTTGGGCAGGATGCGGACGTCCCACAGGGAGATTTCCTCCTGGGAGCAGCCGTTCAGCACTGGGGAGGCGGGCGGGTCAGAGACACGGAGCCCCACGCTCAGACCCCCCCCTCCCCCCACGGCTCCAGGGCCCCCGCCGTCCTGCCATCCCTCCCGCCACGGCTCCAGGGACTCCCCCAGCCCCCCCCCACGACCCCTGCCCCCCGTCCTGCCATCCCTCCCCCCACGGCTCCCCCGTTACCCTTGAGCACGGTGAGGTATTTCCCAGAGACGTTCAGCTGGCGGCACCTGAGCCCCGGAGGGGGCAGCACGGTCAGCATGGTGCTCACTGCGGGCGCAAAGGGCAGGGGTCAGAGCGGTCCCGGGGGGAAAGGTCGGAGGGGGGTCGGGAGTGATCCCGGGAGGGGCTGCGTCTATCGGCTGCCCCATGGGGCAGGCGCTGTCAGTCTGGGCTGAGGGGCGCTGTGGGGCGGGGCCGGGGGGCTGCACCTACCTTGGGCTTTGAAGGCCCCCTGCTCCTCGCGGAAGAGCTGGGCCGGCGCCCGGTTCTGCAGCAGGCTCAGGTACCCCCGTTCCCGGACCTCCGGCACCTCCTGTTCCCTCTTCCACACTGTCACCACGATCTGCGGGGGGGTGGGGGGCGTCAGCGCTGGGGGGCTGGCCCCACTCCCACCCCCCCACAGGTCCCCCCGCCCAGCCGCCTTGTCCCACCCGGCCCCGGCCCCCCTCACTCACCTTGGCCTTGACAGTCCCGGGGGGCAGGTTGTCCAGGGAAATCGTCAGGGGGAAAATGACCTCGTCCGTGCAGACGATCGGCTCCTCCACCGGTATCTGGGGCGGGGGAGGGATGGGGGGTCAGTGCCACAGTGACCCCAACCCCGACCGGCAGCCCCCATGTCCCCCCAGGTGCCCCTCACTCCTGACCCACAGCCCCCCACCATGTTGATCCTCACTCCTGACCCGCAACACCCAGTACCCGCCCCTTGCTCCTGCTTGAGAACGCCCCCCGGGTTCCCCGCACTGCACCCCACAGCCCCCCCAAACCCGAGACCCCCCACCCCTGGGTGCCCCTTGCTCCCGACCCACAACCCTCCCCCGCTGGGTTCCCCTCGCACCCACCCCACAGCCCCCACCCGCCCAGCACCCCACGCCCCCTCTCACCCCGGCGGCCGGCCGCCCCAGGGGTCCCTGGCCGTGGGTTAGCAGGGGCCGGCAGTCCCGGAAGAAGCCGGGGGCCGGAGGAGCCGTGTCCCCGTCTCCCCCCGGCTCCTCAGGGGGCTCCCCGTCTCCCTCGCCCCCCGGGTCGACCGCCCCGGGGCTGACGCTGGCCAGGGCGGCCAGGGAGGAGCCCAGCTCCCCCCAGGGGGTGCGGGCGCCCCCCGGCCCCGGCCGGCCCCGCAGCACCAGCAGGAAGCGGACGGTCTCGCCCAGGTAGAGGTGGTTGCGCCGGGGCAGAGCCCGGTACCGGCCCGGCTCGCCCCGCAGCAGCTCCCGGGCCGGGAAGGGCACGGCCGGGAAGTACATGAAGTAATCGCACTGCGCCTCCATGGTGGGGGGGGGGGGCTGGAGGGAGGATCTGGGGGGCTGGGGAATGAGGGGCTGGGGAACTGGGGCAATGGGGGGCTAGGTGGGGGGCCCCTGGAGGGAGGATCTGGGGGGCTGGGGAACTGGGGCAGTGGGGGGCTAGGTGGGGGGCCCCTGGAGGGATCTCAGGCAGTGGGGGGGGATCTGGGGGGCCGGGCTGGGGGGTCGAGGCCCTGCAGGGACTAGGCTGGGATCCTGGGGCGCTGGGGGCCTAGGGGGGGAAGGGGATCTGGGGCGGGCTGAGGGGGGGGCGCTGGGGATGGGATTCCAGGTGCTGGGGCAGTGCGGGACCTGGGGGGCCGTGAGGACCCGTGGGGGGGGCGCTGGTGGATCTGGAGGGAGCCAGGGGGGTCGCTAGGACCCGGGGCGGGCGCTGGGGCCGGAGGGGACCGGGGGGGGCGCTAGGACGGGGGGGGCCACTGGTGGATCTGGAGGGGACCGGGGGGGCGCCAGGACCTGGGGGGCGGGGGGGCTGCTGGGGGGGGGCGCTGGTGGATCCGGAGGGGACCGGGGGGGCGCCAGGACCTGGGGGGCGGGGGGGCCGCTGGGGGGGGCGCTGGTGGATCCGGAGGGGACCGGGGGGGTGCTAGGACCCGGGGCGGGAGGGGGGGTTAGTGGGACCGGGGGGGGTCCGCTGGTGGATCCGGAGGGGACTGGGGGGGCGCTAGGACCCGGGGGGGCGCTGGGGCCGGGCAGGTCCCGCTCTCTGGGGGGGTCCCGGGCCGGGCGCTGCAGCCGGGGCCGGGCGCGGAGGGGGCGGAGCCAGAGCGGCCGGCGGGGGGGGGGGGGGCAGGGTGCGCAGCCGAGCGCCGAGCGCATCGATCGGAGCGAGCACGTGGGGGGAGGTGCGAGCGGGGGAAACGGCCCCGCCCCCAGGGACACAGCGAAAGGGTGATGGACACAGCCAGTGACCAATCCCTGCGCTAGAATGAGGCGGGACTTCCTGGATTCCCCCCTCCCAACCTGGGATGTGACGGATGGAGCCGCTGCCCAACCCCGACCCTGGAAGGCCCTGAGGAGGCGGGACTTCCTGGTAGGCCGGGGCAAGGCCCAGGGAATGATGGACAGGTAAGGAGGACAAATCTGCTCCCGGGAGCTCCTCAGGGGGCGGGACTTCCTAGGTTGCGGGAGCCTGAGGCCCAGTGGGGGCGGGACTTCCTGGATTGCCGAGGGGCCCAGGGGAGGATTGACGGTTCCCAGGCCCAATAACTGTTGGGGCCACTGCTGGGGCCCTGCCCCAGGGAGCTTGGCCCAGCCTGGGCCTCTGGCCCTGGGCTGCCCCCCAACCTGCCCCCCACCCACTGGGTGGGGGCCGGGCTTGTGCTGCCGGACTGGGGGAGGGGTGGGGGGGGCTTCGGCTTCCCATTTCCCTCTTCTATGCACCCCCCTCCTCAAGACTCCTCCCACTTTATGCCCCCCCGGGGCCCCTCTTCTGTCCCCCGACCCCCCGGGGCTCGTTCCCTCTCTGCACCGCCCTCTGGGTTTCGGTTTGCAACTTATAATCGCCAGACCCGTTTCCTGATTTAATAACTTTATCAAAAGGAAACAAACCACGCGAAAGCGGGAACCGTTGAGTCGGGAATTTAACAAACGCAGTGGGGTGGTGAGGGGCGGGCGGGCGGGGGGAGGAGAGAGGTACCAAGGATCCCCCCCCTGCCGAGTACAGACCTCACCGGGCACCCGCTGCCCAGTTACAGGCCTGTGATAACAGACCAATAAATATTGTCCAGGTGGAGCCCGGAGACATCGGAGCTGGAGCAAGGCGGGGGCTGCGGCAGCCCCCCCAGCTTGAAGTGTGCAGGGTTTGGTTTGATGGCTCTCAGCCCCCCGGGCGCTGTACCCATTGTCCCAGCTCCGTCTGTCCATACCAGGAGCCAGGATATTGGGGGATCCCAGGGGGTTTTGTGCCCCATTGAACCCCCGTCTGTCTGTGCCAGGGGGCTGTGCCCCATATCTCCCTGTGTCTGTGCCGGGGGGCCGGATCTGTGGGGTCCCCACGAGGGTATGTACCGCGTCCCCCCCATCCTTCTGGGGCAGGGGGTCCGTACCGGGTGGAGGGGGTGGGGAGAGGCGGCCCCCAGCTACCTGCCCGCCCCTCCAGGCGCGCCCGCCGAGCCGTTGGCCCCGAACTGTCGGGCGTCCAGCCTGTCCTTGTACTGCAGCTCGGGGGTGACCAGGCGGGTGCAGAGCTGCTGGTCGACAGGCCCCAGCCCCGGCCGCAGCGCGTAGCCCAGGATCTGCGCCTGGCCGAACTGGAAGGGGCGGATCCGCTCGTCGGGGATGCCGGCCGCCTCCACGGGGCCCCCGCCCTGCAGGCAGCGCCTGGCCAGCTCCCGGCGCCGCTCCCGCAGCCTGGCCACCTCGGCCCGCAGCCGGGCCGGCCCGAAGGCCTCCACATGGCGCCAGAAGCTGCGGTTGAAGTGGGAGTAGAGCTGCCAGTCCAGGGCGTTCCAGGCCCGCAGCTGGGTGGCCTGGGCGGGGTCCAGAGGCCGCACGGCCCGGGGGCTGCGCTCGTTGTGCCGGAAGGCGTCCACGTCCTCCTCTGCCCAGCACAGCGCCTCCCGCAGCAGCACCAGCGACTCGTCGAAATGCTCCGTCAGCAGCACCAGCGGGAAGGCCCGGTCCAGCCGGGCCAGCGCCGCCCGCACGGCTGCGGGGCCCGGCGAGGCCGGCGGCGCCAGCCCGAAGTCGAACCACAGCAGGTTGCGGGCGTAGTGGTTGCCCCGCTCAGCCGGGTCGTAGAAGCGCACGGGCGCCTCCAGGAACTGGGCCAGCGAGCCCGCCCGGCGGAAGGCCGGCGCCACCCCCCGGTAGTAGGAGAAGGCAGATTCGGCCAGCGACCCCGGGTCTCGCACGATGGAGAAGTAGAAGCTGTCGGGGGGCATGACTTTCTGCACCTGGGGGAGAGGAACAAGGGAAGAGAGTGGGGCAGGGGGAGGGGAACCCCCAAATCCTTTCTCCTAGGGCCCCCATGCTCCCCCCTCAGAGCCCCCCCAGGCTCTCCCCCACACCCCCTCACAACTCCCCCCAGAGTCCTCCACGCTGCCCTCTCCCCTCAAGCTCTCCCAGCCCCCCCAGGTCCCCTCCCTGTGCTCCCCCCAAATGCACGGTCCCTGGTCCCCCCAAGCTCCCTCCCCCATTCTCCCCCCCCAAATGCATGACCCCAGCCCCCCTGAGTCCCGTCCCCCGTGATCCCCCTAAATGCATGGCCCCAGCCCCCCTGAGCCCCTTTCCCCATGCCCCTGAGCCCCCTCCCCAGGGCTCCCCCGGTATGCATGGCCCCTAACCCCCTGAGCCCCCTCCCCTGGGCTCCCCCTGAATACACGACCCCTGCCCCCCCAACCCCCTCCCAGCTGCCCCACTATCCTCCCCCCACCCCCCCCAGTCTCACCTCGGGCAGGTCGAAGCGCATGTGGTGACAGAGGATGTCGAAGCTGGGCCCCCCCGGCCGGTAGCCCTTCACCCGCCGGGCCTGGAAGGGGTAGGGGTACCCGAACTGGTAGCGGGGGGGCAGGGCGAAGCGCAGCCCCCGCGTCTCCCCGAACCGGTGCAGCAGGTTCACGATGGTGCTGCTGCCCGTCTTGTGCGTCTTCAGGAAGACGATGTGGTGCCGCGGCTGGCAGGGCCGGGAGGGCGAGGGGCCCCCCTCCTCAGCCCCACCCCCAGGGATCAGCCGCAAGTCGGGCAGCTGGTCCGGGGAGCCCCTGGAACAGAGGGGGGAAGTGAGAGACGGACAGAGACCCCGCTGACCCCCAACCATGGGGGATCCCCTCCCCCCACAGGGCTCACAGCCCCTGGCCCCCAACCATGGGGGATCCCCGCCCTCCCCAGGGCTCCCAACCATGGGCAATCCCCTCCCCTCGCAGGGCTCACAGCTCCTGACCTCCAACCATAGGGGATCCCCTCCCCACGCAGGGCTCACAGCTCCTGACCTCCAACCATAGGGGATCCCCTTCCCTCGCAGGGCTCACAGCACTCTCCAGACCTTGGAGGCTCAGAGGCCCCTGTAGCCAGACAGCCAGCCCCCCCCCCCCCCCGCCCCTCAGACCAGCATTGCTGGAAACACAGGAGGAAGCCGGAACAGGGCACTTAACATATATTCCAGCACAGCCTTTGAAGCTGTGAAAGCACAGGTGTGCTGCTACAATGTGCCTCTGGGAGCAGATACAAGGATTAAGCTCACAGCAGGCAGAGGCCCTGTGACAGACATGGCTCTTAGCCCCTACTAAATAGCGTGATGCACACACCCCAACATCCTAGGTGGGAAAATATTTACCCTGATAAAAGAAATGTCCAGTAGTCGAAACTTATTGTTTCTCTCCTTTGCAAGTGTAAACTACTCTTGCGAAAGCTGGCGTCACCCCGACAGACCAGCCTCAATTTGGCATAAGAAAGGAGAAAGAGAATAAAGGAGTACAGAGGTATAAGTAGGGGACCTACAGCACCATGATTTTTGAGTGCTTTTCACTATCTATCTGCTGGTCAGATAAGTGACAGCCTCCCAAGGCTTCTGCAGCTAAGAGGGTCCCTACGCCTTGTCCCTTATTCGTCTTTCTGCGGAATTGAGTGACCGATCCTGGCTTGGCACCGCTGGAATCGAGAGATGCAAGGAGGGTAAGAAGCACCCACACCTGATCTCCTATCTTTAGTGTACACATATTTTGAAATAGAGCTCTATACTTTGTTTTCTTTCTTTAGGATTGTGGCTTCAGTTTTGTAACTTGTTTGTGTGTGTAACATCTCTACATTTAAATAAGTAGGCACTAGCAATTTTGTAACCACATGATTAGAATCTAGCTTAATAAATTTTGGTAACCATTTATGCATAAGCCTGACTTGTTTTCTCTGGTTTACTGTAAAGCAGCCGACACAATTAAAGAACCTCAGCCGTTTGGGCTCTAAAGCCTGGCCATTAGGTGAGAGTACTAAGAGCCTAGCGTTGAGTTGTGCCGCCTCCATGGGGCAAACTCTTGGGGCACCTGTCAGTCAATCCTGGCTGCCCGCTGCGAAGGAGCTCTGAGCTCTAGCAGTTAAAGTCACGGGTGGTTAGGACCTTGGGGCATCCGTCAGCCTAGCCCGGGCTGCCCGCCGCGAAGGGACAGTGCGTCCTAGCGGTTAAAGTCACGGATGGTATAAACGGGCATAGCTGGCACCTCACCAAACATCCTTGGCCGTCGGCTAACAGCCCCCCTTTAGACTCCCTTCCCGCCCCCACCAGGGCTCCCAACCCCCAACCATGGGGGATCCCCTCCCCCCCATAGGGCTCACAGCTCCTGACCTCCAACCGTGGGGGGTCCCCTCCCCTCGCAGGGCTCACAGCACTCTCCAGACCTTGGAGGCTCAGAGGCCCCCCTCTGGACTCCCTTCCCTCCCCCACCAGGGATCTCCCAACCTGGAGGGGGGCATCCCCCTGCGCAGCCCTCTGGAGCCAGTCACCTCCTGCCCCTGTTAATACCCCTCCACCCCCCAGCAGGAGATCAGCCCTTTTGCCACCCGACCCACCCTAGCCCCCGGCTCCGTGTCAGCAGCGGGGCCGCCTCTAGCTGGAAGCCCCCGTTCATGGGGGCACGTGTGATTTTCCTTCCCCGGGGTGGCCCTTGGCGCTTGTCTGTGCTGAGTTTTGCCATGTGGATTTCGGACCCCTCCTCTAATTTGTCTGGGTGGTTTTGAATTCTGCTTCTGTTTCCCTTGCTGGCTTCTGAGACTGTTCTGTGGGCCTGCCTCAAAAACCAGACTAAAAACTCGAGATCTAGCGAGTCTGCCACTTCACCCCGCACCCATCAGGCCGATTGCCCCGTCAATGACAGAAATGACCCCGGGGTGTCAGGGTTTGTTTGTGACACACCAATGCTGGCTGCTCCTCGTCACCCTGTTCCCGTCCAGGGGCTCACCGCTGGCTTGTCATTCCCTGCGTCCCCTATGTTCCCCTTTGCAAGACCGGTGCCACATTTCCCCTTCTCCAGGCCGCTGGGCCTCCCCCGTCTTTCCAGGAGTTCTCCAAAATCGTCGCTAATGGGTCTGAGATGACTTCAGCTGGTTCCCGCAGTAGCCAAGGCTGAATTCAGGCCCTGCCGACTCGGTTACGTCCAACGTATCCACGGGGTCTTTAGGCTCTTCCTTCTCCGGTTCAGCCGGCGTTCCTTCCCTTGCTGTGCCCTGCAGCCTGGCAGAGAAGGGGTAGCTCTGTTCTCCTCAGGCTCTTGGGAATGCATTCGCTGTGGATGCTCTGGGGATGTTGGGGTCCGCCAGGGAACCACCCGGGTACAGCCCGGATGGCGGCTGGTTTCAGCGTCACCCCAAGCCGTGACTGGCGTTTGCCGGGATTGGGTCAGAGGCCCTGGAGCTTTTCTGCCTCTCTGCCGTCCCCGGCGCTGAGCGGACGCTGGCTGTTTCGGACGGCTCACCGCGGGGGAGAACACCTGTGTGCCAGCCGAGAGCGGCAGGACAGTGGAGTGTGGGTAGTTTGACCCGCGGGCCTGGCGTTAGCAGCGGGAACGGCTCACTCCAAGATGTGGTTATTGCTGCCCTGCTGGGTCAGGCCAAAGGGCCAGCACCAGAGCTTCAGGGGAGTTCTGGAGAGATCTGCCCCGACTGCCACAGCTGTCAGAGAGAGGTCTAGGGATGCCCAGAGCATGGGGCTCCGTCCCAGACCACCTCAGCTAGTAGCCATTGGTGGACCTCGCCTCCAGGAACTTACCCGGTTCTTGTTTGAACCCGGTTATACTTTTGGCCTTCACAGCATCCCCCGGCAAGGAGTTCCGCAGGTTAGTTGTGCGACAAAGTGCTTCTTGTTGGTATAAAGCCTGCAGCTTGCTAATTTCATCAGGCGACCCCTGGTTCTTGTGTTGTGTGAAGGGGTAAATAACACTTCCCTCTTCGCTTTCTCGGCACCAGTCCTGGTTTTATAGACCTGGATCGTATCCCCCCCTTAGGCGTCTCTTGTCCAAGCTGAACAGCCCCTGTCTATCTGCTCTCTCCTCGTACGGGAGCCATTCTGTACCCTGGATCACGTGTGCTGCCTTTCTCTGAATCTTTGCCAGCCCCACTTGCTCCCTTTACAGTGGGGACTGTGGCAGAGATTGTCCCGTTTACCCCGTCGTTCCTGCGTAAAACCTTCTGCAAAGTGGGGTTCCTGGGCGGGGCTCGAACAGGAGTTTTCTGGGGGGGGGGGGTACTCTGACCCAATCAAAGCTCAGACAGTGCCCTGGGCCATGTCTCTCTGTCTCACCCTGTGCACCGTTCCTAGGCCGTTTACTCCCCACGCGCAGACGGGCCGTAAACACTGCAGCCCTCTCGATGCCATGCATTCCCAGCTCCCCTTCCCCGCTACGCGGCGGGCCTCCGCTTTCCCCGTCTTCCTCCTGCTCCTGACGTCTTTAAAGCACCTTTTCTGCCTCCGGATCCTGGCCCGGGCTGGGTATAACTCATCCAGCGCCGGGGTCTGATTTCCTCCCGACCTGCCTTTCGTTTGTTTTCCTCTGCAGCAGTTGCCCCGGGTTTCCGCCTTGTGCGGGGTTCCCTTGGGATTATTAAGGCACTCCCGGTGGAAGCTTATTGGCCCCGTCCTAGTCTCCCCGCCCTCCCGTGGGAATGAAATTTCTCCCTCTTCTTTTCCCCTAGGGGCAGCCCAGAGGCAGGAGGCTGGATGGGAGTCGCGGGTTCAATGCACAGCGTGAGGAGCGCAGCACTCTCCCCTCGGCCCGGGAAGGACGGCAGTGGGCAGGGGGATTCGCAGGGTCTAAGGGCAGAGGGGACCGGCTGGCAGGCTCACCGGCTCCTAGAAACCTGGCAGAGATGCGCGGGCCCCCTCTCCCCCCGCCCATTAAGGTAGGTGCAGGCCCCGGTGGTTCCCCCCATGGCCAGCAGGTGGCGCCCCTGTTGCAGCTGCACCCTGGGGACTCACCTCCGCTGGAAAGGCACCCCCAGCAGCTGGAGGGTGAAGCCGATGGTCATGCACACGGCCAGGGCGGCCCCGAGGACCTGGAGCCGGCAGCACGCCAGGGGCAGCTTCATCCTTCTGCCGGAACCAAGAGGGGTCAATGGGACCCAGGTGTCCTGGCTCCCAGCGCCCCCCGCCCCCTGCTCAGACCCCCCCAGCCCTCCCTCCCTTCCCAGAGCTCGGGAGAGAACCCAGGCTCCCCACGCCCCCTGCTCTAACCCACCAGACCCCACTCCGCTCCCAGAGCCGGGGGGAGAACCCAGGAGTCCTGGCTCCCTGCCCCCCTGCTCTAACCCACCAGCCCCCACTCCCCTCCCAGAGCCAGGAAGAGAACCCAGGAGTCCTGGCTCCCAGCCCCCTGCTCCAACCCACCAGCCCCCGCTCCCGTCCCAGAGCCGGGGCGAGAACCCAGGAGTCCTGTGCCGTTAGTAGCAGCTCCGCTGAGCCTCTCTCTGCCTCATCCCATCCTGACCTCCTCCCTTTCCTCCCCCACAGCCCGATGTGCTGTTGCCTGCCAGGGGAGAGCCCCCCGACCCCGCTCCCCGCAGCTCAGCGCCCCTAGCGCAGCACGGGGGCATCGGGACCAGCGCTGACTGAGAGGGCAGCCGTGGGACCTACTCCCTGCATTGCCCTGGCTTGTTCTCTGTGTTGTCTCCAAGAGATGCTGCTTCCCAAGCAGGATGTGACACCTTCCCAGATGGGTCAGACAGGCAGACGGACAGACAGCTCTGTCTCCTTCCTCCCCCCCGCCCGCCCCCACCTCTCTTCCTGGGTTTCCTCTGCCAGTGCCCCTCACTCCTGACTGGCCACCCCTGCTAGCCCAGCCCTGCCCCCCCCAGCTCTGCCGGTGCCCCTCACTCCCGACCCACAGCCCCTGCCAGCCCAGCCCTGCCCCCCAGCTCTGCTGGTGCCCCTCACTTCTGCCCCGCAGCCCCTGCCAGCCCAGCCCTGCCCCCCCCATCTCTGCCGGTCCCCCTCACTACCGACCCACAGCCCCTGCCAGCCCAGCCCTGCCCCTCACTCCCGACCCACAGCCCCTGCCAGCCCAGCCCCCCAGCTCTGCCGGTGCCCCTCACTTCTGCCCCGCAGCCCCTGCCAGCCCAGCCCTGCCCCCCAGCTCTGCCGGTGCCCCTCACTACCGACCCACAGCCCCTGCCAGCCCAGCCCTGCCCCTCACTCCCGACCCACAGCCCCTGCCAGCCCAGCCCTGCCCCCCAACTCTGCCGGTACCCCTCACTCCTGACCCGCAGCCCCTGCCAGCCCAGTCCTGCCCCCCCCATCTCTGCCGGTACCCCTCACTACCGACCCTCAGCCCCTGCCAGCCCAGCCCTGCCCCCCAGCTCTGCCAGTGCCCCTCATTCCCGACCCCCAGCCCCTGCCAGCCCAGCCCTGCCCCCCCATCTCTGCCGGTACCCCTCACTACCGACCCGCAGCCCCTGCTAGCCCTGGGCTCCCCCCAGCTCTGCTGGTGCCCCTCACTCCCGACCCACAGCCCCCTGCTAGCCCAGCCCTGCCAGTGCCCCTCACTCCCGACCCACAGCCCCCATACTCTGAGACAGGGCCCCCCTCGGTCAGGCCGGCCAGCTCCTCCCAGGGCCTAGCAGGAAGGAAACCAGCCCTCCGGCTCCCGCAGAGGGAGCGACAGATTCAGGTGCATACTGGACAATGGTGGCCCATGTGGCTTCCTCCTCCTGCTCATTGGGGCCAGAGCGGGGGCTCCAGGGGGCTGGGTCAGGGTTCGGGGCTGGAGCGGGCCCTGAGCACTGTGTCTGTCCCAGGCTG
This sequence comes from Lepidochelys kempii, assembly GCF_965140285.1. NCBI lineage: Eukaryota > Metazoa > Chordata > Testudines > Cheloniidae > Lepidochelys > Lepidochelys kempii. The sequence continues at coordinate 156,464 of NC_136407.1, read as the reverse complement.
GCGGAGGGGTCCCCCTGTCTGGCTGTCCCTCCCACGCCTGGCGTCTGACAACCGACCCCTAATGCAGCGCTAAGCTGCGGCTGAGCGGATTAGCTGGGCCCTGCCCCCCAGCAGATGGGAGAGGGGGGCAGGGGGTGAGGGAAAGGAAGTGAGGGGGCGCTGTCCCATAGGGGGCTCTGTCTGCTGGCACACAGGGCTGGCCCCAGTGCAGGGAGTGGGGCAGCACTAGGGGGCGCTGGGCTATAGGGAGGGGGGATGGGGCGGTGCTAGGGGGGCTGCGGTATAGGGAGGGGGACGGGGCAGAGCTAGGGGGCCCTGGGCTATAGGGAGGGGGGACGGGGAAGCGCTGGGGGGCGCTGGGCCATATGGAGGGGGGATGGGGAGGCGTTGTGGGGCGCTGCGCTATAGGGAGGGGGGACGGGGAGGCCCTGGGGGCGCTGCGCTATAGCGAGGGAGGATGGAGGGCTGCGCTATAGGGAGGGGGGTGGGGCGGCGCTATAGGGAGGGGGGTGGGGCGGCGCTAGGGGGCGCTGCGCTGTAGGGAAGGGGGACGGGGCGGTGCTAGGGGGCGCTGCGCTATAGGGAGGGGACGGGGCAGAGCTAGGGGGCGCTGCGCTGTAGGGAAGGGGGACGGGGCGGTGCTAGGGGGCGCTGCGCTATAGGGAGGGGACGGGGCGGTGCTAGGGGGCGCTGCGCTATAGCGAGGGAGGATGGGGAGCGCTGCGCTATAGGGAGGGGGGACGGGGCGGCGCTAGGGGGGCTGCGGTATAGGGAGGGGGATGGGGCAGAGCTAGGGGGCCCTGGGCTATAGGGAGGGGGGACGGGGAAGCGCTGGGGGGCGCTGGGCCATATGGAGGGGGGATGGGGAGGCGTTGTGGGGCGCTGCGCTATAGGGAGGGGGGACGGGGAGGCCCTGGGGGCGCTGCGCTATAGCGAGGGAGGATGGAGGGCTGCGCTATAGGGAGGGGGGTGGGGCGGCGCTAGGGGGCGCTGCGCTGTAGGGAAGGGGGACGGGGCGGTGCTAGGGGGCGCTGCGCTATAGGGAGGGGACGGGGCAGAGCTAGGGGGCCCTGGGCTATAGGGAGGGGGGACGGGGCGGTGCTAGGGGGCGCTGCGCTATAGCGAGGGAGGATGGGGAGCGCTGCGCTATAGGGAGGGGGGACGGGGCGGTGCTAGGGGGGCTGCGGTATAGGGAGGGGGACGGGGCAGAGCTAGGGGGCCCTGGGCTATAGGGAGGGGGGATGGGGCGGCGCTGGGCTATAGGGAGGGGGACGGGGCGGCGCTAGGGGGGCTGCGGTATAGGGAGGGGGACGGGGCAGAGCTAGGGGGCCCTGGGCTATAGGGAGGGGGGACGGGGAAGTGCTGGGGGGCGCTGGGCTATAGGGAGGGGGGATGGGGAGGCGCTGCGCTATAGGGACGGGGGACGGGGCGGCGCTAGGGGGCGCTGCGCTATAGGGAGTGGGGACGGGGCGGCGCTAGGGGGCGCTGCGCTATAGGGAGGGGGGACGGGGCGGTGCTAGGGGGCGCTGCGCTATAGCGAGGGAGGATGGGGGCGCTTTATAGGGAGGGGGGACGGGGAGGCGCTGGGGGGCGCTGCGCTATAGGGAGGGGGGACGGGACGGCGCTGTGGGGCGCTGCGCTATAGGGAGGGGGGACGGGACGGCGCTGGGGGGGCGCTGCGCTATAGCGAGGGAGGATGGGGCTGCGCTATAGGGAGGGAGGATGGGGGGCGCTGCGCTATAGGGAGGGGGACGGGGAGGCGCTGGGGGGCGCTGGGCCATATGGAGGGGGGACGAGGGGGCGCTGCGCTATAGGGAGGGGGGACGAGGGGGCCCTGGGCTGCGGAGCAGGTTGGGGGTTTGTGGGTGGGTGAGAGCTCGGATTCAGGGGGGCAGGGGCAGGGTGGGGCCCCGGCCGGCGGGGGCGTCGGCCGCATTTGGCGGCTGTGGACGGGGGCTCCGGCCAGCTGGCCCCGGGCCCCGGCCTCTCCCTGCCCCATCTGCATCCCATTAGCGAACCGCAGCCCCAGACCCGCCCCCACAGACAGGCAGGCCGGCCTCAGGGTCAGCCTCCTGTCCCGCCCAGCCCCACGGCCTGGGGCACCCACCCCGTAGGCAGGGAGCAGCGTGGGAGACTGGGGGGGCAGTGTGGGGAGAGGGGGCAGCATGGGGGCTGGGGGGCAGTGTGGAGAGATGCGGGCAGCTTGGGGTCGGGGGGCAGCGTAGAGGGCAATGTGGGGAGATGGGGGGCCATGGGGGGAGATGGGGGCAGCGTGGAGAGATGGGGCACCGTGGGGGCTGAGGGGCAGTGTGGGGAGATGGGGGGCAGCGTAGAGGGCAATGTGGGAAGATGGGAGGCCATGAGGGGAGATGGGGGCAGTGTGGTGGGCTGGGGGGCAGTGTGGGGAGAGGGGGACACCATGGGGAGAAGGGGGTAGGATGTGGGGCTGGGAAGTAGCATGGGAAGGGGGGGCAGTGTGGGGCAATGGCGGGCAGGACGGGGCTGGGAACTGCTTCTCCATCCCCGCCCCTCAGCCCCCCATCGCTCTCAGCAGTGTCTAGCCCTTCCCCACCCCCCAGATGTTTATCTCGGTGAGTCATGGCTAAGTTCATGGGGGGGGTCCTCGGGGTGTGTTTCACCCAGCCGGGGGGGGCGAGGGGACCCGTGTTCAGGGCGGGGTAACCCAGGGGTGCCTGCCTTTTGAGTCATGGGGGACAGTTAGGGGCCCCCAGCCCCCCATAGGCCCCTCCCTGCCCCAAGGGGGAGCCCCCCGAGTCCCCCTCACTCTGAAAGCGGATGCCCTGGGCTGTGTGTGCCCCCAGAACCTCCAACCCCCTCCCAGACCCTGAATCTCCCCGAAAACCCAGCCCCACCCCAATCCCCAGACCCCCACTGCGCCCCCCGGCCGGGTTCCGTGCACCCCCCCCGTGTCTGTCTGCTCCCCCCCAGGTACTCACCCTGCGTTGGGGGGGGGGGACCGGCGGAGTTTTCTTCAGTCCCACTCCCAGCAGCCGGGACCCCCCATTCCTGCGGGGGGAAACTATCCCCGAGACCCCCCCGGTCTGTCCCTGAGCCCCGAGACACAACCCCCCGTCCCCGGGGCGCCCCCCCAGTCTGCCTCACTCCCTCCAAACTTCTTCTCTCTTCTCTAACTTTTCTTCTCTGCTCCCTTTGTCTCGCCCCCCCCATCCCCCGTCTCCACCCCTCCCCCTTCTCCACCCCCAGCCCTCCCCCCCCCCCCACGTCTCCACCCCTCCCCAGGAGCGATGCCTTTCCCAGCTCTTCCCAGGATCCTTCACAACAAAAGTCCCATTCACCGGGATGGGGGGGGTGCATGGGGGGGAGTCTCTGACATGGGGGAGAAACAGCTGCCCCCCCAAAAAAACTCCCCCAGTCCCAACCTAGGCTGCTTTTCTCCCCCCCCCCGCCCCCCCAGCTTGTCCCGACAGGCCAGGCTGGGGTGGGAGGGGAGGAGTTGGCAACCGGAAATCAGGGATTGGGAGGTGAGAATCCACCAGCCCCATCTGTCTGCCCCCCAACCCCCCCTGCTGTCCCCCCTTTCCAGGTTTAATCCTCAGAGCAGCCGGCAGCTGGGGGCAGATCTGGGCGCCGGGGGCTCAACACCTAGACCGTCCCCCCCAAACCAAAGGGAACAAAGCCCAAAACAGGCCAGAGACCCCCAAGAAGTGGCCCCCGGGTCCTGCCCCCTGCATCCTCCCAGCCCCACAGAGACCCGCGGACAGACACAGGCCCCAACACGCAACCAAGACATGCAGATACACAGACACACGCAACATGGGCCAGCCCGGCACACGCCTCCGGGCGCAAGCTGGCAGCCAGATCACAGAGTCCCCCACAGAGACGCTGGTCCGGGAGCTGGGTCATCGCACACCACACGGACACGCCACGGCACACACACAGACACACATAATACACGGACACACCCACAGCACACGGACACACGGACACACCCAGGGGATGCACACATGACACACATGGGTGACACACATGCACACGACTCACGGACACACCCAGGGGATGCACACACGCCTCACGGACACACCACGTCACATGCACACGCACGTCACACGCACGGGGGACACACACACACGGTCACACACAGGGGAGGCACACACAACCTGACACACACGGGATCCTCACACAACACCACACACACCCAGGGATGCCCACCGGCAGAGAGGTCCGGGCCAGTCCCCTGTGTGTAGCTCCCCAGTCTCAGCAGGGCGCCCCAGCACCGAGCCCAGCCTGGCGGAGACCCAGGGACAGGCCCCAGCCACGGTGATCAGGCTGCGAGTTCATCCCAGAGGTGGCCGCATCTAGGTGCTGGGCGAGGGATCCCTGGGTCACCAGCCGCCCCGCCCCAGAGGTGGCCGCGTCTCGGCATCAGGGTCCCTGTGTCACTGGCTGCTCTGCCCCAGAGGTGGCCGCGTCTCGGCATCTGGTGAGGGGTCCCCGTGTCACTGGCCGCCCCGCCCCAGAGGTGGGCGCATCTCAGTGCTGGGCGAGGGGTCCCCGTGTCACTGGCCGCCCCGCCCCAGAGGTGGGTGCATCTCAGCGCCGGGCGAGGGGTCCCTGTGTCATCCGCCGCCCCGCCCCAGAGGTGGCCACGTCTCGGCCCTGGGCAGAAGCCCTGTGCATGACACAATTCTCCCTGTGGGTCCGTGGCTCCATCCTGGGAGATGCTGTTTCCTGACCAGCTGCAGGTTCGGGAAGTTCGAAGGGGCCTGGCTCCATTCCCAGCTGATGCGTAGGGTGCATTGACGCCAGCCCAGAGAGCCAGCCCTGGGCCATGCCCCATACCCTGGCACCCCCTGCCCCGATCCCCAGCTTCCCCCTGTCCCTGCCCCGGTCCCTGCACAAATGGGGCAGAGGGAACCAGGCCCTGTACCCACAAATCTTACTCCCCAGCAGGGACCCCTCACCTGGCGCCAAGATGCAGCCCCCTCTGGGATGGGGCACGGGGGCTGTTCATACAAGCCCCCCTCGCCGAGCGCTGGATCATGCCCTTCAACCCTTTCTGCCCCTAGCTGCGCCCCGCTTTTGGCCCCCTGCACCCGGAGAGCCAGAGCCAGTGTGCCACGCCGCCAGCACACAGACAAGGGCCCTTTGTTCTTTGTCCTGCTGCAGGGATTTGGTGACACCAGACTCCGGCGAGGGGGGTCTCTGGCTTTTCACTGGGTGGTGACCTTTAGCTTCCGCTATGGGGGGCTCAGAGTTGGGGGGCTGCGCCCAGCCAGGTACCAGCCCCGCCCCGGGTTCGGATTCCCCAACCCCCTGGTGCTACACAGGCATGGTCGGGACACAGCTGGGAGAGCGGGAAAGGGAGTGCCCCACAAGGCAGGGGGCAGCGTGGGCATTGGTGGGGAGAGTGTCCCCTGCTGAGCCCCCACCCCTTGCCCCACAGTGCCCCAGCACAGTGCTAACCCGTCCTATTTCCACCCCACACTATCTATCTATTTATCCATCCATCCCCATCCACCCCCTCTATCTATCTATCTATCCCCAGACACCGCAACTAATCTAATCTATCTATCTAACCATCCCCAGACACCCCTCTATCTAATCTATCTTATCTATCCCTATCCACCCCCTTTATCTGTCCCCATCCACCCCCCTATCTAATCTATCTATTCCCATCCACCTCCTCTATCTATCTACCTATCCCCAGACACCCCAACTAATCTAATCTAATCTATCTATCCCCAGACACCCCTCTATCTATCTATCCATCCCCAGACACCCCATCTATCTATCCCCACCCACCCCCTCTATCTATCCATCCACATCCACCCCCTCTATCTATCTATCCATCCCCAGACACCCCCTCTATCTATTTATCTATCCCCAGACACCCTAACTAATCTAATCTATCTATCTAACCATCCCCAGACACCCCCTCTATCTAATCTATCTTATCTATCCCTATCCACCCCCTTTATCTGTCCCCATCCACCCCCCTATCTAATCTATCTATTCCCATCCACCTCCTCTATCTACCTATCCCCAGACACCCCAACTAATCTAATCTAATCTATCTATCCCCAGACACCCCTCTATCTATCTATCCATCCCCAGACACCCCATCTATCTATCCCCACCAACCCCCTCTATCTATCCATCCACATCCACCCCCTCTATCTATCTATCCATCCCCAGACACCCCCTCTATCTATTTATCTATCCCCAGACACCCCAACTAATCTAATCTATCTATCTAACCATCCCAGACACCCCTCTATCTAATCTATCCATCCCAGACACCCCTCTATCTAATCTCTCTATCCCCAGACACCCCCTCTATCTATCTATCTATCTATCTATCTATCTATCTATCTATCTATCTATCTATCTATCTATCTATCTATCCCTATCCATCCCCTTTATCTGTCCCCATCCACCCCCTATCTAATCTCTCTATCCCCAGACACCCCCTCTATCTAATCTATCTATCAGGATATTTGGGTGAGTGGCTGGGGGTGTCTGGGAACAGGTATGTAGAGAGGGGGTGTATGGAGGGATGGGGGGTGTATGGCGAAACGGGGGTATAGGGCTGGCTGGGGCTCGACAGGAACAGGCAGATAAAGGGGAGGGGGATAGATGGGAACGAGACACCGCCCTGGACTCCTTCCCCCCCCCCCCCGCGACCCCCTCCCATCAGTGACAGACCCTCCAGCCTGTGCACCAGATGCACAAGCAGCTACCAGCTGTACCCCCAAGGGGACATGGGCAGCTCTGGGTCCTAATGCCTGCATGTGCAGGCCGGGCTGGCAGGGGCTGCGGGGCGGGAGTGCGGGGCACCGGCAGGGCTGGGCTGGCAGGGGCTGCGGGGCGGGAGTGCGGGGCACCGGCGGGGCCGCGGGGGGCAGGGGCTGCGGGGCGGGAGTGCGGGGCACCGGCGGGGCCGCGGGGGGCAGGGGCTGCGGGGCGGGAGTGCGGGGCACCGGCGGGGCCGCGGGGGGCAGGGGCTGTGGGGCGGGAGTGCGGGGCACCGGCAGGGCCGGGCTGGCAGGGGCTGCGGGGCGGGAGTGCGGGGCACCGGCGGGGCCGCGGGGGGCAGGAGCTGCGGGGCACCGGCGGGGCCGCGGGGGGCAGGGGCTGCGGGGCGGGAGTGCGGGGCACCGGCGGGGCCGCGGGGGGCAGGGGCTGCGGGGCGGGAGTGCGGGGCACCGGCGGGGCTGCGGGGGGCAGGGGCTGCGGGGCGGGAGTGCGGGGGGCAGGGGCTGCGGGGCGGGAGTGCGGGGCACCGGCGGGGCTGCGGGGGGCAGGGGGCTGCGGGGCACCGGCGGGGCTGCGGGGGGCTGGTCTCGCCGGCGGGCGCTAGGACCCGGGCCCCGGCGCCATTGTCTCCCGGCGGCGGCGGCCGGCGCTAGGGCCCCGCGGACGCCCCGCCGGCCGCTCCGCTCCCATTGTCTCGGCTGCTGCCGGCGCCGGGTGCGGGCTCGGCGGGGGACGCGGCGGCTCCGTTCTTCTCCGGGCCGGGCCGCCTCGCCGCCGCCGCGCGCCGCCCTCCCCGGGCCGGGCCGCTCTTCCCCCGCCCGCGGGGCCCTGCACCTCGCGCCATGGCGCCGCCGCTGCTCCTGCTCCTGCTGCTGGGGGCGGGCGGGCCGGGGGCGGCCGCGGGGGCGCGGGGCTGCGCCGAGGCGCGACGGGCGCTGGGCGCGCGGGGGCTGGGGCCGGGCGCGGTGCCCCCCGCGCTCATCTCGGGTAAGCGGGGCCCCCTGCGGCCGGAGCGCCCCCCACGGACCCCCCTGCGGCCGGAGCGCCCCCCGCCCCGCCCCCCCACGGGCCCCCTGCCCCGCCCCCCCACGGGCCCCCCCGGCGGCCGGAGCGCCCCCCGCCCCGCCCCCCCACGGGCCCCCCGGCGGCCGGAGCGCCCCCCGCCCCGCCCCCCCACGGGCCCCCCGGCGGCCGGAGCGCCCCCCGCCCCGCCCCCCCACGGGCCCCCCTGCGGCCGGAGCGCCCCCCTCGCGCCCCCCCGCTCCCCCACGGGCCTCCCTGCGGCCGGAGCGCCCCCTGCCCCGCGCCCCCTGCCCTGCCCCCCCACGGGCCCCCCCTGCGGCCGGAGCACCCCCCCCGCACCCCCCACGGGCCCCCCTGCGGCCGGAGCGCCCCCCACGGGCCCCCCTGCGGCCGGAGCGCCCCCCGCCCCGCCCCCCTGCGGCCGGAGCGCCCCCCCGCCCCGCCCCCCTGCGGCCGGAGCGCCCCCCGCCCCGCCCCCCTGCGGCCGGAGCGCCCCCTGCCCCGCCCCTCCCGCGCCCCCCCGCCCCGCCCCCCCACGGGCCCCCCGGCGGCCGGAGCGCCCCTCCCGCGCCCCCCCGCCCCGCCCCCCCACGGGCCCCCCTGCGGCCGGAGCGCCCCCCCGCACCCCCCACGGGCCCCCCTGCGGCCGGAGCGCCCCCCACGGGCCCCCCTGCGGCCGGAGCGCCCCCCCACGGGCCCCCCTGCGGCCGGAGCGCCCCCCACGGGCCCCCCTGCGGCCGGAGCGCCCCCCCACGGGCCCCCCTGCGGCCGGAGCGCCCCCCACGGGCCCCGCCCCGCCCCCCTGCGGCCGGAGCGCCCCCCCGCCCCGCCCCCCCTGCGGCCGGAGCGCCCCCTGCCCCGCCCCTCCCGCGCCCCCCGCCCCGCCCCCCCACGGGCCCCCCCGGCGGCCGGAGCGCCCCTCCCGCGCCCCCCCGCCCCGCCCCCCCACGGGCCCCTCTGCGGCCGGAGCGCCCCCCCACCCCCGCCCCCACGGGCCCCCCGGCGGCCGGAGCCCCCCCTGCCCCGCCCCCCCCGCGCCACCCGCCCCGCCCCCCCACGGGCCCCCCGGCGGCCGGAACCCCCCCGCCCCCGCCCCCCCACGGGCCCCCCGGCGGCCGGAGCGCCCCCCGCGGCGCCCCCACGGGCCCCCCTGCGGCCGGAGCGCCCCCCGCGGCGCCCCCACGGGACCCCTGCGGCCGGAGCGCCCCCCGCGGCGCCCCCCCCAGGAGCCCCCCGGCGGCCGGAGCCCCCCCTGCCCCGCCCCCCCCGCGCCACCCGCCCCGCCCCCCCACGGGCCCCCCGGCGGCCGGAACCCCCCCGCCCCCGCCCCCCCACGGGCCCCCCGGCGGCCGGAGCGCCCCCCGCGGCGCCCCCACGGGCCCCCCTGCGGCCGGAGCGCCCCCCGCGGCGCCCCCCCCAGGAGCCCCCCGGCGGCCGGAGCGCCCCCCGCGGCGCCCCCCCCAGGAGCCCCCCGGCGGCCGGAGCGCCCCCCGCGGCGCCCCCCCCAGGAGCCCCCCGGCGGCCGGAGCGCCCCCCGCGGTGCCCCCGGCCCTGCCCCCCCTGAGGGGCCCCCGGCGGCCGGAGCGCCCCCCCGCGCCCCCGGCCCTGCCCCCCCAGGGGCCCCCCTGCGGCCGGTGGGCCCCCCGCGCCCCCGGCCCTGCCCCCCCCAGGGGCCCCCCTGCGGCCGGTGGGCCCCCCCGCGCCCCCGGCCCTGCCCCCCCCAGGGGCCCCCCTGCGGCCGGTGGGCCCCCCGCGCCCCCGGCCCTGCCCCCCCCAGGGGCCCCCCTGCGGCCGGTGGGCCCCCCGCGCCCCCGGCCCTGCCCCCCCCAGGGGCCCCCCTGCGGCCGGTGGGCCCCCCGCCCTGCCCCCCCAGGGACCCCCCTGCGGCTGGTGGGCCCCCCTGCCCTCCCCTCCCTTGTGCCTCCCTCCACCCCATGTGCCCCCCTGCAGCCGGTACACCCCCCTGCGCACCCCTGCCCTGCACCCCCATGTGCCCCCCCTGTGGCCGGTGGCCCCCCTGCACCCCCATGTGCTGCCCTGCAGCGAGTGCCCCCAGTGCACCCCCTGCCCTGCACCCCCATGTGCCCCCCTGGAGCTCCCTGCAGCCAGCGCCCCCAAAGCATCCCCTTGCCGCCTCTTCTCTGAACCCCCCCCCCCGGTGCTCCCAGGTCCCCTGCAGTTAGCGCACCCAATGCACCCCCCGCCCTGCACCCCCATGTGTCCCCTGCAGCCAGAGCACCCAGTGTCCCCTCTGCAGCCAGTGTGCCCCCGGCGCCTTCTGGGGTCCCCCCCCCTGCAATCTCCCTGTGTTCTCTTCATTGCACCCTCATCTGCAGCCAGCGCACCCCCCTGTGCCGGCCCCTCCCCCCCACACCCCCTTCTCTGCTCCCCCACTGTGCTCCCTGGGCTCATGCCGGTAAGGGGGGGCACGCTGCATCCTGCTCCCATTGGGGCTTGAGCCCCAGCCCCAATCCCCCTCCGACACCCCCTGCTGGACGGGCAGCGGCCCCCATAGGGCAGGTCCAGTGGTGGGGAACGAGCCTGCAGCTCCCATATGAGCTAAATCCTCACCCAGTGGCCCCCTGCACCTCCAAGCATCTGACACTGGTTCCCCCCCGATCCTTAGACACGCGCGGGTGTGGGAACCAGGTGGTGGGGCTGGGGACAGCGGTGGCTCTCTGGGTGTGGCATGCGGGGGTCGGACTGTGTGTGGGGGGGGATCCTCGGGCCCCCCATGGCCAGGCACTGAGTGGTGGTGCCTTTCTCTGTCCCGCCCAGGGGAGCACCTGCGGATCTGCCCCCAGGACTACACCTGCTGCTCCAGCGAGATGGAGGAGCAGCTCAGCCTGCGAAGCGACAGGGACTTCCGTGCCCTGGTGGAGGACGGCGCCAGCTTCCTGTCCAGCACCCTGGCCTCGCGCCACCGCCGCTTCGAGGGTGAGAACCCAGGAGTCCGGGCGCCCAGCTCCCCTGCTCTAACCCCCCGGACCTGCCTCCCTTCCCAGAGCCGGGGGGAGAACCCAGGAGTCCTGGCGCCCAGCTCCCCTGTTCTAACCCCCGGACCTCCCTCCATCCCTCCCTTCCCAGAGCCGGGGGAGAACCCAGGAGTCCTGGCGCCCAGCTCCCCTGCTCTAACCCCCCGGACCTGCCTCCCTTCCCAGAGCTGGGGGAGAACCCAGGAGTCCTGGCACCCAGCTCCCCTGCTCTAACCCCCCGGACCTGCCTCCCTTCCCAGAGCCGGGGGAGAACCCAGGAGTCCTGGCGCCCAGCTCCCCTGCTCTAACTCCCCCCGACCTCCCTCCATCCCTCCCTTCCCAGAGCCGGGGGGAGAACCCAGGAGTCCTGGCGCCCAGCTCCCCTGCTCTAACCCCCCCAGACCTCCCTCCATCCCTCCCTTCCCAGAGCCGGGGGGAGAACCCAGGAGTCCTGGTGCCCAGCTCCCCTGCTCTAACCCCCCAGACCTCCCTCCATCCGTCCCTTCCCAGAGCCAGGGGGAGAACCCAAGCATCCTGGTGCCCAGCAACCCCTGCTCTAACTCCCCAGACCTCCCTCCCTCCCTTCCCAGAGCCGGGGGGAGAACCCAGGAGTCCTGGTGCCCAGCCCCCCAGGTCTGGAGCCCATGCATCCCCTGGTGGGGTGCTGAGCAGTCTCTGCCTGTCAGTGGCCTGGCTGGGCATCCCGGCCCCGAGCCGGGGTCTGACCCGTTTCGTTCAGGGCTGGGGTCGGACCGGGCACCCTGCCCTTACAGTGCGATGAGAGCGGGAGGCGTGTATGGGGGGCAGGGGCTGAGGGTGCCTTCAATCTGCCTTGACATCTCATGGAGCTTTTCCCCGTTCTCTGGTGCAGAGTTTTTCCGGGAGCTGCTGGCGGCCGCTGAGCGGGGGCTGCAGGCCATGTTCACGCAGACCTACGGCCGCCTGTACGCCCAGAACGCCCGGCTCTTCCAGGGGCTCTTCACCGAGCTGCGGCGCCACCAGCAGGGCGCCCGGCTCAGCCTGGACGAGGCGCTGGGCGAGTTCTGGGCCCGGCTGCTGGAGCGGATGCTGCCCCTGCTCAACCCCCAGTACCAGTTCCCCCCTGAGTACCTGGAGTGCGTGGCGCGCCAGGGGGAGGCGCTGCGGCCCTTTGGGGACGTGCCCCGCAAGCTGCGCCTGCAGGTGAGACTCCGGCCCTGCCCAGCGCTGCCAGCTGGGGCTGTGCGGTACCTGGGCCCCAAGGGGGCTGAGCTGGGGGGAGACCGTGGTGTCCTCTCCCACAGCTCCCCATGCCAGGGCGGGGGGCTCTTGGCCAGGGTCCCTGGGAGGCCGGGGGTCTGGGGCGCGGCCAGGGTCCCTGGGAGGCCGGGGGTCTGGGGTGTGGCTGGGGTCCCCGGGGGGCTGGGCTCTCTGGGCTGGGGGGATCTCTGGGGGGCTTCCCTCACCCCTCCTGTCCCCCCCAGGTGACGCGGGCGTTTGTGGCAGCTCGGGCCTTTGTGCAGGGACTGGCCACCGGGCGTGATGTGGTCACCAAGGCCTCCAAGGTGAGTGGGGGGGAGGCATGGGAGGGCAGAGGGGGTGTGGGGGGCTGCATGGGGGGGCGGAGGGGCTGCGGGAGGAGGCATGGGAGGGCAGAGGGACTGTGCAGTGGGGATGCAGAGGGGATACTGGGGGAGGCGTCTCTCTGTCCTTCTGGCTGCCCTTTGGAGTCGACCCAGAGCCTGGAGACCCCCCTAGATTTTCCTCTCACACCCCACAAAGCCTGAGGGGCTGCTTGGGGCTCCCCTGTCGACACCGCTGGGGTCCCCAGCAGAGAATGCCAGCTGGGGAGTGGGTCCCCTCTCTTCCCTCATGTCCCCCCAGTGCAGTGTCTGGAGGGGGCGGGTCCCCTCTCTGCTCCCCGTGTCTCCCCAGTGCAGTGTATGGGGGGGTCCCCTCTCTGACCCCCGTGTCCCCCCCAGCTGCCCCCCAGCGGCGAGTGCCTGCGGGCCGCCATGCGCATGTCTTCCTGCCCTCTGTGCCGTGGGACCCCGGCCCTCAAACCCTGCAATGCCTTCTGCCTCAACGTCATGAAGGGCTGCCTGGCCCGCCCGGCCGAGCTGGACCCCGAGTGGAACCGCTTCCTTGGTGAGACCCCGGGGCGCTGGGGGGTGGCACAGGATGCTGGGTGGGCGGCATGGGGCTAGAGGGCAAGGGTGCTGGGGGGGAGGGTGTGGAGGAGGGTGTCTCCGCAGGGGACTCTCCCCACCTGGGCTTTGCCCCCCTACCAGCTTATGTGGGTCCCCCATGGGGCTGGCACTGGTTGGGGGCTGTGAGCCCCACGGGGGATCTCTGGGAGGGGCTCCCCCTTCCCCATGGTGTAACTCAGCCTCCTGCCCCTCTCCCCCCGCCTCCCCAGATGCTCTGATCCAGGTGGCCGAGCGGCTGGAGGGGCCCTTCAACATGGAGCTGGCTGCCGACTCCATCGGGGTGAAGATCTCGGAGGGGATCATGTACCTGCAGGAGAACGGGGTGCAGACCTCTGCCAAGGTTAGGGGCTCGCGCTGCCAGGGGGGGCGGGGGTGCTGCTGGAGGGATCTCACAACGCTGCGGGTGGGGGCTCTGCGAGGGGAAGCTACTAGCGTGGGGGCAGGGGCGCTGCTAAGGGGGAAGCTCGCAGAACCAGGTGGGGAGGGTCTGGCTGGCTCTGAGCTGGCCCCGCCCATCCCCATCTCCCCCCCTTTGCCCCTACCCCCAGGTGTTTCAGGGCTGCGGGACCCCCCGCCCGGCCCCCGCCCGATCCCGCCGTGCCGCCCGGGATGACACCAAACGTCGCTTTCGCACCTACCTGCCCGAGGAGAAACCCACCACAGCTGCAGGGACCAACCTGGATCGACTGGTACGGACCCCCCGAGGCCTCCCCCCCCGCTGCTGCCCCCCGAGTCCCCTGTTGCCCCTGCCCCAATCTCCAGGGTCTGACGACACCCAAGCTTCGGAGCAGGCCTGTGGAGGAGCCCAGCAGCGTGCCATATCCTCCCCAGAGCAGCCACCTGGCCTCTGTGAAGGAGCCTGGGGGCTCCTGCCCCCCCCACGAACTCTTCCCCACTGAGCCAGCCGCCTGGAAGAGCCTCTCCCCCTCTGCAGGGAGCCTGGCGCCCAGCACAGTGGGGGCCGTTGGTCGCCTGCACCTGCATGGGCAGCCGGCAGGGTGGCACGGAGGCGAGGAGGTGCCCCTCGGAAGGCAGCACTTCACCCCGACACTCTTCCCTGGGCGCTGGGGCTGGGGCCGGGCCTGCCTGCCGAGAGGCGGGGGACGGTCTCCGTCCTCTGGGGCACTGAGGGGGCAGATGAGACGTTCCCCTCCTCTCTGTGGGGTTCTCCGTCGAGACGGGGTCACCGGCACTCACCCCAAGAGCAGACTTAACCCTTTTACACCCGCGTGGAGCAGTGCCAAGCGCAGAGGGAAACTGAGGGATGCACAGGCTTTGCAGGCATGTTTCAGAAAACTTCCCCCCATCACACCTTGGCCCCAGCCCTGCTCCCTGGAAAGACTGGTGTGGACCCCCTGGGGTGGGGTATAGCGGCTCACGTCCCCCAGCCAGCCCTGAGGAGCTGGCCCGTGGGCGCTGATCCCATCTGCCGCCCCCTGCCCCCAGGTGACGGACGTGAAGGAGAAGCTGCGGCTGATGCGGGGGTTCTGGGTCACCCTGCCCCACACGCTCTGCAGCGACGGGAAGGTGGCGGCTGATGTGACAGACGAGGACAAGTGCTGGAACGGGCAGGCCCGGGGCAGGTGAGGGGGGCAGGCTCAGCTGGGCAAAATGGGGGGGATGGGGGACAGGGGGAGCTTCCCCAATAGCCAGCGCTCCTGCCCCATGGCGCCCCCTTCTCGGAGAGGCCAGGGCTTGGGATGCCAGGAGGACACCCCCCCACGCACACACGTACATACACACATTGGGAGAGGCTGGGCTGGGGTACCCGGGCGCTCCCTCCAGCTGGTGCTCCACCCATCCCCCACCCGCCGTGGGGAGCGGCGCTGTCTCTGACCCCCTCTCCCTAGGTACCTCCCGGATGTGACGGGGGATGGGCTCGTGAATCAGATCAATAACCCGGAGGTGGAAGTGGACATCGGGCGGCCCGACCTGCTCACCCGCCAGCATGTCCTGCAGCTGCGGGTGGCCACCAGCCGCCTGCAGGGGGCCTACGGGGGCCAGGACCTCGACTTCCAGGACACCTGTGAGTCTGGAGGGTGGGTGGGGGCCCCCCGTGGGCTGGAGGGGGTGGGGGGGACCGCTCCCCTACTACAAGGCTGTGCGTTCCTTGGAGGGGCTCTGGCCCCCTGCCCATGTGGGTGATGGGGATGGGACCCGGGCGGCGAGTGCCTCGTCACCTGTTCTCCTGGGGTCCAGGGCTGGGGGGGTTGATCCCCATGTGTCCCCCACAAACACCCTCTCCAGGCCCTTGCAGCCCCCCCAGGGAGGCGTGGCTGGAGGGGCCCCCCATGTCTCTGACACCCCCCCCCTTTGCTCTGGATGCAGACGAGGACGGCAGTGGCTCAGGAGGGGGCGAACGGTACAGCGAGGACTGGCCGGCTGGAGGGGGCAGCGTCAGCAATTCGGGGTCCCGCCCCCCGGACTCCCGTTCGCCCCGCAAGGACCGGCCTGGCAAGGGCTCCAGGCAGAACCACCGCGTGGCAGGCAGCAGCAGCCATGCCGCCTCCTGGGGGGGCCCTGCCCTCCCCCTCCTGCTGCTCCCCGCCCTGATGCTGCCTCTGCTGGGGCGGTAACTCCCCAGGCGCCTTGAATGTAGGGGGGATCCCTCACTTGGGGTGCAGCTGGGGGGGACTTGCATCTTCCAGGGGCTCCCCCGCCAGCCGGGGGAACTGGGGGGGGGGCGTTGGGGGTGGAGAGCGAGATGGGAAGTAGCATTAGGGGAGGAGGGATGGTGGGGGGTAGCAGGTGAGGTTTATCTAGCCCCCCAGGGGGAATTGCCAAGGGGAGGGAAGGGGGGCTAGGTTAGTTAGGCCCTGAGCCGGGGCTGAGCATGGACGAATGTACTGGGGGGGCAGGGTGTGGGCCCCACACAGAGCTTTTATTTTTTTACTTTGGTTTTTTTTACAGGGTGTATTTATTTGGGGGGTTGTTTTTTAATGAGGCAACGGCCAGGTTAATTTTTTATAGGGTGGGTGGTGGGGGCAGGACTGATTTATTTCCTAGTCTCTTTCCAGAACATACATTCCCCCCCCCCGCCCCCCAGCTCGCCCTGCCCCGGTGGCCCAGCTCTGAGCAGCCCCAGCGAGTCTCGGTCTCTCTCCCCCCGCCCCAGTATCCACCCTACAGCAGGGCAGGGAATGGGGCGGGAGCTCCTGGCTTCCCGCAGCAAGGAGTGGTCCTGCCCCACTCCCCGCAGTGCCCCTGCTGGGGGAGGCCGGGTCTGGAGAAGCCGGGCACTCCCCTCCAGCAGGGGGGCAGCGTCCCCAGGGCTGCTGGGCGTGGGGCGACTTTCCCGGGCCTGGCACAAGGGGTTTTGTAGCACAATGTACAGTAGATGCCGATCTGGCTTTTTAAGGGAACGAACCTTTTTTTAACGAGTTTGGACGACTTCTCCGTGTTGGTTTTGTCTTTTTTTTATCACACAATAAAACATTTAATTTATTGACTCTCATTCTGGTAGGATCTTATGCAGGGGTGGGGCGCAGGGGGCTGTTTTCATGGGGCCGCAGCGCTGGGACGTGGCCCCTCTGGGGTGGGGTGCGGAGGCAGGGTACGGGGGAGCCCCTCGCCCACTGCTGGGACGTGGCCCCTCTGGGGTGGGGTGTGGGGATGGGGTACAGGGGCACCCCTTGCCCAACACTGAGATGCAGCCATCTCTGGGGTGGGGGAAGCTCCTGGGAGATGGGGGGGAGGACAGCAGTCAGGGAAGGGGCGTGGCTTCTGATTTAGAGCCCTGGCAGGGGCGGGTCTAATCTGCAAGGGGTGGGGCCAGGGGAGGGGGCGGGGCTTACCTGACACAGAACCCCGGCAGGGGCGGGGTCTAATCTGCAAGGAGTGGGGCCAGGGGAGGGGGCGGGGCTTAGCTGACACAGAACCCCGGCAGGGGCGGGGTCTAATCTGCAAGGGGTGGAGCCAGGGGAGGGGGCGGGGCTTAGCTGACACAGAACCCCGGCAGGGGCGGGGTCTAATCTGCAAGGGGTGGAACCAGGGGAGAGGGTGGGGCTTCTGGGGGCAGGGCTGGCTGGAGAGGGGGAGCTTCTCCCCCGAGGGTGGGGGGCGTCTCAGAGGCCGGCGGGGGCGGGGGCGGGGGCGTGGTCTCCGCTCAGGGGGCGGGGCGGGAGGAGGCGGGGCTAGGCCACAGGGAAGGAGGGGGCGGAGGGAGAGCGGTTCCGCGCCTGCGCAGTGTTGGCGCGCGGGCTCCTCGTGCTGGGCGTGGCCTGAGCGTTTCCCGCGCTGGGCCGAGGCTGAGGAGAACGCGGCCGGTAGAGCGGCGCGCGCGACAGCGGCCAGGCGGGTGAAGGGAGCGCGAGACTCCACCCCACGTGACTCCCCTTCCCTTATTCTAAGTAGGCGATAGAGGGGCGCGAGCCCCGCCCACCCAGCTGCCGTTGGGGGCTCGAGACCCTTCCCCTCGCGTGACGCCCCCCCAACGGCCGTGAGGTGCAGGGCGGGGGTCTCAGTGAGGAGCAGCCCCGCCCCTGTGTTCTGTGGGGGGTGACTCCCCTCAGTGTGTCCCGGGGGGGGGAGGGTGACTGCCCCCTGGCGGGTCCCTGTGGGGGGAGGGGGTGACTCCCCTCAGTGTGTCCGGGGGGGCGTGACTGCCCCCTGGCGGGACCCTGTGGGGGGAGGGGGTGACTCCCCTCTGTGTCCTGGGGGAGGGTGACTGCCCCCTGGCGGGACCCTGTGGGGGGAGGGGGTGACTCCCCTCTGTGTCCTGGGGGAGGGTGACTGCCCCCTGGCGGGACCCTGTGGGGGGAGGGGGTGACTCCCCTCTGTGTCCTGGGGGAGGGTGACTGCCCCCTGGCGGGACCCTGTGGGGGGAGGGGGTGACTCCCCTCAGTGTGTCCTGGGGGGGGTGACTGCCCCCTGGCGGGTCCCTGTGGGGGGAGGGGGTGACTCCCCTCAGTGTGTCCCGGGGGGGGGAGGGTGACTGCCCCCTGGCGGGTCCCTGTGGGGGGAGGGGGTGACTCCCCTCAGTGTGTCCCGGGGGGGGGAGGGTGACTGCCCCCTGGCGGGACCCTGTGGGGGGAGGGGGTGACTCCCCTCAGTGTGTCCTGGGGGGGGTGACTGCCCCCTGGCGGGGCCCTGTGGGGGGAGGGGGTGACTCCCCTCAGTGTGTCCCGGGGGGGGGAGGGTGACTGCCCCCTGGCGGGTCCCTGTGGGGGGAGGGGGTGACTCCCCTCAGTGTGTCCCGGGGGGGGGGTGACTGCCCCCTGGCGGGACCCTGTGGGGGGAGGGGGTGACTCCCCTCAGTGTGTCCTGGGGGGGGGTGACTGCCCCCTGGCGGGGCCCTGTGGGGGGTGGGTCCCCTCAGTGTGTCCCGGGGGGGGAGGGTGACTGCCCCCTGGCGGGGCCCTGTGGGGGGAGGGGGTGACTCCCCTCAGTGTGTCCTGGGGGGGGTGACTGCCCCCTGGCGGGACCCTGTGGGGGGAGGGGGTTACTCCCCTCAGTGTGTCCTGGGGGGGGTGACTGCCCCCTGGCGGGGCCCTGTGGGGGGAGGGGGTTACTCCCCTCAGTGTGTCCTGGGGGGGGAGGGTGACTGCCCCCTGGCGGGTCCCTGTGGGGGGAGGAGGTGACTCCCCTCAGTGTGTCCTGGGGGGGGTGACTGCCCCCTGGCGGGGCCCTGTTGGGGGAGGGGGTTACTCCCCTCAGTGTGTCCTGGGGGGGGTGACTGCACCATGGCGGGTCCCTGTGGGGGGCGGGTCCCCTCAGTGTGTCCTGGGGGGGGTGACTGCCCCCTGGTGGGTCCCTGTGGGGGGCGGGTCCCCTCAGTGTGTCCTGGGGGGGGGGTGACTGCCCCCTGGCGGGACCCTGTGGGGGGCGGGTCCCCTCAGTGTGTCCGGGGGGGGAGGGTGACTGCCCCATGGCGGATCCTTGTGGGGGGCGGGTCCCCTCAGTGTGTCCGGGGGTGGTGGTATGTGCCCCATGGCGGGTCCCTGTGCGGGGCGGGTCCCCTCAGTGTGTCCCGGGGCGGAGGGTGACTGCCCCATGGCGGGTCCCTGTGGGGGGAGGGGGTGACTCCCCTCAGTGTGTCGGGGGGGGGAGGGTGAGTGCCCCATGGCGGGTCCCTGTGGGGGGAGGGGGTGACTCCCCTCAGTGTGTCCGCGGGCCGAGTCCCGGTGTGGGGGTGACTCCCCCTGGGCGGGTCCCTGTGGGGGTGGCTGGCCTGGCTCAGGGCCAGTCTCCAGGGGGGTGTCTGTAGAGCAGGGGTAGGTGACTCTGCAGGTGGTTTCCCCTTGTTGGGCTTTGGGGGGGCCACGCTCTCCATCCCCGTTATCCCGTCACATGTGCTGTGCTCTTCCCACAGGCTGCTCCCAGATCCAGGCCTCGCTCCCTCCCGCCATGTTACTGCGGAAATCCTCCCGCGTTCTTGACTCCCCAGGCAGCTCCAGTTCCTCCCTGGTGCAGCCGCAGGGCATGTGGGCCAGCTCCAGCTCCTCCGTGGCACAGGGGGATGCGGAGATGGGCTCCCTGCCAGCCTCCGGGGTGCCAGATGTCCCGTGAGTGGGGTGCAGAGCACGGTGCAGGCTGTCTGGGAGCAGGCGGGGGGGCAGCACTGGAGGACTGCTGGTGTGGGGACAGAGTTGGGGAAGGCTGGAGGGTGATGGGTCAGGCGTTAGCACTGGGTAATGACATAGACTGCACACTTACACAGCTTGCGGATGGTACCAAGCAGGTTGCAAGGGTTAGAATTCCAAATGAACAAACAGGAGAAATGGTCTGAAACAAACAGGGTGAAATTCACTCAGGACAAATGCAAATTTCTACCCCGAGGGACAAATACACAATGCACAAATACAAAATGGAAGTGTGAGTGCCGAGAGAGGAGCACTTGAGGCAGGCGTCTGGGGGTTGAGGTGGATCCCAAAATAAATGAGCAAAAATGTGCCCAAAAAGTGAACATCATTCTGGGTTGTGTTAGCAGGAGTGATCTAAGCATGACACGCTCCACTCAGCACTGATGAGGCCTAAACTGGAGTACTGTGTCCAGGTCTGGGCGCCACGCTTCAGGAAAGAGGTGGACAGATTGGAGAAAGTCCCGAGGAGGGCAACAAAAACGATGAATGATCTAGAAAGCACAAGCTATAAGGAAAGATTGAAAATATGGGGTTTGTTTAGTCTGGAGAAGGGAAGACTGAGGGGGGGATGTGAAAACAGTTTTCAAATGCATAAAAGGGGGTTATAAAGAGGAGGGTTATGAATTGTTCTCCTTCAGTCCTGAGGACGGGACAACAAGCAAAGGGCTTAAACTGCAGCAAGGGAGGGTTAGGTAAAACATGAGGAAACCCTTCCTAGCTGTCCGGGTGGTTAAGCCTTGGAACAAATTGCCCAGGGAGGCTGTGGTATCTCCGGCACGGGAGGTTTTTAAGAGCAGGTTAGACAGACACTTGTCAGGGATCGTTTAGTTGAGTGGTTTTCAAACTTTTTAGGCTGCATACCCCTTTCCAAATAATCGAGTGTACCGCGTACCCCCATCTGAGAGAGGGTTATAATATACCTGTGAAAGCAGAAACAAAGGTTGGTAAGGAATAACACGGTGCATTGTCTGCCACCACAGGATTTTTCTCATGTACCCCCTGACGAGAGCTTGTGTACCCCAGTTTGAAAACCACTGGTTTAGATAATACTTAGTTCTGCCTCACTGCAGGGGTCTGGACTAGTCTCGAGGTCCCTTCCAGTCCTACATGTCTGTCACCGGGGAGTCCTCAGACCACAGAGGTTGCTGGGGTGGTGTGGGCGTGCCAGATGGCATGGTGGGAGCCCTGGGGCTGTGAGGAGGGCAGCTGGGGGAGGGCAGTGAGGCCATGGCGGCTGTCTGCTCAGGACGTGTGCTCTGCCCACAGGGACCTGAGCAGCAGTGAGGATGGAGGTGGCTCCGACTCAGGCAGTGACTTTGAGGACACGCTCTGGAAGGGCGGCAAGCGGGGCACTAGGACCCCTCTTAGCCACACCCTGGTATGCATGGCCCTTGCCTGTCTCCTCTCCAGTCTCCCAGCCCCCTGAGCCGCACACTGGTACACCTCCAGGCTCCCCAGCGTCCCCTCATGTGGACACCCTCAACCCCCCTTGAGCTTCAGCCTGGTCCTCTGTGCCCCCCTAGCCTCTCTTTGCCCCCACTCAGTCTGATCCCAGCTCTTCTGCTTCAGCCAGCTTTGTGCCATGGAGCTGATGGGATGCAGGTGCAGCAGAGCCCAGGAACTTCTGACTCTGGTCCCAGCCTCCCCCTTCCCCCTGTTGTGGCCAGCCAGGGCAGGAACCCCAGCCTCACCTGGCTTTCGGGTCCCTGCAGCATGGGTTCAGTGTTGTCTCTCAGGCACACTTCTCATGAAGCTGTGATATACTCGAACACAGGGCTCAGGCTGTGTCTTTTCTCCTCCCCCTCCTCCCCCAGACAGCCAAGCGATCCCGGAAAGATGCCAGCAGAGATGGGGGTAGCCTGGCTGAGAGAAACCAGGAGCCCAGCAACCTCTTTGAGGTAGTGAGGCTGGCTAAGAGTGCCATGGAGGTAATCACACCCTCTTCATCCCCCTGTTTCCACCCTCCCCATGTCACTGCACGGGAGTATCACTGGGACTCCTGGGTTCTCTCCCCAGCTCTGGGAGGGGAGTGGGGGCTGGTGGGTGAGAGCGAGGGGGCTGGGAGCCAGGACTCCTAGGTTCTGTCCCTGGCTCTGGGAGGGGAGTGGGATCTAGTGGTCAGAGGGTGCAGGGAGTCAGGACTCCTGGGTTCTGTCCCCGGCTCTGCTGACTCACTGCTTGACTTTGGGTGCTCAGGCCCTATCTCTGTATCCCATGCCCTGCTTAACCCCTACTTCTCCTTCTGTCTCTTTCCTCACGTCTCCTGTACCCTAAGTCTGTGGTGGACGACTGGCTGGAGAGCTACAAGCAGAACAAGGAAGCTGGGTTCCTGGAGCTCGTCAACTTCTTCATCCACTCCTGTGGCTGCAAAGGTGAGAGGCCCTGGGCCTGCATCCTGAGATCCCTGGCCCAGCTCTGTACCCATCTGTGTCTGTGTGGCACAGCTCAGCTCCAGGCGCTGGTCCCCACCTCTGGATTTGTCCCCAACACCTCTTTTTAGGGTGAGCTCCAAGCCCCATTTCCTGCCTTTTCCGGGGGAGGAACCACTGAGAGATCCCTGGGTAGTCTGTGGGGAGCCCAGGGCAGGAGTCCTGGCTGGTTGTCCCCTTGCCACCCGTTCTCACCTCTCTCCCCATGGCAGGTGTCGTGACCCCGGAGATGTTCAGGAAGCAGCAAAACTCGGAGATCATCCAGCTGCTGACGGAGCAGTTTGATGAGGTGCCCAGTGTGTGGGGCAGGGGAGGGAGGAGCTGTCCAGGCAGGGCTCCCAGGAGGGTAGGGGTAGTGCATATAGGCCCAGCTCATCCCCTGTAAGGGTGGCTGGGAGGAGACAGAGGAGCATGGGGTCTGGCATAGGGGGCAGTGGGCGGTGCCCCCCCATACCTGTTGGTAAATCGCTACCCCCTGCTTATGGTGTATGAGAGAGCCTTGTCTGTGCCCAGTGGGGGTACACTCTCACAAAACTGCTGGTAGCACAAGGGTTCCACTCTGGGCTGTCACAAGTCCCCTCTTTCCCAGTGCGGGCTAGCAATCCACATGCCCCACTTCATTACACTCGAGTGCCCAGCCCCTTATCTTCTGGACACCCGCAATGCACACGGGTCTGCTGCCCCATGGAGCACCACGCCCCACTCCACCAGCCTCTCCTCTGTTCAGCACTCCTGAGCACAAGGCTCTTAGGCAGGTGTCTAGTAAAACCGGAGTGAAGTTGATTTAACAAAGCTCAAGCTAAAGATTCAAATAAAAGCCAGGAAATGGATTTGGAAACATATGGTGTCACGGAGTGTGGGGGAGTCCAGGCCCTGCACCCCTCTTCCTGGGATTCACTGTGACTCTCAGCCAGCCAGTAAAACAGAAGATTTATTGGACAATAGGAACACAGTCTAAAACAGAGCTTGTGGGTACAACCAGGACCCCTCAGTCAAGTCATTCTGGGGGGCAGGGAGCTTAGACCCCAGCCCTGGGGTTCCCTGCGTTCCACCACCCAGCTCAAAACTGAAACCAAAGCCCCTCCAGTAGGCTCTCTCCTGCAGCCTTTGTCTAGTTTCCCTGGGCGGAGGTGTTACCTTCCCCCCACCCCACCCCCCTCCTGGCTCAGGTTACAGGCTCTCAGGTATCCCATCCCCAGTGACAGGTTTCAGAGTAGCAGCCATGTTAGTCTGTATTCGCAACTCCCCTGCCACATTCCCAGGTCAACACTCCCCCCTCCCTACTGCGTCACATCAGGGTACAGGGAAAAGAAACGTTTGACTTGCAATCTGTAGCCTTTAGAGTAGCAGCCGTGTTAGTCTGTATTCGCAAAAAGAAAAGGAGTACTTGTGGCACCTTAGAGACTAACCAATTTATTTGAGCATGAGCTTTCGTGAGCTACAGCTCACTTCATCGGATGCAATCTGTAGCCTGTATTTACTGACCGTCTCATAAAGTGTTTCTAACCCAGTGATCCGTCCCTACAGCATTTGTCCAGTCCAGAAAGCTGGGATCTGCTTTTCACTGAATGCATCCGATGAAGTGAGCTGTAGCTCAGGAAAGCTTATGTTCAAATAAATTTGTTAGTCTCTAAGGTGCCACAAGTACTCCTTTTCTTTTTGCGAATACAGACTAACACGGCTGCTACTCTGAAAGCTTTTCATCAGACACTCATGCTGATGGAGTGTTGCCTGCAGAGTGGATCACCTCTTGTGCCCATCCTTCTCCCAGACTTTCTGTCTCTTTTCATAATGAGGGCATTTCATTAACCTCAGCTTAGCCCTGAGGGTTCCCTACTCAGAGGGTTTTCTTGGGGTTCTTCTGTCTAAATGCTCGGGCCTGCATATTGCTCAGACAGTAAACACAGGGTGGGGCTGTGTTGAAAGTGGTTAATTATTCTCTCTCTTAGCTGAGTTAGCTCTGAGGCGCACCCTGTCACCGAGTGTGGGGGAGTCCAGGCCCTGCACCCCTCTTCCTGGGATCCACTGAGACTCTCAGCCAGCCAGTAAAACAGACGGTTTATTGGACAACAGGAACACAGTCCAAAAACAGAGCTTGTGGGTACAACCAGGACCCCTCAATCACGTCCTTCTGGGGGAGCAGGGAGCTTAGACCCCAGCCCTGGGGTTCCCTGTGTTCCTCCACCCAGCCCCAAACTGAAACTAAACTCACCCAGCAGGTTCCCTGCTGCAGCCTCTGTTCACATTCCTGGGCAGAGGTGTTACCTCCCCCTCCCCCTCCTGGCTCAGGTGACAGGCTCTCAGGTCTCCCATCCCCAGGGCACATTCCCAGGTCAACACTCCCCCCTCCCTGCTGAGTCACATCGTCACATCTCTCCCCCCTTTGAGACTGAACTGAGCGGGGTCACGCTGACCAGTGACCTGGGGAAGTTCGGGGCCCCCTCTCCGGGACAGCGCATCCGCTATCAGGTTGGCACTTCCCTTCACGTGGACCACGTCCATGTCGTAATCCTGCAGGAGCAGGCTCCATCTCAGGAGTTTGGCGTTGGCTCCTTTCATCTGGTGCAGCCAGGTCAGGGGAGAGTGGTCGGTGTAGACGGTGAAGTGCCGCCCGAAGAGATAGGGTTCTAGTTTCTTGAGGGCCCACACCATGGCCAGGCACTCCTTCTCGATGGCCGCGTAGTGTTGCTCCCGGGGTAGCAACTTCTTGCTCAGGTACACGATGGGGTGTCTCTCCCCCTTTTCATCCTCCTGCATTAACACCGCCCCCAGTCCCGTGTCTGAGGCGTCGGTGAACACCACAAAGGGCTTGTCAAAGTCTGGGTTTGCCAGAACTGGGCCACTGACCAGAGCCTTCTTCAGCGCCCGGAAAGCCACCTGGCACTGTTCGGTCCAGACCACCTTGTCTGGCTTCCCCTTCTTGCATAGCTCCGTGATGGGGGTGGCGATGGCGCTAAAGTGGGGCACAAATCTTCGGTAGTATCCTGCCATCCCAATAAAGGCTTGGACCTGCTTTTTGGTGTGGGGAGCGGGCCAGTCTCTGATCACCTCCACCTTGGCTGGTTCCGGCTTTAGGTGGCCGCTCCCCACCCGATGGCCCAGGTAAGATACTTCCGCCATCCCCACCTTGCACTTCTCCGCTTTTACAGTCAGCCCAGCCCCCTGGAGTCGGTCCAGCACTTGTCTAACCTGGGACACGTGGTCCTCCCAGGTCTGGCTAAAGACACAGATGTCATCAATATACGCCACGGCAAAACTCTCCATCCCCCTCAGGAGCTGGTCCACCAGGCGCTGGAAGGTGGCCGGTGCTCCCTTGAGGCCGAAAGGCAGGGTCAGGAACTCATAGAGCCCCAGAGGGGTGATAAAGGCCGATTTCAGTCGGGCATCTGCATCCAGCGGCACTTGCCAGTAGCCCTTTGTAAGGTCCATGGTGGTAAGGTACCGAGCTCCTCCCAGCTTGTCTAGGAGCTCGTCCGGCCTGGGCATGGGGTAGGCATCAGATACAGTGATGGCATTGAGCTTCCGATAGTCCACACAGAACCGGACCGACCCGTCCTTTTTGGGGACCAGCACCACCGGCGAGGCCCAAGGGCTGGCAGATGGCTGGATCACCCCCAAAGCCAGCATGTCCCGGACCTCTCTTTCCAGGTCCTGAGCAGTTTTCCCTGTGACTCGGAAGGGGGAGCATCTTATCGGAGGGTGCGACCCTGTCTGCACCCGGTGGACAGTCAGATTAGTGCGTCCAGGCTGGTTGGAAAACAGCTGTCGGTACGGATGCAGCACCTCCCTGACCTCAGCTTGCTGGGCAGGGGTTAGCTGATCCGAGAGGGGAATTGTTTCCAGGGGGAAACCAGCTCTGGTCCCAGGGAATAGATCTACTAAAGGGTCATCTCCCTGCTCTTCCCACTGTCCACACACGGCCAACACCACATTCCCCCTGGCATAATATGGCTTCATCATATTCACATGGTACACCCGGCGGTGGTGCGCCCGGTTTGACAGCTCCACCAC
The DNA here is from genome assembly GCF_965140285.1 of Lepidochelys kempii. Classification (NCBI taxonomy): domain Eukaryota; kingdom Metazoa; phylum Chordata; order Testudines; family Cheloniidae; genus Lepidochelys; species Lepidochelys kempii. Next base: position 130,518 of record NC_136407.1, on the reverse strand, counting down.
ATAGTTTACCTCATTGAGCTGCTTGACGACCTTGAAAGGGCCCTCCCAGGCGGCCTGTAGTTTGTTCTTTCTCACTGGGATGAGAACCATCACCTGATCCCCGGTGGCGTAGGCACGGGCCCGTGCCGTGCGGTCATACCAGACCTTCTGCTTCCTCTGGGCTCTGGCCAGATTCTCCCTGGCCAGGCCCATGAGTTCAGCCAGTCTCTCTCGGAAGATCAGGACATACTCCACCACTGTCTCTCCATCGGGAGTGGCCTTCCCCTCCCACTCGTCTCTCATCAGGTCCAGGGGGCCCCTCACCCTCCTGCCATATAACAGTTCGAAAGGCGAAAATCCGGTAGACTCCTGGGGCACCTCCCTGTATGCGAACAGCAGGTGAGGTAAGTACTTGTCCCAATCCTGTGGGTGCTGGTTCATAAAGGTTTTCAGCATCATCTTTAGCGTCCCGTTAAACCTCTCCACCAGCCCATTGGACTGGGGGTGATAAGCTGAGGCCCAGTCGTGCCGGACCCCACATTTCTCCCACAAGCACCGGAGCAGGGCCGACATGAAGTTGGAGCCTTGGTCTGTCAAGACTTCCTTGGGGAACCCCACTCGGCTGAAAATGGTCAGGAGCGCATCGGCCACGGTGTCTGCTTCAATGGAAGCTAAGGGCACTGCCTCGGGGTAGCGAGTGGCAAAATCTACCACCACCAGAATGTATTTCTTCCCCGACCGGGTCGTCTTGCTGAGAGGCCCCACGATGTCCATGGCCACCTTCTGGAAAGGCTCCTCTATGATGGGCAAAGGTCTCAAAGCCGCTTTCCCCTTGTCCCGGGCCTTCCCCACCCTCTGACAAGGGTCACAGGATCGGCAATACTGCCGGACCGTGGTAAAGACCCCGGGCCAGTAAAAGTTCTGTAGCAACCTCTGCCGGGTGCGCCGGATTCCCTGGTGCCCTGCGAGGGGGATGTCATGGGCCAGGTACAGGAGCCTGCGGCGATACTTCTGGGGGACCACCAGCTGCCTCCTGATCCCACAGGACTCTACTTCCCTTGTGGGAGCCCATTCTCGGTACAGGAACCCCTTCTCCCACAGGAACCTCTCCTGGCAGCCTCTCATGGTCCGTACCACACTGAGGTCGGCCAGGTCCCTGAGCTTCCGCAAGGAGGGATCTTTCCTCAACTCGGCCTGGAACTCAGCGGCTGGGGCAGGGATGGGGCCCGGTTCCCTCTCGCTGGCCAGGTCCGAGGCCTCCGCCTCTCTGAGCCGTGCCCCTCGGCCCTCCCTCCCCACCAGGGTAGGGTCCTGCGCCTCCGGTGTGATACCCTCCCCGAGGTCAGGGCGCAGTGCCCCTCGCCGGCTCTGGCTACGCGTCACAACCAGGGCGGCCTGGGGCTTGCTTGGCCAGTCCTCTAGGTCTCCCCCCATCAAAACTTCAGTGGGCAAATGGTGGTGTACCCCCACATCCTTGGGGCCCTCCTTGGCCCCCCATTTCAGGTGTACCCTTGCCACGGGCACCTTAAATGGGGTCCCGCCCACCCCTGTCAGGGTCAGATAGGTGTTGGGCACCACCCGATCTGGGGCCACCACCTCGGGCCGGGCCAGCGTCACCTCCGCGCCCGTATCCCAGTATCCATTGACCTTCCTCCCATCCACCTCCAGGGGAACAAGGCACTCTCTCCGGAGGGACAGCCCCGCGCCCACCCTGTAAACTGAGCACCCTGAGTCCAGAGCCTCCAGCCCTCTGGTGGAGCTGGCCTGGGGTACTCTTCCCTCCGGGGCAGGTGGTAAACTGGTAGGCCCCCTTTCCTGGGTCATCTGCCCCTCGTCCAGCTGGGTCCCTACCCAGTTAACCCTGGGTAGGTTGGGTCTGCTCAGTTTGTCCCTGAGCCCGGGGCACTGGGACCGTACGTGGCCTCTCTGGCCACAGTGATAGCAGCTCAGGTCACGTTGGTCCCCTCGAGCGGGTCGGAGGGGCCTGACGCCAGGCGTTCCCCGTGGGAGGGGGTTCTCCCTATTTCCCCGCTGGGAGGCCCCCTGGTGACTCTCTCTCTGCATCGGGGGGGGCCTGTTCTTTTGGGACTCCTCCCGGCTACCCCCTGACCGACTGTTCACAAACTCGTCGGCCAGCTGCCCTGCGTGCTGGGGGTTCTCGAGCTTTTTGTCCACCAGCCACAGCCTCAGGTCGGACGGGCACTGATCATACAGTTGCTCCAGTACGATTAGGTCAAGCAGGTCCTCTTTAGCTCGGGCCCCCGCTGTCCACTTGCGGGCATATCCCTGCATCCGGTTGGCCAGTTGTAGGTAGGTGACCTCAGGCGTTTTACGCTGACTCCGGAACCTTCTCCGGTACATCTCGGGGGTCAGCCCAAACTCACGGAGCAGGGCCTGTTTGAACAGTTCATAGTCCCCTGCCTCCGCCCCTGTCATTCGGCTGTACACCTCCACGGCTTTGGGGTCCAGTAAGGGGGTGAGGAACTGGAGCCTGTCTGCAGGGTCAACCCTGTGCAGCTCGCAGGCATTCTCAAAGGCCGTCAGGAAGCTATCTATGTCCTCCCCCTCCTTCCGCTGGGCCAGGAAGCACTTATCAAAGCTCCTTGCAGTCTTGGGTCCCCCCGCACTCACCGCAGCCGCAGCCGGGGCCCCACTGCTCCTCAGCCTGGCCAGCTCCAGTTCATGCTGTCTTTGTTTCTCCTTCTCCTGACGCTCATGTTGACGTTGTTTCTCCTTCTCCTCCTGCTCATGTTGACGTTGTTTTTCATGATCCTCCAGCTCCCTCATTTTCATCTCCCTCTCCCATTCCAGCCGCCTCCGCTCCAGGGATGGGGAGCTCCGCCGGGAGGATCCCCTGCTGGGTGCCGGGGTCAGGGTGCCCTCGGTATTCGCCGGGCTTCCCCCAACCCCTCCCCCGGACATAGGTAGGAAGGGTCTCGGGATGTCCTCAGCAGCAGTCTGACCCCTCCCAGCCCGGTCAGGCCCCAGGGCCCACGCTGCGTCTGCCGGGCGGCTTCCCTCAGGGACAGGGATCGGGTCATCCAAGCGATCCCTCTCCTCCAGCTGGGCAATCAGCTGTTCCTTGGTGGACCTCCCGATGTGCAGCCCCCTCTGCCTGCACAGCTCCACCAGGTCGCTCTTCAGGCGTTTAGCGTACATCTCCCTGCTGGCCCCTCGCAGGCCGGGCAGCTTGGAAAAGCCCCTCGTGTGCCAGTCCTTCTCGAGGTCACCACCTCTTTGCCAGGGTCGAGCTGCAGATTCCTCCGCCCCTGGGACCGCTCGCTGCAATCCCCCGGGGGACCCTGTTACTGCAAAAGTCTTTCTCTCTGGTCACACATTCCCAGGGGTTAACCGCCCCCCGAAACCGTCTCTCTCTGAATCTTCAGCACGCCTGGTCCCCGTCAATTCCCCTTCGTTTTACTGCTCCCCAGTCACTTACTGCAGGAAGCGCCGTTCACGGGGTGCAGTAGATCCCACCGCTGCCACCAGTTGTCACGGAGTGTGGGGGAGTCCAGGCCCTGCACCCCTCTTCCTGGGATCCACTGAGACTCTCAGCCAGCCAGTAAAACAGACGGTTTATTGGACAACAGGAACACAGTCCAAAAACAGAGCTTGTGGGTACAACCAAGACCCCTCAATCACGTCCTTCTGGGGGAGCAGGGAGCTTAGACCCCAGCCCTAGGGTTCCCTGTGTTCCTCCACCCAGCCCCAAACTGAAACTAAACTCACCCAGCAGGTTCCCTGCTGCAGCCCCTGTTCACATTCCTGGGCAGAGGTGTTACCTCCCCCTCCCCCTCCTGGCTCAGGTGACAGGCTCTCAGGTCTCCCATCCCCAGGGCACATTCCCAGGTCAACACTCCCCCCTCCCTGCTGAGTCACATCGTCACACACCCTGCTTAAGATGATGTGCTTCAGCTCCAACGGTTTTGGAACAGAATGAGTCTATATTATACATCTCACTTAAAATAGTTCCTGTACAAACATCTTTTCTTTTTGCGAATACAGACTAATACGACTGCTACTCTGAAACCAAACATCTCTCAGTAACCATGGCCATCCACTAATCCTTAGCTTTCAGTGGAGACCACACATGACCCCCAGCCTTTGGTGGAGTATCGAGAAAATGGTCAGACATAGGTGTAACTGGGCACGTCTACGTCACGCCTGTCTCACTCCTCGTGCCTTCCCTCTCCTCCCCTCTGCAGGACTCTGCTGAGTACCCGCTGGTCCTGACCACCCAGCCCTGGCGAAAGTTCCAGGCGGGATTCTGTGAGCTGGTGACAGTGCTGGTGCGACGCTGTCAGTACAGCATCATCTACGACGAGTACCTCATGGACACACTCATCTCCCTGCTCACTGGCCTCTCCGACTCCCAGGTGCGCGCCTTCCGCCACACCAGCACCCTCGCAGGTGAGTCCCGCCTCAGGGATGCGAATGGCATCTGCCTTAGCATTGCAACCGCAAGGTAGCAGTTAGAGCAGCGTGCCTGGGTCAGGGGTATCTGGGGAATCCTGGCTTTCTGCTGGGCTGCAGTGCTTTCCTGTATGGGCTCAGAGGGCTGGGAGCCCACGGATGGCCTCTCTGTAGGGGAGAGTGGGAGGGTAACTTGTAATATTGTTGTCCTGTTTGTATCTCAGTTTCCCCTATTGCTGCATTGTTACCCAGGCTGGTAGGGGGGTGGTGACCACTGTTCCCTCTAAGCTGTGCGAGTCCTAAACCCTGCGCACACAGTGCAACACCGCGCGTAGAAAAATTTGCACAGAAGCACAACAATTTGCACAGAAGAAATTTTTTGCGCACCCGGCCTGTCAAAAATTAGAGGAAACATTGGCGGTGGCTGTTTGCTCTCGGGGCAGGCGAGGAGACAGAGGGGTAGGTGCTCGCTGTCTGGGCCTTAGGTCCCATATCAGTGGCGGTCTTGAGAACACAATGGCAGATCCAGTCACCAAGACCTAGCAAGCCAGGACCCAGAGGGAGATGGACTTAGCCTCCCTGCTGAGAGGTGGGGAATGGCATTTCACCAGCTCCAGAACAGTTAGATGAGGTGGGGGGACAAATGTTGGCTGCTGGAAGGTGTCAGGGCTCTCAGCTGGAGTCTGGCCCAAGAGGTCGGATAGACGGGCAGACAGCTTGAACCAAGGAGTTCCCTACAACGTGGCTGGGCTCTGGGCTACCCAGAATGGAGGATGCTTTAACCTTCATTTCTCTAGACTCCCCTGAGCTTCCTGTGTGCTATGTGCCACTTAACGAATAAACCCAGCTGTTCTGACAGTGCTGTGTGAGTGTCACAGCGAATGCCAGGCGAGGGGTGTGTTAATCCCTGCAGAGCGGGCGAGTCTCCCCCAGGGTCTGTCTCTGGGACTCGCTGAACAGAGCTCATGGTGGGAAGCAGGGGTGCTGCAGCCCCAGAACCCCAGTCTAAGGAGGTGGTGAAACCGTGTGGCTTCCCCTGAAAGAAGAGGGAGACCCCTCGGGGGTCTGGCACACTGATGAGTTCCTCCTAGAGACTGTTCCAAAGCAGGGGCCGTAGCCCCGATCCTGGGGATCCATAACCGGGTTACATGCAGAGCTCCCCACTTTGCTCACTCCATGCTCTTTGCCAGCCATGAAGCTGATGACGGCGCTGGTGAGGGTGGCGCTGGGCGTGAGCCTGCACAAAGACAACAACCAGCGGCAGTATGAGGCTGAGAGGAACAAGGGGCCGAGCCGCAGGGCCACGGACAAGCTAGAGGCACTGCTGGAGAAGCGCAGGGAGGTGAGCAAAGGCTAGACCCTGGACTGGCAGGGACAGTGCTAGGGGACACTGGGTTGGTGGGGTGGGGCATGGTGCCAGGGAGGGCTGGACTGGTGGGGATGGGATGGGAGTGTTGGGATGGTGCTGGTGGGGACGGGTGCTGGGCTGGTAGGAGCAGGGCCTGCAGGAGTGCTGTGGGTGGCACCTGTGTCTGTCTCAGATCCAGGAACAGCAGGAGGAGATCGAGAACATGATGAACGCCATCTTCAAAGGGGTCTTTGTGCATCGCTACAGGTGAGTGCGGGGAGGGGAGTTCAGGCTGGGAGGGGCCCCCGCCAGCTGGGTGTGGCTCTGCAGGGAGTCCCTGTCTTTCCCTGGGACGGCAGTGTGCCGTCTGCACTTGAGGCTGGGGGCGGGCCAGGGCTCACACATGCTGGGGGGACAAGGGGCAGGCGTCGTAAGGGCATGCTGCGTGTCTTGTCTGGCAGGGACGTGGTGCCTGAGATCCGGGCCATCTGCATAGAAGAGATGGGGAACTGGATGCAGAGCTACAGCGCCTCCTTCCTGACAGACAGCTACCTCAAATACATCGGCTGGACCCTGCATGACAAGGTGGGGAGCAGGGGCTCGGCGAGGGCTGGGGCCTTGGTGTTGGAGGGGAGCAGGGAGATCCAGAGGCGGGGCTCTGACCTGTGACACAGGGAAGGGACGGAGGCTGGTGCTGGCCTGGCTCTCAGCTTCTCCATCCCCACAGCAGCGGGAGGTGCGGCTCAAGTGCCTGAAGGCCCTGCAGGGGCTGTACCGCAGCCGGGAGATGGCTGCCCGCATGGAGCTCTTCACCAGCCGCTTCAAGGTGAATGCCCCACCCTGCTGCCCGCCTGTCCCTGGGACGCCCCCACTCCTGGGGAGCCTGCCCTGCCGCCCGCTCTGCTGCTGGGACCCCCCCCGGGGAGCCCCGCCCTGCCGCCCGCCTGCCCCTGGGATGCCCCCCTCCTGGGGAGCCTGCGCTGCCGCCCGCCTGTCCCCCTGCAGCCCACCCTGGGAGGCCTCCCTCCTGTGGGGCCCTGTTGCCCACTTACCCGTCCTGCGACACCCCCTCCCGTGATTGACTCTCCGTTCTGTGGCTCTCAGGGTCGCATGGTGTCCATGGTCCTGGACAAAGAGCCTGACGTGGGTGTGGAGGCGGTCAAGCTGCTGACCCTGATCCTGCAGTGAGTATGGCGCTAGGAGCCAAGCAGGGACACAGGGGAGGCCAGGCACATGCAGGGCATTTCAGGAAGCTGGGAGGGGCACGTAGTGAGCCCCATGGTGTGGGGCAGCTGGAGACCCCTCTCCCTGCTCAGGCTGAACCTCTCCCGCTCTGTGGGCAGGAACATGGAGGAGATGCTGACAGATGAGGACTGCGAGGCCGTTTACCCCGTGGTGTATGCTTCCAACCGGGCGCTGGCTGCTGCGGCCGGGGAGTTTCTTTACAGGAAGTGAGTGAGCGAGCGCGGTCACAGCACCGCCAGCAGGGGGCATGGGACTGCCAACAAATATATACCTTCCTCCCCCTGGGGTATAGGGCTCCCCCAACAGCCACTCCACACAGAGGAGTTTCACCTCCCTCTTCCCTTCAGGCCTTAACCTGCAGTCTCAGCCTGTGCTTTTCACAGGTGGCTGAGATACAACATTCCCTCTCCTCTGCTCCAACCCACCAGCTCCCACTCTTTTCCCCGAGCTGGGGAGAGAACCCAGGCATCCTGGCTCCCAGCCCCAACTGTTCTAACCCACCAGCCCCCACTCCCCTCACGGAGTCTGGGAGAGAACCCAGGCATCCTGGCTCTCCCCTCTCTAATGTGTGTGTGGTTTGCAGGCAGTTTGACTTGGATTGGGAAGCCATGAAGGAGAAGGGGCGCCGTGGGGGGAGCAGGGACTTCTTTAGGCTGCTGCTGGCTTTCTTCATCGAGAGCGAGGTGAGGGGCGCAGTGGGGTCGGGAGGAGCGTGGGGGGTCTGTGTGAGGGCTAGTTTCACCAAGTCTCCCCTCTCCTCCCCCAGCTCCACGAGCATGCGGCGTACCTGGTGGACAGCTTGTGGGACTGTGCTGCCCCCCTGCTGAAGGACTGGGATGGGCTGACCCACCTGCTGCTGGAGGAGTCCCCAGAGGAGGGTGAGTGAGGGAGGGGAGGCTGTGATGCACGGGGTGAGAGTCACAGCTGCCTGGCAGCCTTTGGGGCTGGTCCTGGTCCTGGTCCTATTCCCTCTCCCCCCAGCAGGCTGGGGCGACCAGCAGGAAAACGCCCTGATTGAGATCCTGGTGTCCAGCATGCGCCAGGCCACGGAGGGGAAGTCGCCCGTCGGCAGGGGCCCTGGCAAGAAGGTAAAAGTGCCCGAGAGAAGGGAGGGGAGCGCTGTCCATCAGCTCCCCCGGGGGGTTCAGTGGCTCTGGGTGACATGTCCCCATGGGCCCGGAGACTTCAACACTCACCCTCCGCACTCCCCCAAGGGGGTAGGCAAGCTGGGTCCCTGTGCTGCTGGCCGGAGGTGTGCACGCTGCACCATCTGCAGCCACCGGGCAGGGGAGCCAGCTCTCACAGCACCATCCCCTGCGCCAGGTGCTCTCAGCGCGGGAGCGGAAGGCCCTGGAGGACGACAGGGAGAAACTCACTCAGTACCTCATCCCGCTGCTGCCCCAGCTGCTGGCCAAGGTAAATGGAGGGGAGGTGCAGGGGGGGGACCTCCCAGAGGTGGGTCCCGGGGGGAAGTAAAATGCCCCTTCCTGCCTCTGCTCTTCACCTGCAGCTGGGGAGGGAGGGGGCCATGATGAAGCAGGAACCCTGGGTCTGGCCTTTGCCCTTCCCTGGGCACCCCAGGGCCTCACGTGCCATAATCTGGATGATCTTGCTGTGAGGCCATTCCCAGCTAGGTCATACGTAGTGGGGGGTACAAGGGGGGAGTGTCTGCCCCATCCTGCTGCCTTCCTGCTTGAGTGACACCTGCTCTGTTCCCGCAGTTCTCAGCTGATGCGGAGAAGGTGGCGCTCCTGCTGACGGCGCCGCGCTGCTTCAACCTCAGCCTCTACAGCAGTGGGCGGCTGGAGAAGGTACTGAGGGTGGGTCTTAGCAATCCTGGCTCCCAGCCCCCCACGTCCCTCCCAGAGCCAGGGAGAGAACCCAGGAGTCCTGGCTCCAGAGCTGCCAGTCCAGGAGCAGGGGAGACCCAGGTGCTCTGGGGCCTGCAGTGCCATGGGAACAGGAGCATCTGGGGTGGGGAGGAGGGGACCCCATTAGCTGCTTCCTTTGAGGTGCTGGCTGAGTTGCACTGTGCTGTCTGGGGACCCCTCCCATCCAAGTGATGCAACTAGTGCTGGGGGTCCCCTTGGACAGGGGTACAGTGAGTCACAGCCTGTGAGCTCTTCTCCTCCCTCTGCAGGAGCTGGGGATCCCCCTTTTCCTTCTCCAGAGTCTGCCTGTTCCCCTCCACCACCTTCCCAGGAGCTCTCCCCCCTCTGCCCAGCCCCACCATACCCTCTCTCCCCACAGTACCTAGAGCAGCTGCTGGCCCAGCTGCGGGAGGTGGTGGAGAAGCACACTTGCCAGGAGGTGCTGGAGGCTGCCTCCCAGGCGCTGTACGTGCTCTGCAACCCAGAGTTCACCTTCTACAGCCGCGTGGACTTGGCCCGCAGCCGCCTTGTGGACACACTGACTGACAAGTTCCAGCAGGAGGTGGCAGAGCTCCTCCAGGTACCTCCCGGGGCTGCGGCCGGGGGCTAGGGTTGGGACCCTGTGGGAAGGGGATGTCACTGCAGGGAGAGGGGGGATTGCTAGGGTCTGGAATGGCAGCCAGGCAGGGGAGTGGAGAGAGCATCTCTCTGTGAGGGTGGGGGGCCACCAGTATCATGGATTCACAGCTGCAGAATGGTCTCTAGGAGGGATCCTTCAGTGGGCCACACCCCCAAAGGGTCTCCCTCTTCCTCCAGGGGAAGCTATGTGGCTTCACCGCCTCCTGAGGCTGGACTTCTGGGCCTGCAGCCCCCCTGTTCTCCCCCCCGCCACCGTGAGCTCCGTTTAACAAGTCCCGGGGAGACTTGCCCGCTCTACAGGGATTCACACCCCTCGCCTAATGCTTGCAGTGACACCCGCACAGCACTGTCAGAACAGCCGGGTTTGTTCATTGAGTGGCGCACAGCACAGGAAGCTTAGGGGAGTCTAGAGAAATGGTTAAAGCATCGTCCATTGTGGGTAGCCCAGAGCCCAGCCACTCTGTGGGGAACCCCGTCAGTCTGTCCATCCGACCTCCTGGGTCAGACTGCAGGTCTGAGCCCAAACGCCTTCCAGCAGCCAACACTTGTCCCCCCACCTCATATGCCTCCAGTCCTTTGTTCTCCAGCTGGGGAAATTCGGCTCTTCTTGGAGTGGTTGCTCCTATCGATTCCAGTTAGGTGTGCGCGTGCCGCATGCACCGTCATCGGAAGGCTTTTCCTCTAGCAGCGAAGACGGCACCAAGGTCCCTGGCCCTTCGCATTAAGCCTTCGATTCCGCCATGGGCAGCGCAGTCCCGGGGAAAGCCGGTGATGATCGGCCCTTCGACTCGGCCTGCAGAGGGGAGGTACCACTCGGAGTCCCGGTGCTGATCAGTCTCATGGCACCAGTTGCACTTGCGGCCAGGTCTGACTCGCGGCACCGATCCAGGTCCCGCCAGCACTCCCGCTCAGGCGCAGATCACCTTTGTGCAGTAGGTCCTGATCTTGGCACCGTTTGTATCGGCACCAGTCCGACTCTGCGCAGACCCCACTCATGGCACCACTCCCCAGCCTTGCGGCACTGCTCCCTGGCTCAGCTGCATTTGGCACCGCCACGGCCATCGTGGTCCCGGTCCCCATTTTCGGACTCGGAGATGGGGTCCAAATATTGGCAGCAGCCCCAGCAGAAGTTGGCACGGGACAGACCTGACATCGGTGCAGGACAATGGCAGTGAGCATTTTGGACATGCTACCACAGTAGCATGGGCCAGAGCAGTGAGCATTTTGGACCCCATGGGCGTACCACCAGGCCCAGGGTGCCCAGTCCAAGGCCTCATGCTCAGTGGCGTCTGAGCCTAGGGGGCCAGAGGCAGCGGCCACTCACCCCACCCCTAGGGGAGCAGAGGAGCCGGCGGGCGCACCACCTCCTCCGGAACCCACCCCAGTTCCTGAGCCAGACCCTGGAGTGGCTGGCACGGAGATAGAGGCGGGGCAGGAGGGCCCCGAGGACCGAGAGGGTCAGAAGGACCCAGTTTCCCCACTAGTGTCCTCCTCAGCCAAGGCAGGATTTTTACAGGTGCAGGGGTAGGAACGGCAGGCGTAAGCCTTCCCATTCCCCATCCGGGCAGGGCCAGGGCCCGACTAAGCCTTCGTCAGGCTCAAAACAAACATTTTGAAGGTGTGCCCAAGGACGGAGCACCTGTCTCAACGCCGGATCCTTCCCCGTGTTTTTTGAACTGTCTATCCCACTTCTACCATGCATGGTCTCAAATAACATCGGACCACTGGGTTCTTCACATGGTGGGAGTGGGATATTTTCTCCAATTCTGCTCCTACCCTCTTCCCGTCCCTCTTCAGGGACCCTTCTCATGAGCAACTCCTTATCCAGGAGGTGCAGGCGCTCCTCGCCATAGGAGCGATGGAGGAGGTTCCTCAGCAGCTAAGGGGCAAGGGATTCTACTCCCGTTATTTCCTAATCCCCAAGCCAAAGGGGGCGAGGGGGTCTCAGGCCCATTCTAGACCTGCGAGGACTCAAGAAGTTCCTGGTAAAGTTGAAGTTCTGCACAGTCTTTCTCAATACAATCATCCCTTCCTGGGATCCAGGAGACTGGTTCGCTGCTCTTGACATGAAAGATGCATACTTTCACATAGTGATTTGCCCTGCTCACAGACGCTTTTTAAGGTGTGTGATCGACCAAAAACATCAGTTCACGGTCCTTCCCTTCGGCCTGTCGACAGCTCCACGAGTGTTCACCAAGCGTGTTGTGTAAAGCCTCCGCTCAATCCAGTAGAATGTGATTGTAAGATTTGTAGTCTTTCAGTCATTGCTAGTATGATCATTAAGTTCTGTAACCTTTTGCAAACTTTGTAACATGTAGTCATTGTTAGCATAGCCTTTTAAATTTTGTAATTTTTGCAAGCTTTTGTAACCTTGTATAACCTCCAAGCTTTGCAATATTCCATCACGCGATCAGGGAGAGTGTGAACAAGGGAATGTGTGTGGGAGAGAAGGGAGTGTGAACAAGGGAGTTGATGTTGGGACTGGGTGGAGAGGAATTGCAAGGGGAAAAGAGCCAGGAGACAGGTGTGTCTGATGTAATCTGCCCTGAGAAGGCAATCACAGGGTGCTGTAAAGAAAATAATAACCTGCTATGCATGAAAAGAATGTCTGCAAATGCTGTGATGGACACAGAAGGAAAACTCAGTGTACGTGACAGAAGCCGTCCAGTTCCAATAAAAGGAAGACCGCACGCTCACAGCTCTCTCTTCTTCTTGGCCTGCTTGCCGGCCCGGATCCATGACCACAGGCAGACACACCAGATCTGCTATGCTTTGGCTTCTCGGCTTCCTCAGCTGTTTCCCGTAACTCTCTACCTGCATGAATGTGGGGGTGCATGAGGGTATGAATGCGTTGAATGTGTGCATGCATGAATAAGCTCTATCCCTTTTCTGTTTGATCCAATAGCGGCATTTAATAAAACCAATATAAGTGTAACCCTGAGTTGGTTTCAAGTGAAACTGCGGTAACAAAGTGCATGTCGGTGGTAGCAGCTTTCCTCCGAAGGAGGCAGGTGTAGGTATACCCCTACCTCAACAACTGGCTACTCAGGGGGCACACCAGAGAGCAGGTGGAGTTGCAGATCAGTCTGGTCACATCCACGTTTGAGAGACTGTCTCCTCTTCAGTGTGAACAAGTCAACCTTGTTACCGACCCAGAGAATAGAATTTATTGGGGGCAGTGTTGGACTCAGTCCAGGCAAGAGCACGTTTGCCAGAGTCCTGATTCCAAGCCATGTCATACATCATTTGATGTGTGAGAGAGTACCCAACCGCTACAGCAAGGAATTGCCTCAGTCAGAAGGCCACCTGCATGTACATGGTCCGGCATGCCAGGCTGCGGCTCAGGCCTCAACAGACGTGGCTCACCTTGACATACGCCCTGGGGTGCAGCAGCCTGAATTTAGTGGTCATGGTGCCACAGAAGGTATGAGTCACTCCAGTGGTGGCTCAATGCTCAGATAGTCTGCGAGAGAGTCCCCTTCAGCAGCCCTCAACTCTCTTTCTCTAGTTGCGGACATGTCAGCTCTAGGGTGGGGCGCACATCTGGGAGATCTCCAAATGCAGGGCCTCTGGGCACAGGACGAGCTCTCTCTCCATGTCAATATCAAGGAGCTCAGAGCGGTGCGACTCGCATGCCAGGCTTTTCAGTCTCAACTGCAAGGCCAATACGTGGCAGTCATGATGGACACCGCTGCAATGTTTTACATCAACAAGCAGGGTGGAATTTGGTCCCCACCCCTCTGCCAGGAGGCCCTCGGGCTCTGGGAATTCTGTATAGCCCACTCCACCTGGAAGCATCATATCTGCCAGGAGTCCAGAATATACTGGTGGACTGCCTCAGCAGGTCCTTCCACAACCACGCATGGTCCAGCCAGCCAGACATCGTTCACTCCATTTTCCAGAGGTGGGGTTTCCCTAGGTCGACCTGTTCACCGCTCAGAGCAACAGGAAGTGCCCAGCGTTTTGCTCCTTCCAGAAAAGCAGCCTGGGCTCAATTGCGGCCACATTCCCGCTACCCTGGGGAGGCCGCCTGCTCTGCGCCTTTCTCCTGAGCCCTCTCGTGCACAAGGTCCTGCTCAAGGTCCACAGAGACAGTGTGACGTTCCCTGCTGGTGGTATCTGGACTGGTGATCTGCTAGGCCACTCCAATCCTTGACTCTGGGAGCCAGCCTGACCCTGCTCTGCTGTGAGAACCCCCTGAGCACCTGACGGGTGCTGCTGGAGGAAAAACTTTCCAACGACTGCACACAGCAGACACACACCTAATTGGAATGGATATGAGCAACACATCTCGAAGAACAACAATTACGAGAAGGTAATTAACCGTTTTTAGCCTGCCTGCTGAGAGGGGAAGTCCATCTCCCTCTGGATCCTGGCTGGCTAGGTCCTGGCGATTGGATCTGATTTAATTGGGGATTGGTCCTGCTTTGAGCAGGGGGTTGGACTAGATACCTCCCGAGGTCCCTTCTAACCCTGCTATTCTATGATTCTGTGATCTGCCATTGTGTTCTCAGATGCTCCATTGACATGGAGACTAAGGCCCAGGCAGATATGGACACCCACCTTTCTGTCTCTGAGAACAAACACTCCTTTTCCACCCACGGGGTAACACTGCCGCATATGGGGAAACACGTCCAAACAGGACTACAAAAATATTACAAAATATTCCCACTTTATCACAGCCGGGCGTTCAGGGAGTGGGGTATATGGGCATGTTACTGCAGGCACTGGGGGTTAGGGGGGCCAGGCATTCAGGGAGTGGGGTGTATATAGCATGTTACTGGGGTTTGGGGGCACCAGGTTCTCAGGGAGTATGGTGTATGTAGTGTGTAACTGGGAGCCGGGGGTGCCAGGCCGTCAGGGAATGGGGCGTGTTACTGGGGGTGTGGGAGCGGGTACCAGGCACTCAGGGATTGGGGTGTATGGGGCATGTTACTGCAGACATTGGGGACACCAGGTGCTCAGGGAGTGGGGCGTGTGACTGGGGGCAGTGGGGGCACCAGGTGCTCAGGGAGTGGGGTGTACATAGTGTGTAACTGGGAGCAGGGGGGGCGCCAGGCGCTCAGGGACAGTGCTGGGGGTGCTGTAAGACTGGTACCTAGGGGCCTGCCCTGCTGAGATGTCTCGGTCCCCCCTCAGGCCTCGTACCTGGACGAAGACGAGGTTTACAGCATGGCTGCCACTCTGAAGCGCATTTCCGTCCTCCACAAGTGAGTGCCAGACTGCGTCTCCCCGTCCCCCCCAAAGCTCCGTCCGGACAGCAGGGCCCGGTCACACAGCTCTGCCCTTCCCGTCCCATCTCCTGGAGGGTGTCCCTGCCTGTCCAGGGAGCGCAGAGTGGGGAGGAGCCTCCCCTGCTCCCTGTTCACATGGGTCCCTTCGTCCTTGCCCTGCGGTGGGAGGGGGTCAGGGGCCAGAACACTCCTGTGAGCGAGGCGCGCTCTCTCTCTCTCTCTCTCTCTCTCTCTCTCTGCAGTGCTCACGACCTGACCCCATGGCAGCTCTATGAGCCCTGCAGCCTCCTCCTCCAGCGAGCTGTGGACACAGGCGAGGTCCCCAAGCAGGTACTGGGGGGCCTCTCGGGGAGCCAGGAGCCTGGCCACCTCCTCACAGCCGGGAACCCAGGTGGGGCCTTGCCCTGTCGGGCAGTGTGGGGGACTGTGGGCGGAGGATGCCCTTGTCTGGACCCAGGGGAGGGGAGGCAGAGGAAGCAGCGATGCAGTGGGGCAGTTTGGGACTGAGGGGGACTGCTACCCCACATGCTCACTCTGGGCTTCCATTGCAGGTGGTCATCCCCACCATGACCTGTCTCCACTTCAGCATCCTCTGGGACCTGGCTCATGTCTCCGGCACCGTCCCTGCACAGGTGAGGCCGATGGGGAGGTCCCTGCCAAGAAGGGCAGCGTGGGGGGCAGCCCTGGCCCTGCCTCTGGGGCCTGCGGGTTCCTGCCCCTCACAGCCTCCTCTGCTCTTACCCCAGAAGGAGCTGCTGGCCCTGAAGCGCAAAGTCGCCTCCTTCTGCTCCCTCTGCCAGAGCTGCCTGACCGACATGGACTCCAGTGTCCAAGAGCAGGTGAGAGGTGGACAAGGGCTGGGAGCCGAGGGCTGGACAGGCTGCAGCTCAGGCATGCTGGGGGAGGGGGGCTGGGAGCCCCCGCCAGCAGTGCTGTTTGTGGGTGATCATTCTGCCTCTGTCTGTCCAGGCCTTTGTGCTGCTGAGTGACCTGCTGCTGGTATTCAGCCCGCAGCTGGCTCGAGGCGAGCGGGAGGCGCTGGAGTTGCTGGTGTACCGGCCCGAGGTGGCCCTGCAGTCCCAGCTGGCCGGATTCCTCATGGATCACGTCTTCAACCACGCCGAGCTCGTGGGCAGTGGTGCGCACTCGCTCCATGGGGCCGGGGGCCAGTGGCGGGAGAGTGGACAGGCAGGCTGGGGGAAGGGGGCTGAGTAGGGAGGGGGGAACAGAGAAATGGGGAGAGGGATCTGTGGGGCAAAAGCCTCACCCCCCACCCCTCCTCTGCAGATGAGGAGGACAGTGAGGGGAGGATCGAGAGGCTACACCAACAGCGCAACCTGCTGGCCGGGTTCTGCAAACTCATCCTCTACAACGTGCTGGAGCTGAGCGCTGCCTCCGACGTCTTCAAGCACTACGCCAAGGTGGGGGAGACACGGGAGGGACCCCACGGCACAGGGCGGGGGTGCTCCTACCATACTAAGGGGTGGGCAGCTAGAGCTTGGGGTACGGATCGGGGGGTGGACTCTCAAATGTCTGGGACTGCGCCCGGCTCCCTGCTGCAGGTGTTGTGACTCACCCGGCACACGGGGCCGCAGCATTGCTGAGGTTTGGCCTGGCCTGCGCCCGACCCCTTGTGCCAGGTTGCAGTGCCCAGAGTGGGAAGCTGAACCCAGCCCTGCAGGCAGGCGCCGCTACTGCAGGCGAGTTTTTCTTAAAATCCTGGCCCCAAAGGAAAGTCACAGCAGCCGTGACAAGCCTGCAGCCCTACTCGCCACCGGCGGGGCTGGGCAGTCGGGGCCCCCACCACCCTGCTCTCCCTTCCAGTTCTACAAGGATTACGGGGACATCATCAAGGAGACGCTGAGCCGGGCGCGGCAGATTGACCGGGATGAGTGGGCCCGCACCCTTCTCCTCAGCCTGCAGCAGGTACCAGGGAGGGGGTTGTGCCCAGTGCTGCCTGGGGAAGAGGGGAGCCCCTGTCACTGATCCATATCCGTGTGTATGCTGTGGGGAGGCTGGGGAGGCCCTTAGGTTGGCCCATCCCTGTGTGTCTGTGTAGGGAGGTGGCTGGGGGATGGGGCTCGGGCTGCCATGCGGCCCCATGTCTGACTCTCTGTCCCCTGCGCAGCTGCTGACAGAGCTGCTGCTGCAGCAGGGCCCAGACGCAGTTTACAGCAAGGCCTTCCTGGAGATCCGGGACCTGGCACGGCGCTTCTCCCTGTTCTTCAGCCTGCACCAGCTGCACAATCGCCGGGCGCTGGTCGCCCTGCACAAGTGAGACGGGGGCTGGGCGGGGAGCAGAGCAGAGCTGTGGGGCATGCTGGGATCCGGGAGCCTCTAGGAATTGGGGAGGGGCATGCTGGGGTCCGCACTTCACGTGGGGGTGGGATGGCTGGCACTTGGACTTGCAGGGTTTGATGTGTGTCTCCCCACCATCCTGCTCCCCATCTCTCTTTCTCTCTCTTGCCCAGGGCTGGGATCAAGTTTGCCTTCCAGGAGCCAGCACCCTCAGGCTCAGAGTTGGGGCCCCTCAACTTGCCCTTCCTGGAGGTGTTGAGCGAATTCTCTCCCCGCCTGCTGCGCCCGGACAAGAAACTGCTGTGAGTGCCCAGGGTGGTGGGCCAGTGGGGGTGGGAGTTCCTTGGGGAGGGGGGACAACTGGGCTTTCAGGAGTGCTTGGGGGGGTGATTGCAGTGGCCCCCATGCTGTAAGGGTTAACCTGCCTTTGAGGGGGTCAACAACCACGTGGACAAGGGGATCCAGTGGATATAGCGTACTTAGATTTTCAGAAAGCCTTTGACAAGGTCCCGCACCAAAGGCTCTTACGCAGACTCAGCTGTTATGGGATAAGAGGGAAGGTCCCCTCCTCGATCAGTGACTGGGTAAAAGACAGGAAACAAAGGGGAGGTATAAATGGTCAGTTTTCAGAGTGGAGAGTGGTGAATAGTGGTGTCCCCCAGGGGTCTGTACTGGGCCCAGTCCTATTCAACATATTCATAAATTATCTGGAAAAAGGGGTCAACAGTGAGGTGGCAAAATTTGCAGATGATACAAAACTACTCAGGATAGTTAAGTCCCAGGCAGACTGGGAAGAGTTACAAAGCGATCTCTCAAAACTGGGTGTATGGGCAACAAAATGGCAGATGAAATTCAGTGTTGATAAATGCAAAGTGATGCACATTGGAAAACAATCCCAACTACATGTATAAAATGAAGGAGTCTAAATTAGCTGTGACCACTAAAGAAAGAGATCCTGGAGTCACTAGGGATAGTTCTCTGCCAACATCCACTCAGCATGCAGTGGCAGTCAAAAAAGCAAACAGAATGTTGGGAATCATGGAGAAAGGGAGAGATAATAAGACAGAAAATATCATATTGCCTCTATATAAATCGGTGGTACCCCCACCTCTTGAATGTGCAGATGTGGTCGCCCCATCTCAAAAAAGACATATTGGAATTGGAAAAGGTTCAGAAAAGGGCAACAAAAATTATTAGGGGTACAGAATGGCTGCCGTATGAGGAGAGGAACTTTTCAGCTTGGAAAAGAGACAACTAAGGGGGGGTATGATTGAGGTCTATAAAATCATGACGGGTGTGGAGAAAGCAAAGAAGGAAGTGTTACTGACTCCTTCTCATAGCACACGAACTAGGGGCCACCCAATGAAACGAACAGGCAGAGGGTTTAAACAAACCAAAGGCAGTATTTCTTCACACAACGCACAGTCAGTCTATGGAACTCCTTGCCAGAGGACGTTGTGAAGGCCAAGACTATAACAGCATTCAAAGAAGAACTAGATACGTTCCTGGAGGATGGTCCAGCAATGGCTATGAGCCAGGATGGGCAGGGATGGTGTCCCTAACCTCTGTTTGCCAGAAGCTGGGAATGAGCGATAGGGGATGGATCACTTGATGATTCCCTGTTCTGTTCATTCCCTGTGGGGCACCTGGCATTGGCCACTGTTGGAAGACAGGATACTGGGCTAGATGGACTTTTGGTCTGACTCAGTATGGCCGCTCTTATGCCTTCCCTCGCACAGCCTGTCCTACCTGGAGCAGACCTGCCAGGCCAGGCTCTCCCCACAGCAGAGAGGGAAGGCCTGGAATCCACTCCTGACATATCGCCGCTCCCTGAGATCCCTGGATGACATGGGCTCTGATGCCAGCCGGATTGCAGCTCCCCGATCCCGGAGGAGACCCAGCACCGCAGCCAAGAGGAGGCGTCTGGATGGTGAGGGGCAAATGCCACACGCTGCTGTCCCTGCTAGGAAATGGCAGGTGTAACACTGCTTGCAGTGACTAGTCCGAAGCATAAGCTCCAGTCTCAGGGCAGCTCCTCAGGCAGGGTAACAGTCACAGAAAGGCCCCTCAGGGACAGGTGGGCTTAGCTATGTCACAGAATCACAGCAATGTTCAGGTTACTGCCACTCCTGAAGGGCCAGTCCCTTACCCCAGGTCAGTTCCACCTGAGGGCTTGCACCAAGGATAAGGCCTGTAGCCATGATAAACTGTGTGTGAAACTGGGAAAGGAAACCAGGGAGTTATTTACAAGGCTAAAGCAAGTCGACAGAGAGCCACACAGATGAGTTACAATCTTAAATTTCAAAAGGTAATGAAAGCTGCTATAGTCTGCAAGCTCTGTAAGCCAGTCATGCCTACAAACACACTCTTCGCCTCCAGCGTAATCAGTTCCTTCTTGTCAGGGGCTTTATTCCCCTCGGGCCATGTTCTGAGCTGCAAGCTCACCTGCTGGGAGTCCGCTTGCATGACTCTCCTTCCTGGGGAAGAGTGCAGAACAGTAGAAGTCTCGTGTCCTCTTGCTGACAGTCCCTAGGGAAGTTCCAGTTGCACTGTCCCAGCCCCTAGCGCTAGTTAATGTGTCTCTCCTGTCTGGTGGTTTACAGTCACAGGCCCAAATGCTACCATGCAACGTGGGACATGGATGGTACATGTGAGATTAATACAGGCAGCCGCTCACAAGCATAGTCTAAACATATTCTTACCATTCTAATACCAGTTTCACCAGTACTAACGCACAGGTGAGCCGGACAGCTTCCAGCTGTGTAGCTGTCAGTGTTTGACTGAGACATGGGCACGTTGGTCTGCTGGCACCACAGTGGGGGGCTGCGGGTCAGGATTGAGGTGCACTGGCAGACCGAGTGGGGGGTGGAGAGCCCAAGGCTGGGATAGCAGGGGATGTGGGTCAGGATTGGGGGGCACCAGCAGAGCGGGGGGGACAGTGGGGTGACTCCGGGGCCAGGACTGGATCACCTGGCATATGTCTCTCTCCTGTTCCAGACTCGTCTCAGCGAGGGCATTCCAGCCTCCAGCTGAGCAGCCGCCTGGAGACCCCGATGCTCACATCAACGGTGCTGAAAAGGGGGCGCCAGCCGGGCAGCCCGGCGCAGCTGCAGGAGGAGGAGGGGTCCGAGTCGGACTTCGTGCAGAGGTGAGACCCATGGGGGGCAGGGCAGAGCCAGCAGGGATGGAGGACGGATTAACCTGCTCTGACCCTGCTGCCCTCCTGTCCCTTGCAGCCAGCCCTGGTTCAGCTCCCAGCGCTCCCGAGAATCGCCCGGCCGGCAGCAGCTCCTGGTCCCCCGGAGTGCCTCGAGACCTGGGCTGGGCAGCAGGATGGACCGGTGAGGAGTAGTCGCTGTCCTGGGGGGCGGCTCTCCCTCTCTGGACCAGAGCCCCCTTGACCCTGCCCTGTGTCCCCTAGGCTCAGCCTGATGGAGGAGGAGGAGGAGATGGTGATCCAGGAGGAGAGCAGTGATGAGGAGGATCCCCAGGGACTGGACATGGTGAGGGGAGCCCTGGCGGGAAGGGCTATTGGTGATGTGTTGAGGGCCTGTGAGCCCCGGCCTGACTGGGGCAGGCCCCTTCCACACAGCCTGGCTGGGGATGACCCTAACATGAGCTGCGTCCAGCGGGGCATCCGGGGCCTGGCTCCCCACAGCCCCTTCCCCTGGGGCTCTCTCTACCTTGCAGCCAGGACTCTGGCTGGCTTGCTGGTGGCAGGAGGGGCTGGGCTGGGGGCCACAGAGGGCACTAAGGTACTGGCGTTTGCCTCTCCAGCCGCTGATCCGCTCGCACAGCTCCCAGGGCGAGCAGCTCCGGGACCTCTTCGACTCCACCATCCTCGGCATCGAGGTGAGCGCACGGAAGTGTGAGAGCCGGGGGGGGGGGGGCACCTGCCGTGTTGCAGTGGGGGGAGCCAAGTCTTACTGGGAATCTCTCCCCCGCAGGATCCCTGATGTGGCTGGAGCAGGCGGGAGACCACCCGTCCGGGAACGGGGCCTCTCTCAGGGAATTACACACCAGGTCCTTTCTCTGTGGCCCGGCTCCAGGACTGGCCTCCCAGTGGGGGTGAGCACCCTGGGGAGTCTGGGTCGACGGGTCTAGGCCAGGCTCTGTCGGTGCCCTGACCGGGCTCCTGTTCCAGATGTTAGGGGGTTGGTTCTACTCATAAATAAAGTTGTTTATTGCCAGAGTCCTGCGTGCGGGGAGGTGACTAGCCTGGAAGAGCGCAGCGCCGAGGGGACACCCTAGGAGTTACTGCACAATGCCGTGGGGCAGGGGATGCAGGCCAGGGAGGTGGATGAGAGAGCCGTTGCTGAGGATGACCTAGCACACTCAGCGGTGGGGCTGCGCTCAGAGGCGGATGACGGAGGAGTCGCTGTGGGTCACGTAGCGCAGCCAGCGGTAGGCTGGGCTCAGAGGCGGATGACGTAGGAGTCGCTGTGGGTCACGTAGCGCACCCAGCGGTGGGGCAGCCCAGCTGGGGGGACCGTGAAACGCAGGAAGCGGATCTGCAAGCCAGAGCAGGTGTGCATGGGCAGCTCGAAGGACATGTTTGCCGGCCCCACTTCCAGCAGCGAGGAGCTGCTCAGTCCTGGGACCTCCAGCTGCAGAGAGAGTCGGGGCGTTATTGCCCAGGGCAGAGCAGGGCCCGCCCCCCCCCCTCTGAAGGGTGGGGTTGGGACCCCTCAAACCCCATCATCAACGGGGAGCCCCAGCCTGCTCCTTCACCCCCTTGCCCCTGCCCCTCATCCTCTTTGCAGAGGGCAGGGGCTATCCACTCTCTCCCCAGCACTGGGGTGTGCCCCCCTGCCCCACCCCTCCCCATTCTGGCCAGGGGCCGTCTCCCCCCTCCCTGCCCCAGGCCAGGCTTTACCTTGAAGAGGGCGGAGAGCTGGGAGCCCCCCTGGACGCGCGGGATCACCCAGCGAATGGCCTTGAGGGTAGGCTGCAGCTCCACGGTCTGCTCGGGGCTGCTCAG
This sequence comes from Lepidochelys kempii, assembly GCF_965140285.1. Classification (NCBI taxonomy): domain Eukaryota; kingdom Metazoa; phylum Chordata; order Testudines; family Cheloniidae; genus Lepidochelys; species Lepidochelys kempii. The sequence goes on along the minus strand of NC_136407.1, from coordinate 108,510 downwards.
CTCCTGGGACAGGCTGGGGGAGAGGACAGAGCCAGGGGTGGGGACTGACCCTGCCGGAGCCAGGCCCCAGTGAGGTGTCTCTGGGCCCAGGCCCGCCAGCCGCTGGAGAAGGGCTGCCTCTAACCCCCCCGCCCCGCCCCGCATGCAGCTCCCCATACTAGAGGGGAGACCCACCGGGAGCCCATGTCACCCACCTGACGACCCCCTTCGGCACCGGCAGCTGGACTCGCACGTTCAGGGCCTGGCTGGAGGGAAGGGAAAGCGGTGAACTGGGGCCAGGAGGGCAGCGGCTCCCCGCAGCCTGGGAGCCAGCTCAGAGGCTGGGGGCATGGATGGCAGGGGCCATCCCCACCCCAGGGAGCCCCCCAGCTCACCGGGCTCTTACCTTCTGGGCGCCAGATCACAGCGGAGCTTGAGGTAAACACGGAGCCTGTGGGGAGATGGGAACGGTGAGTGCCGAGGGGCTAGGCCGAGGGGCATTGTGCTCCCGGCTGCAGCCTCACTCACCTGCCCGTGGGGTCCCGCTCCAGGGTGGGGAAGAGCTGGAAGGGCAGGGCCGAGGGGATGTCGTCTGACAGCTGGTACTGCATCAGTGGGAGCTGGGGAGAGCAGAGCAGGATCAGGCCGGGCCCCCCAGGGCCACACCGGGGGCCGGGCCCCCAGCTGCAGGCCATGGGGCTGCAGGGAGGGGTCAGGCCAGGCTCTGGGGCTCACCTCCCCCTGGCTGGGATTGACCTTCAGGATGCGGCTGCTCTCAAACTCGTCCAGCTTCACGGAGCTGTGGAAGGCGCATTGGTCGGCGCGGACGGCGGTGCCGTAGCCTGCGGGGGGAGGGGGGGTCAGAGCCGGCGGGGGGGGTCAGAGCCAGGGCCCCCCCACCAGGCGGAGCAGAGACCTGCGTCCGGCCACTCACCTCGCAGCTCTGACTTCCCCACACAGAACTCCTCCGTCAGCCCGATGCGCAGCTCTGCGGGGAGAGGGGCGAGCGTCAGGGGAGAGCTGCCCCACGCCCTGCTCCCGCCGCGCAGGGGGTATGTCTACACTGACGTTAAACCCCCACGGCTGGCCCGCGTCCGCCAACGCAGGCTCACGGGGCGGCAGGCGTTACTCACCGGAGCAGCTGGGCAAGTAGCTCTTGAGGCGGATTTCTCCCTGGATGTCAGCCTTCATGGGGGTGCCCTGGGCGGGAAGCAGGGGACGGGGGTGAGTCCCAGACAGTGAACCAGCGTGGTGGGGACAAGGCCCCAGCTGGGGGGTGGGGGGCTGGGGCATTACTAAGACCCTGTGGATCCATGATGTGGGGCTGCGGACTGGGGCCCAGGACTCCGCTGGACACCTCCCCCTCCTGCCCCTGACTCACGTTGGCCGCGATGATGACCGTCAGCCTCTCCACCACGTCCAGAAACACCTCGTTCCTCGTGCCCTGGGGGGAGAGATGGCTGGGCATTGAGCGACCGCTGTGGGTGGGGCCCTGCCCCCCCACCATGGGGAAGGTGGATCCGTGCACCCTTCCCCTGCCCCCCACGGAGGGGCTGGTGTGACGTAGGGGGGATTTTCCCTTATGTTGTATGTGAGCCTATGTGAATCTTACTGTTTCGCATGAATGCTGTGTGCGCCTCGGTTTCCCTGTGTATTGCACCAATGTCTAGAGAGTGGGAATAAGGGGGTGTGACTTCTGTGGGGGCTCCTCCAGCTGCCTGCAGGGAGGGATGCTGTGGCTGCCTCTTCGTCACCTGAGACCCAGGAGGGGGATGCAACCAGGTGACTCTTGGCCCAGGAAAGGGAGACAAAGGCCGGAGGAGGAGCAGCGGGCCGGGCAGGGGCCAGGCAGCTGGAAGGAGTCGGTCTCGGCTGGCTTGGGGCGCGGCGGGAGGGCAGAGGCCTGGCTTTGGGCTCCCTTCACCCCAAGGCGGACTTGGCTGAAAGTCCCCGATTTCTGTGCTAACGAGCTCTGCCCTACGCTGTGTCCCTGTCGTCTAATAAACCTTCTGTGTTACTGGCTGGCTGAGAGTCCCGTCTGACTGCGGAGTTGGGGGGCAGGACCCTCTGGCTTCCCCAGGACCCTGCCTGGGTAGACTCGCTGGGGGAGGCGCACGGAGGGGCAGAGGAGGCTGGAGGCTCCGAGGTCAGACCCAGGAAGGGGGAGGCCGGGGGAGCTGTGTGTCCTGCAGACAGGCTGCTCCCCGAGGGGAGACTCCCCCAGAGTCCTGCCTGGCTTCGTAGGGAGCAGCTCCAGAGCATCGCCCGGGGACCCCACGACAACTGGCCTGTTCCGTGCCGGAGGAAGGGGTAGTGCTCACTGTTGGGGGGTTCGGGGGGTGTCTCACCTGGTCCCCGTGGGGGGGCAGCACAGGGCGGCTGGCGGCCGAGCTCGGAGCCACTTTGCTTTGCTGCGTCTCTGCTCCAAACTGAAACCAAAGGGGCCAGGGTCAGAGCAGGGCCCCAGGATGGAGCCCTGGGGCAGGAGGGGCCCTGGGGAGTGCTCAGGGGCACCAGGTACCCCATGGCCTGACCCCTCTCAGGGTAACATTTTCCCTAGAGGAGCCACTGCCCTGAGCTCAGCCATGCGGGGGAGAGACCCCCAGTCTGGGGGGGGGGGTGGGATCAGGCAGTCACTGTCTGGGGGGATTTGGGGCCCGGGCTCACAAGGCAACACTGCCCAGGGGGTGCTAAGGGGGGAGAGGGGACAGGGGGGAGGACTCGGGGACTGGGTTCCCCAAGCCCAGGGGGTCTGGGGGGGGGGAATTCGGGGGCTGTTCTCACCAAGCCGACGCTGCCCAGGGGGTTCGGAGGCTGTGCTCACCAAGCCAAGAGGGGTGCTGAGGAGGGAGAGGGGATGGGGGGAGGACTCAAGGACTGGGCTCCCCAAGCCCAGGGGGTGCTGGGGGGTCGGAGACACGGGGGGGGAATTTGGGGGGGCTGTTCTCACCAGGCCGACGCTGCCCAGGGCCAGCAGGCTGAAGCCCTTGCTGTGCACAGGCTCTGTCTGGATGAAGTTGCACAGCACATCCGGCGCCGTGGTCTGCACGTAGCCGTAGTCCTGGGGGGGGAGGGGGGGCACAGCGTGAAGCGGAGGGGCTGGCTACGCCCCCGCCCCCGGCAAGGGAGGCCAGTGCTGCGTGCTTCCCCGCAGCAGTGCCCCAGCTCGGGGGTCTGACCCAGGGACCTTCCCTGCGGCAGCGCCCCCCCCACCCCCCCCCACACACCAGCATCTCGTCCAGCAGCTCGTAGATGAGAGCGAAGTTGAGGCTGACGGTTTTCTCGCTGAGGGAGCCACAGTAATCGCGGACCAGCGTCACCAGCCTGCGGGAAGGGAGGGAGACAGGGGTGAGGACGCGGATGGCTGCTGCCCCCAGTCCCTGCCCCAGGTCCCCCTGCCGGCACCCACACCTGGGGCTGTGGCTTGTCCCCCCGTCTGCCCTCTCCCCAACCCGGGCTCACTCCCACCCACCCCCCCCGACATGCCCGCCTCACCGGTTCAGGAACTCGATGATGGTGAAAGGGGAAACGTCGTGCCCCGTCGTGGCCACGAAGTAGAGGCCGGCGTGACGCACGTGGACGAAGTGCAGCCCCTCGTGCGCCTGCAGGGAGGGGAGCAGGCGGGGGAAACACAAGCAGAGTTAGACAGACCCCCTCCCCCACCAGGGCAATGCCTCGCCCCCCGTTACCCCTCGGACATGTCCCCTGTTCCCATAGCGATACTAGAGATGTTCCCCGCTTCTGTTACCATAGAGACGCTTACTTCATCCCCATAGCGGTACCCCCTCCCCTGTTACCACAGAGACACTTAACCTGCCCCATTGTGGTGCCATTCACTGGCCACCCCCCGCCCCGCCCCGCCCCAGTACCATGAAGACGGGGGCCTGGTCCCTGGGCAGGGCTGTGATCTTCCTATAGAAAGTGTCCACCAGATCCGTGCTGCCCCCGCTGGCCTCGCCGCGGACTCGAGGAGTGGGTTAAGGAGAAATGACCCCATCAGGGTGCAGGTGGCTGTGAGCTTCCCCCAGCAGTGCCCAGCTGGAGCCCCTGAGTCTGGGCGGCCCCCCAGCAGTGGCCTTCCCAGGGCAGGGTGATCTGCGGGACGTCTCTGGGGGAGGAGGTTCCCGGGGGGTGGGGGGGACAGTATCCGGAAGAAGGGGACCCGTGGTGAGGAGAGGGGGGATATGACCCCTGGCATGGGGCCTGTGGGGGTGGTTTAGGTGGAACTTGGAGGGGGGCACGATACAGCCCTTGGGGAGGAGCTGATCTTGGGGGCGCTGAGGGGGGTTATTTCAGGAGCCATGTGGGGGGCAGTCGGGGGCTCCAGGGGGGACACGTGGGGCGGCCTAGGGGGCAGGATACAGTCCTTGTGGACGAGTCTGTCTCCCTTGGAGGAGAGAATGAAAATCTGAGACAACATCACAGAGCCTGCCGGGATGGGGGGAAGGAGAGAGTGTGAGCGGGACCCGCCTCCAACCCCGGGGCCCTGCCCCTGCCCCAACCTCTGGGCCCCCCTTTCCCTGATACCCAGCCCCCAACCTGTAGCCCCGCCCCTGCAGCCCTGCCCCCCACCGCTGGGGCCCCGCCCCTGCCCCAAGACCCCGCCCCCAACCTGTAGCCCCGCCCCTGCAACCCTGCCCCCACCTCTGGGGCCCCGCCCCTGCCCCAAGACCCCGCCCCCAACCTGTAGCCCCGCCCCTGCAACCCTGCCCCCCACCCCTGGGCCCCGCCCCTGCCCCAAGACCCCGCCCACAACCTGTAGCCCCGCCCCCAACGTCTGGGACCCCGCCCCTTTCCCCCAACCCCGGAACCGCACCCCTTGACCCCGCCCCTTCCCCGGGCGACCCGCCCCCACCCCTAGACCCCGCCCCCTGCCCCGGGGCCCCGCCCCCTGCTCCAACCTGCCCCGGCTCCGCCCCTGCCCCCCGAGCTCCCGCCCGCAGGAACCCTCCCTGGGCCCCGCCCCCTGCTGCAGGGGCCCCCCCAGGCCCGCCCCGGGGTCGCGGCCCCTTTAAGTGGGGGCGGGGCTTGCGGGGGGGTCCCGCTGGGTCCGCTCGAACCTGGGTCCGGCGCGGGCCGCTGCGCAGTCACGTGACGGCGACGCGTGGGCGGGGCCTCCGCACGACGCTCTGCCCGAGCTGCGATTGGCGGGCTGGGCGGGTCACGTGCCGGGCACTGGTTGGCCCGGGGCGGGCACGTGGCAGGAGGCGGGTCTCTAGTTTCGCGCCACTTTTGGTTGCGGCGGCGGCAGCGGCGAAAGTCCGGAGCGGTGCTGGGCGGCAGCGGCCGGGACGGACCCCGACGGGGACCCGTAGCCGACGGGCCGCGAACGGCCGGGACGGACCCCGACGGGGACCCGTAGCTAGCGCGCCGCGAACGGCCGGGACGGACCCCGACGGGGACCCGTAGCTAGCGCGCCGCGAACGGCCGGGACGGACCCTAGCGGGGACCCGTAGCCGACGGGCCGACAGTGCCTAGGCCTGAGGGACCCTCCCCCCGCGCTATGGCGCCCAGAGACTACGCCGCGGAGAAAGGTGGGTGGTGCCCACGCGGCCGGCCCGGGGGCCTGGCAAGATCCCATTGGCCGCGAGTCGGAGGAGGGGGCGGGCCTCGGGCTGCCATTGGCGGCCGGGGGATCCAATTCCCGCGCGGCGGGACGCGGCATCGCCCCGGAAGTGACGTCACGGCGGAGCCTCCGCGGCCGGCTTAACTGTGTCCGTCCGCGGAGGGATCCGGGAGCGCGCCGGCTCCGCCGTGACGCTGAGTTTACACGGGGGTACCCATGGGTGGGGCTGGGCCAGGGAGGTTACGGGGGAGGGGCCTGGAGGGGGGATGGGTGGCACATTGGGGTCGGTACGGGGAGGGTGGGGGGTGCCGTGGGGGGAGGCTGGTGTAGGGAGGGGCGTTGGGGGGCGGGGGGGTTGGGGGGCTGGAGGGGGGATGGGTGGCACATTGGGGTCGGTACGGGGAGGGTGGGGGGTGCCGTGGGGGGAGGCTGGTGTAGGGAGGGGTGTTGGGGGGCTGGGGGCTGCAGCAGGAGGGGGGGTTGGGGGGCTGGAGGGGGGATGGGTGGCACATTGGGGTCGGTACGGGGAGGGTGGGGGGTGCCGTGGGGGGAGGCTGGTGTAGGGAGGGGCGTTGGGGGGGCGGGGGCTGCAGCAGCAGGAGGGGTTGGGGGGCTGGAGGGGGGATGGGTGGCACAGTGGGGTCGGTACGGGGAGGGTGGGGGGTGCCGTGGGGGGAGGCTGGTGTAGGGAGGGGTGTTGGGGGGCGGGGGGGTTGGGGGGCTGGAGGGGGGATGGGTGGCACATTGGGGTTGGTACGGGGAGGGCGGGGGGTGCCGTGGGGGGAGGCTGGTGTAGGGAGGGGTGTTGGGGGGCGGGGGGGCTGGAGGGGGGATGGGTGGCACATTGGGGTTGGTATGGGGAGGGCGGGGGGTGCCGTGGGGGGAGGCTGGTGTAGGGAGGGGTGTTGGGGGGCTGGGGGGTGGGGGCTGCAGCAGGAGGGGGGGTTGGGGGGCTGGAGGGGGGATGGGTGGCACATTGGGGTTGGTACGGGGAGGGTGGGGGGTGCCGTGGGGGAAGGCTGGTGTAGGGAGGGGTGTTGGGGGGCGGGGGGGTTGGGGGGCTGGAGGGGGGATGGGTGGCACATTGGGGTTGGTACGGGGAGGGCGGGGGGTGCCGTGGGGGGAGGCTGGTGTAGGGAGGGGTGTTGGGGGGCTGGGGGGTGGGGGCTGCAGCAGGAGGGGGGGTTGGGGGGCTGGAGGGGGGATGGGTGGCACATTGGGGTTGGTACGGGGAGGGCGGGGGGTGCCGTGGGGGGAGGCTGGTGTAGGGAGGGGTGTTGGGGGGCTGGGGGGTGGGGGCTGCAGCAGGAGGGGGGGTTGGGGGGCTGGAGGGGGGATGGGTGGCACATTGGGGTTGGTACGGGGAGGGTGGGGGGTGCCGTGGGGGGAGGCTGGTGTAGGGAGGGGTGTTGGGGGGCTGGGGGGTGGGGGCTGCAGCAGGAGGGGGGTTGGGGGGCTGGAGGGGGGGATGGGTGGCACATTGGGGTTGGTACGGGGAGGGTGGGGGGTGCCGTGGGGGGAGGCTGGTGTAGGGAGGGGTGTTGGGGGGTGGGGGCTGCAGCAGGAGGGGGGATGGGTGGCACATTGGGTTGGTACGGGGAGGGTGGGCGGGTGCCGTGGGGGGAGGCTGGTGTAGGGAGGGGCGTTGGGGGGCTGGGTGTGGAGTAGGTTGTTGCTGGGAGGTTTGGGGGGGTTGGTGCCATCGTGGGGGTTGGTGGGAGGAAGTGGGGGGGCAAATCGGTGCATGGGGGGGGTTTCCCGGCTTGACTTTCTCTCTCTCTCTCCCCCCTCAGAGAAGGTGAAGCGCTTCTTGCAGGAATTCTTCCGGGATGGCGAGCTCGGCAAGAAAGTGTTCCCGTATCGGGACCAGCTGGTAAGGAAACCCCCCTTCCTCCCTCCACCCCACAACACCTCCCACCTGCCCCAAAGCTCCCGGCTTCCCCATCGTCCCTCCCAGCAGGGGGTGCTGCAGGCAGCTGTGGGTCTCCCGCAGCTCAGCCCAGCACCCCTCCTGCCCCCCACCCCCAGGTGTCTCTGGCTCACCGGGAGCAGGTGGCCCTGTACGTTGACCTGGACGAGGTGGCCGAGGAGGACCCCGAGCTGGTGGACGCCGTGTGTGAGAACGCCAAGCGCTATGGCCGCCTCTTCGCCGACGCTGTGCACGAGCTGCTGCCCCAGCACAAGGAGCGGGAGGTGAGGGGCACTAGGGAGAGAGGCCGGGGCGGGAGTGGGAGGCCGGGGCCATGCCCCCGCTTCACAGAGCCCTTGTCCACCCCCCAGGTGGTAAACAAGGACGTCCTAGATGTGTACATCGAGCACCGGCTGATGCTGGAGCAGCGTGGCCGGGACACAGGGGAGACGCACAGGCCCCAGAACCAGTACCCCCAGGAGCTGCTGCGCCGCTTGTGAGTGCCTGGAGCCAGGGGGGCTCTGACATCTCTGGCTCCCTCCCCCCACCTCTAGGCCCCTGGATCTCCCAGCCCTCCCCACGCAGGGAGCTGGGCTCTGGGTCCCTTAAATACCCTGTCCCTAACTCCCTGCCTCTCCCTCCTGCCCCAGCGAGCTGTACTTCAAGGCCCCGTCGGGCTCCAAGGCCCGCGTGATCCGGGACGTGAAGGCCGACTGCATCGGGAAGCTGGTCACCGTCCGTGGCATCGTCACCCGGGTCACCGAGGTCAAGCCCATGATGGTGGTGGCCACTTACAGCTGTGACCAGTGCGGAGCAGAGACCTACCAGCCGGTGAGCGGGCGGGGAGTGGAGCTGCCGCCTGTCTGTCAGCTTGGGGGAAGCTGATGGGGCCGAGCGTCCTGTCACGGAGCTACGGGACCAGTGCGGTCTCTTGGGGGAACCTCTTTGATGTGCCAGACCCCTCAGGGGCCTCCAGGGAAAGCCACCCGGCCTCACCGCCTCCATGAGCTCTGGTCAGTGAGTCAGACGGAGACTGAGCCTTGGGAGAGATGCCTGTTCCGCAGGGACCAGCGCACCCCAGCCAGTGCTGACAGCGACGCTTAAGGCAACGGACCCAGCACGGGAGGTCCAGGGTTTAGCACAGAGAATGGAAGGGTGAAGCGTCGTGCGATCTGCTCAGCCCAGGACAATTCCCCAAGCCAGGCTTTAGGAGATCCCCGTTTTCAGAGTCTCTCTGACTTCCTTCCTGGCCAGACGCCAGCACTTCTCCCTCACCTCCCACCTTCCCGGCCTTTGTTCTTCAGCTGGGGTCTCTGCTCAGTCACTGTGTCTCTGGCCCTCTTGTGGGTTTGGGTCTGTTTCATCCGGTTCCTTAACAAGGCTGTTTCCTCTCCCAAGACCAGGAGGTGACACGCACACCTGTGTCTTTCAGTCTGCCCTCAGAGTAAACTTAACCCCCTTTCCCTCAGTGGGTAGCCAGGTAACCCCCAGGGGAAACTGAGGCACGTATAGGCCTCATTAAATAACTACAAACATTCCCAGTTTGTCGTGTCCCCCCCACCTGGGCGTGGGGGAGCATCCGAGTCCCCTGTTCAGACACCGGGTGGGGGTGTGTGTGGCTGACCCTCTTCCTCTCCCCCCCTCCCACCCCCAGATCCAGTCCCCGACTTTCATGCCGCTGATCATGTGCCCAAGCCAGGAGTGCCAGACCAACCGCTCTGGGGGGCGTCTCTACTTGCAGAGCCGCGGCTCCAAGTTCATCAAGTTTCAGGAGCTGAAGATGCAGGAGCATGTGAGTCTGGGGTGAGGGGGGTTTCCAGGCTGGGGAGGGGAGTTGGGGCATGTGACTGGGGGCCCCAAAGATTGATATGGGCTCCCCGATGTGCCCCCCCATTTGGTTATGGGGTTTTTGCCAGAGTTGGGGGGCTGGTCCCCTGATGGGGGGTGCAGCTGGATCGGGGCTTTTTTCTACTCTTTCCCCCATGCAGAGCGACCAGGTGCCGGTGGGGCACCTCCCGCGCTCCATCAGCGTGGCTGTGCACGGCGAGAACACGAGGCTGGCCCAGCCTGGGGACCACGTCAGCATCACCGGCGTCTTCCTGCCCCTGCTGAGAGCTGGCTTCCGGCAGATGGCCCAGGTGAGAGCGGGAGAGGAGGGTGGGGGGCAGGGCCAGATCAGAGGGGCTGGAGCAGGGGGCTGGGCTTGAGTGGAAGGGAGGTGGTTGGGCCAGGTGTCCCTGCCAGTTGCTGAGGGTAGTTCTGGGGGGATGGAGGGGAGGGGAACCTTTCACCCCATGGGTGGGTGCTGGGCGGGTCGCCTGGGTTGGGCCTGGCTGGGCGAGTCACCTGGAGTGACGCACCCCCTGCTCCCCCCAGGGGCTGATCTCCGAGACCTACCTAGAGGCGCATCGCATTGTGAAGATGAACAAGAGCGAGGAGGACGAGCTGGGGTCAGGGGAGCTAACGGAGGACGAGCTGCGCCAGATCACAGGTGACCCCTCTCCCCGCCCATAGCCCTGTTCATCCCCTGCCCTCTCCCTCCGCCTGCCCCCGGGGAGCCACGCCAACTCCACCGCCCTGCGGCACCTCCTGCCAGCCACTGGGCATACTGAGTGCGGGGCAGCTGATGGAGGAGGAGCAGGGCCTGCTCGTGGGTGAGATCTCCCCTGTATAGCGCTGTTTGCCCCTCCTGCTAGCAGCCCCCACACCCTGGCCTGGTTGGGGGGCAGGGGGGAATCATGGATCAAGGACCCCAGCCCTGATGACTCCCCCACCCCCGCTGTGTGCAGAGGAGGATTTCTACGACAAGCTGGCAGCCTCCATCGCCCCTGAGATCTATGGGCATGAGGACGTGAAGAAGGCCCTGCTCCTGCTGCTGGTGGGGGGTGTGGACCGCAATCCCCGGGGCATGAAGATTCGGGGTGAGTCTGAGGTGGCGGGGATGGATCCCTGGGGTGAGGAAATTCAGGGAGGCTGCAGGGGAGGAGCGCTGCAGGGAGGGGGGGGTGTCTGGGGTGGGTGTGGGGGGGCCTGCTCTGATGCTAACCCAGCTCCTCGCGGTCTTCCTCCAGGGAACATCAACATCTGCTTGATGGGTGACCCGGGCGTGGCCAAGTCCCAGCTGCTCTCGTACATCGACCGCCTGGCCCCTCGCAGTGAGTAACAGCCCACCCCAGGGGTTAGGGGGCACTGGGGCCCAGCTGGGTGGGGCATTCAGGACCCCACAGGTGCATCCTCCAGGCGCTTCCCAGCAGTGATGGGGATGGGGACCCTAAGGCTGTGTCCCTCCGACTCCCATCTCTCCCCCCTTCCCCAGGTCAGTACACGACGGGGCGCGGCTCGTCGGGCGTGGGGCTGACAGCCGCTGTGCTGCGGGACCCGGTGACGGGGGAACTGGCCCTGGAGGGTGGGGCGCTGGTCCTGGCCGACCAGGGTATCTGCTGCATCGACGAGTTCGACAAGATGCTGGAGAGCGACCGCACGGCCATCCATGAGGTGATGGAGCAGCAGACCATCTCCATCGCCAAGGCGGGCGTGCTGGCCACCCTCAACGCCCGCTGCGCCATCCTGGCGGCCGCCAACCCCGCCTTCGGGCGTTACAACCCCACGCGCAGCCTGGAGCAGAACGTGCAGCTGCCGGCGGCCCTGCTCTCCCGCTTCGACCTGCTCTGGCTGATCCAGGACCGGCCTGACCGGGACAACGACCTGCGGTGAGAGCCCGGGGGGCCCCCTCTCCACTCAGGGCCGGGGTGGGGCGTCCGGGCAGCAGTGCTAACGTGTGTCGCCCCCGCAGGTTGGCCCAGCACATCACCTACGTCCATCAGCACAGCCGGCAGCCACCCTGCACCTTCCAGCAGCTTGACATGAAGCTCATGAGGTGAGAGCTTGGCCTGGCCTGGGAGGGGAGTGGGGGCTGGGAGCCAGGACTCCTGGGTTCTCTCCTCCGCTCTGGGAGAGGAGCGGGGGGGGGGGGGGGGGTGTGGCTGGGAGCCAGGACACCTGAGATATTCCCCCGCTCTGGCAGGGGATGTTGATGAATTGAAAGTAGTGCACACTGTAAAATATAATCCTAGCTATATCTATAAAAGGATGGGGTCTAAATTGCCTGTTAACACTCAAGGAAGAGATCTTGGAGTCACTGTGGATAGTTCTCTGCAAACATCCACTCAGTGTGCAGCAGCCGTCAAAAAAGCGAACAGAATGTGGGGAATCATTAAGAAGGGGAGAGATAATCAGACAGAAAATATCATGTTGCCTCTCTATAAATCTATGGTATGCCCAGGGCTTGAATACTGTGCTGATGTGGTCGCCCCATCGCAAAAATCATCTAGTGGGACTGGAAAAGGTTCAGAAAAGGGCAACCGAAATGATTAGGGGTGTAGAACGGCTGCCGTATGAGGAGAGGTTAATAAGACTGGGACTTTTCAGCTTGGAAGAGACGATTAAGGGGGGTATGATCATGATGGGTGTGAAGAAAGTAAATAAGGAAGTGTTGTTTACTCCTCATAACAAAAGAACTAGGGACACTCAATGAAATTAATAGGAAGCAAGTTTAAAACTAACAAAAGGAAGTATTTTTTCACCTGTGGAACTCCTTGCCAGAGGATATTGTGAAGGCCAAGACTATAACAGGGTTCAAAGAAGAACTAGATACGTTCCTGGAGGACAGTCCAGCAATTGGCTATTAGCCAGGATGGGCAGGGATGGTGTCCCTAGCCCCTGTTTGCCAGGAGTTGGGAATGGGCGACAGGGGATGGGTCACTTGATTCCCTGTTCTGTTCTTCCCTTTGGGGCCTCTGCCACGGGGCACTAGGCTGGATGGACCTTTGCTCTGACCCAGTCGGGCCGTTCTTAAGTTCGCCAGCTCTGGGAGGGGAGTGCGTTATATCAGGGAAAGGGGGGGCTGGGAGCCAGGGTTCTATGCCCAGGTCTGCCCCGTGCATCCTGCTGGGGAGGGCAGATTCTCCCCCCGCATATAACCCGTCTTCCCCCTCCCCCAGGCGCTACATCAACCTGTGTAAGCGGAAGCAGCCGGCCGTCCCGGAGGCGCTGGCCGATTACATCACAGCCGCCTACGTGGAGATGCGCAAGGAGGCCTGGGCCAGCAAGGACACGACTTTCACCTCGGCCCGCACCCTGCTGGGCATCCTGCGCCTGGCCAGCGCCCTGGTGAGCCCCAGCTCGGGGCAGGGAGTGGGGCGGGGAGGGGGGCAGTGTCGTTCCCGGCTTCACAGGGCTAAAGTGCTGACATGCAGGTGGCTGGCGTCTGTGTGCTACTGCAGTGTGGGGGCTTGCAGCTCTGGGGGCCACTGGCGTCAGCAGGCTCCCCCCCTGGCCGGCCTGCGGCCAGGGGCAGGGCAGAGGGGGAGGTGCCCGGCGCTGGGGCTTGGCCACCTGGAGCAGGAACCGCTCGTCCCGCCCCCCAGACAGTCCCAGAGGCTCCAAAGTGCTGTTCGTGCAGGTACCGTGGGCAGCCGTCTACTGCCGAGTCAGCGCTTCGCGAGCCCCCCCCGGACGCCCCATCGGGGGGACCCCTCTCGGCTGCAGGGAGGGACCCAGAGGCCCTGGGGCTGCGCTTCGGGTCCTGCAGCGGCCAGGCCCCCCTCCCCCGGGGGGGTGGAGCCCCCGCCAGGCTGAGCGGCTCGGGATTGGCAGGGGTTTGGTCAGTAGCTGGAAACAGCCCGGGGCATTGCCCCTCATCTCAGTCTGCCGGGGCGGGCGCAGTGCGCCGGGGATGGACGGGCGCTGGCGGTCAAGCATTTCCTGGGTGCTGGGGCAGAGCCAGCGCCCCACGCTGACGCCCTCCCCATGCCGCCTCCCCTCCAGGCCCGGCTGCGGCTGGTGGATGTGGTGGAGAAGGAGGATGTGAATGAGGCCATGCGGCTCATGGAGATGTCCAAGGACTCGCTGCTGGGGGACAAGGGTCAGCAAACCAGGTGAGACGTGGGGTTCATGCCCCCTAATGCTGACCCGCTGAGGCAGGGCTCCCGTCCCCGAAGACTCCTCCCCACACACACACATCCAGGGGTCCTGCTAGGGGCAGGGTGCTCTGGAATAGGGGTGCGTTCCCGCTCAGGGAGTGGGGTGTTCCCATGGCTCCATTTTTCTCTCTCCCTTCCCCCCACCCCCCTAGTCCGAAGGAAGCAGCAGATGGGATCTTTTGGGGGGGGCGTTCCCCGAGGCTGGGACTGGGGGCAGTGCAGGAAGGGGTTCATGGAGGCTGGCAGTGGAGTGGGGGTGCGCCCGGAGGCTGGCGCCGGGACTGGGGCAGCGCTGACAATTTCCCCCTTTCCCCAGGACACAGCGGGCGGCTGATGTGATCTTTGCAGCTGTGCGGGAGCTGGCGGGCGGGGCGGGCGGGCGCTCAGTGCGCTATGCCGAGGCCGAGCAGCGCTGCATCTCCAAGGGCTTCACCCCCGCCCAGTTCCAGGCTGCGCTGGACGAGTACGAGGAGCTGAATGTGTGGCAGGTGAACCAGGCCCGGACCCGCATCACCTTCATCTGAGCCTGTGGGGCACAGGAGGGGAGATCCCTGTCCCCGGCTGAGCCCAGCTCACTCTGCATCCCCGGGGGCTGGGCTGTACCCAAGCGGGGAGGCCCCCTTCATGTGGTAGCTGGCTTCAGCCCCCTGCAGTGGGGGGGAGATGCATAGCCTCCGTGGGGTGCACATCCCATGCCAGGTCCTGGGGTACAGTTGGTCCCAGAGCCCCCCATGGAGCTGGGCAGTGCCCCATGGACCCCTGTTTTGTGCCGAAGGGGTGGGGGAGGCCAGGCCTGTGTCGTGGGGACTCCTGCCCGGGGCTCCCTGTCATTGCAAAGGCGATTTGTTCAGCTTTTTCTCTTACCAATAAACTAGTGTTTGTATGTTACAGCGCTGCAGCTGGACGGCGGGTGAGGAGCTGCTAGCAGGGTTGGGGGGCAGCAGGGGGTGGTGTGAGCATGGCCTCCCAGCAGGGGCTGTGAAGCTGGGGGCAGAGATGGGGGCCCATCTCACCAGGCAGCTCCTGTCCAGGCTGGCGGGCGAGCTCCTCCCCCCATCTCCCTGAAGGGCAGGGCTGAGCCCAGCCTCTCTGCTCTGTGGGGCAAAGGAGCTCTGCCCCGCCTGCAGGCCTGAACCCCTGGGCCAGACCCAATACTGCTGGGTTCTGGTCTGAAGGGGCCCGGTGGCGGCTCTGTTTACACTGAGGGAATTGGCTGTAGCTCCCTGCATCCCCCCTCAGGTCCTAGACCCCAGGCACCCTGGCTCCCAGCCCCACTGGGTGAAAGCCCTAGACAGGGGGCTAGAACCAAGGAGCGGAAGGATGGGCCTGGGTGTAGGATGTTCGCCTGGGACTGAGAGCTGGGGGTGAGCGTAGACACCTCACTTCTCCGTGCTCTGCTCTACCGTGGGGGGAATGGCATGGGCCGGTGGGGTGAGGATAAGTACACAAGGGGGTACAAATAGGGTGGAGACACACACGCGCACTGTGTTGGCAGCCACTCTCCATCTCTAAGGGGAGTTCAGCTGCAGAACAGGCTTCCAAGGGAGGTTGGTAGGGGCAGGTTGGCCAAACACCACCTGTCAGGGCTGGTCCAGGTTTGCTTGGTCCTACCTCCCCCTGGATGACTTCTACAGCCGAACAGGGTCAGGTCCACTGAGCGTGGTCAATGCCAGAGCCTCGGGGCATGAACAGAGCAGGCAGGTACCAAGTGATCCCTGTTGTCCACTCCCAGCTTCCTGCAGTCAGAGGCTGGGGACATGCAAAACAGGAGGTTGTAGCCATGGCCATCCTGGCTAATAGCTGTTCGTGGACCTGTCCTCCAGGAACTTACCTAGTTCTTCTTTGAACCCTGTTATAGTCTTGGCCTTTGCAACATCCTGGGCCAAGGAGTTCCACAGGTTGACACTGCATTGGGTGAAGAAATACTTCCTTTTGTGTGTTTTAAACCCGCTGCCTATTAATTTCACTGGGTGACCCTTAGTTCCTGTTATGAGAGGGAGTAAATAACACTTATTTACTGTCTCCAAACCCACTGTGATTTTATAGACCTCTATAATATCTGCCTTTTTAATCTCTTGTCATATGGAAGCTGTTTCATACTTCTAATAACCTTTGTTGCCCTACTCTCTACCTTTTTTCATTTCTAATATAACCTTTCAGAGATGGGGTGACCAGAACTGCACCGAATATTCCAGGCAGGGGCCTACTATGGATTTCTATAGTGACATGATATTTACTGTCTTGCTATTCCTTTCTTGAGGGTTCCTAACATTGGGGTAGCTTGTTTGCCACTGCATGTTGAGTGGATCGTTTCAGAGAACTATCCCCAATGACTCCAAGATCTCTTTCTTGAGGGGTCACAGCTCGACCCCTGGGGGACACCACTATTCACCTCTCTCCCCTCTGAAAACTGACCATTTATACCTCCCCTTTGTTTCCTTTTACCCAGTTACTGATTGAGGAGGGGACCTTCCCTCTTATCCCATAACAGCTGACTTTGCATAAGAGCCTTTGGTGCGGGACCTTGTCAAAGGGTTTCTGAAAATCTAAGTACGCTATATCCACTGGATCCCCTTGTCCACATGCCTATTGACCCCCTCAAACAGCTTGTCCCCAACAAGTTATGCTCATCTCTGTCTGATAATACTGGCCTTTGGTCTAGTAATAACCACTGGGCCTGGGACTGAAGTTAGACTGAAAGCAGGTGTCCTGTGAGCTCTCGGCCACTCAGCTAGTCCGGAAGTGGCTTTAAATGTGTGATTACACCTCACAGGTAGCGTTCTGCATTTGTTATTTGAGTTCCTTCAGAAGGCTTAGGGGCTGCCATCCAGTCCGGGTGACTCATTTGTGTTGGATTTATCAATTCTAACACCTCCTCCCGTGACGCCTCAGTGTGGGGCAGTTCCTCGCAGGGGCCCAGCTCTACCCAAGGTGGCCTGGGGAAGAGCTGCATGAGCTCAAAGCTGGCCTCTCTTCAACAGAGGTTAGTTGGATACGATCTCCTGCGCCTTGTATCCCTCATTGCTTGTGACCAACGCAGCTACAGCACACATCAAGGCGAATGCGAGGACCCCACTCCCCTCCCAGAGCTGGGGAGAGAACCCAGGAGTCCGGGCTCCCTGCCCCCACTCCCCTCCCAGAGCAGGGAATAGAGCCTGAGAGTCCTGACTCCTGCCCTTTCTCTGGGGAGCCCAACACTGGAGCTAACCCAGCCCAGCATCCCCTCGCTGCACCCTTGTGCCATATGAAAGGGGAGGGTGTCGCAGGCAAGCTTGGGGTGTCGACTTGTAACTTGCTTTCACAGGGGCGGGGTGAGGCCAGGGGGAGCAGCGGCTGCTGTCCGGGGGGGGGGGGGCAGGGCTGTGGGGAGCCTCCCCCCGCACAGCCCGTGGCCAGAGCAGCAGTGAGCAGGCACCAGCGTCTCCAGCAGGAGTTTATTGGCGGGGAGGGGAGAGGGCCGGGAAGGGGGCCGCGCCCCCCAGGCCGAGGGATCAGAAGAAGAGCCCGCGCATGCGACGCCCGATGCCCTGCCGGTCGTACAGGATGTTGAACTTGTTGACAAACTGGTTCATGGTGTTGCAGGTTTTGGTGATGGTGCCCAGGTAGGCCATGAGCCCCACGTCGTTGCATTGCTGTGAGGGGAAGGGAGGGCAAGGGGGTTAGTGAGATGCTCTCGGCCCCCCACAGCCCTGGGGAGACTGCTTCCTGCCCCCCCAACCTCCCCACCCCAGCACTAGGGAGACGGCTTCCCACCTGCCAGCAACCCCAGCAGAGATGCTCCCACCCCGGTCCCTGCCTGCCCTGGCCCAGACACCCTCCAAACCCTGCTCGCCCCCCTGCCCGCCCCGCCACAAACATCCCCCCAGCCCAGATGCCCCAGCCTGCCCTCACATCATAGAAGTCGGTCTTGAACTTGTCGGTGCTGAGGACAGGAAGGCAGTGGCAGAGGGCATAGGCCTCACGCAGGATCTCGTGGTTGAAGGGCACCTCGCCTGGGGGGGCAGGGGAGAGACAGTTAAAAGGGGCAGCACCATGGACCCTGCCCCACCTGGCGGGGGGTGGGGGGCAGCCCAGGCCTGACACACCAGGGCCATGGGATCAGTGTCAGAGCTAAGGGGGCAGCGCAGCCCAGGGCCCCGACGCACCAGGCGGGTGCCGGAGCTAATGGGGGGCCCTGATGAACGGAATGGGAGGGAGCGGGGGTAGAGACGCGCAGCCCGGGCCCTCACCTGCCTCTGAGGCCTTGACATACTCTAGGATGAGCTTGACCCGACTGTGGAGCATCTTGATGGCGCTGTGCTGGGCGATCAGGTGCTCAGCCACTGGGGGAGAGAGGGCAGGGTCAGGAGGCTCCGCCCCCCGGAGACACCCCTGAAGTCCCCCATCTCCAATGTCCCCTGCACGCGCACCCCTGGGGAGTCCTCCCCTACCCCCCCACCCCCACACTCACCTGTGGAGTTCTCCCCGCTGCCGGTCGCCGTCATTCGGGCCACGTGGTCGACCCCGATGCGCTCTGCCTCCTCTGTGGCCAGTGTGTAGGTCAGCTCCGCAAACAGCATGGTGGCCTGGGGGCAAGGGGGGGTCAGGGGGCTTTGGGCCGGCACCAGCCCCTCCCCCTAGGGAACACACACAGCGGGGGGGGCTGGGGGGAGGTACTTACCTCTCCATTGATGATATCGATCACTGACTCAAAGACACTGACTGGCAGCTGGGGACACAGAGCAAGAAATACCCTGATACGCTGCACCCAGACGCCCTCGCCCCACAGCGAGAGGGGTAGGACAGGCTGAGACACGGCCTCTCTGGGGTGAGGTACAAGGCTGATTATACAGGGCCCCCTCACCCGGCTCTGAGATGCAACTTATTCTGGGGTGGGGCGCAGGGGCTGTTCATACAGGGACCCCTCGCTTGGCACTGAGACGTGGCCCCTCTGGGGTGAGGCGTGGGGGCTGGTTCTACAGGGACCTCTCACCTGACACTGAGACGTGGCCCCTCTGGGGTGGGGCACGAGGGCTACTGAGTGGTGGTTTGAGACAGGAAGTGAAGGGAAATTCCATACACAGCCAAAGCTGCAGGGGGCAGGGAGGACAGATGCCCTCAAGCCAGACTTCGCTCCTTGGGGCAGGTGGGAGGCTGGTTTCCGATCCCCTACTGACCGGGCCCCAGGCAGCCACCTCTGGATCAGGCTGTTAGTGGGGGGGAGGGGGATACTCACATCCGTGTGCTTGGTCATGGGGTTCAGCTTCAGGAAGAGGGGGCTCTCGATGATCTCACACACCTGGGCTCGGGGAAAGGCGACCATGAGCATGGTGCGTGTCAATGTCAGGCCCCCCCCCCCCTCCCCCCCCCACTGCACACAGGCTGCCAGCACCCAGGGGCTCCACCAAAGACCCCCAATGTAGGGGGGGGTCCCTCCCCTGTCACATGGGGTCAGAGGGACTCTGGGACTTTGAAATGGCAGCTCCCACTATTGCTTAGTGGTGGGCGGGCAGGGGCAGCTGGGAGCCAGGACTCCTGGGTTCTCTCCCCGGCTCTGGGAGGGGAGCTGATGGGTTAGAGCAGGGTGGGCTGAGAGCCAGGACTCCTGGGTTCTCTCCCCGGCTCTGGGAGAGGAGTGAGGGCTGACCTGTTTATGGACGTGGATGTCAGACTGGTCCGGGGGGCCACCCGTCGTGTACCAGCCCAGGAACTCCATATCCTTGAAGACCTGTTTGACTGGGTGGTGGAGACAAAGAGGAGCACGGTTAGCGGGGTGGGAGGGCAGAACCCAGCCCCCACCAGCTCCCGCAACTCAGGGATCTACAGACAGTCAGGTCAGCAGGGCCCATTCGATCCTCAAGTCTGAGCTCTGCAGTCCAGAGCTCTCACCCAGTTCCCCCGCGTCGTGTTTGGCTGGAAAGCCTCCGGCCTGGCCTGGAACCATCACCAGACTGGGAATCCCCCGTGCCCCGGGATTCATCCTCCCGGCTGGGGATCTGCCCCCTCTTTCTAACCAGGACTGCTTGGCTCCTGGAAACGGTTGGCAAGTCCCTGTGGCTCCTGGGGAAGACTCCTGGTTAGACCAGGACTCCTGGACTGCTCTAGTTTTAGCTTCCACCAGTTCTTGTTCTGCTCATGCTCTCGTACCTGGTACCTTCTCCCCTGTCACCTTTCTCCCCATGAAGGGACTTCATACCATCACCAAATCAGCCCCCTGCCTGCTTGCTGACAAAGAACACCAGCCAGGTGGGTAAGTGTCTCACTGGAGAACATTTCCCCAGCCTCCGAAGCAGCAGTGTGGCTCCTTCCTGCCCCCCCGTTTAAAATGCAGACACCGGGACTGGACACTGCGTGCAGAGGGAAAATCCCCTCCCTGCCCTGCCCGCTACGCCCCTGGTTACACACTGACCCCCTGCCAAAGCATCACACCCCCATTCCTACTCCAGCTGCTGGGCCCTGTTACTGCTGCCCTGTAGCACCAGGCCCCTCCGCACTGTGCCCATGCAGTCGCCTCAGGGAGGGCGGCCCGCCAGCCCCCCCACCTCCCCCGTGCGCACTCACACTGCTCCTCCTTGGTGTAGTAGTACTCCTTGTCAATGACAATGTTCTCCTCCACCGTGTGGGACAGCAGCTCGAAGGAGTTCATCACCTCGATGTTCCGGCCCTCCTGCCGCCCGATCAGCGCCCCGATCACTGGCAGACACGGTGGAGGGGTGTCACGGGGAGCCAGGACCCTCTCAGGGCTGGAATCACGGGCCTGGACCCTCAGACCACAGGAACCCGCTGGTTTACGGGCTGGACCCTCCCTCCCTGGCTCAGTGGGGGTGCGGGGCACAAATGCAGCCTTAAGCAGCAGATGCCCCCACAGCCCCCGCCAGCCCGGCAGGACCGGAGGTCTAGGGGCAAGGTGTGCCCTGACTCCCAAGAGCAGCCGCGAAGGGAACAGGGGGAGGGGTCCTCAGAGCAGCGCTGGGACGGGACCCAGCCGGGTGTCACGCCGGGAGGCTTGGCCTGCATCCGGGGGACCCCCGGGCTGGCGGCTGCTGGAGCGGGAGGGCCACCCAGAGGCTTGAGCGGGGCGGGTGAGGCGCGGAGGCTGGTACCTTGCACGGGGCGCCCCTCCTGCGAGCGCATGCGGATCCAGTGGTCGGAGATGTTGAGGATCACCAGCGGGTGCAGGGCCACCGAGACGCTGCCCGTCACGCCCGACGCCATGACGGTGGGGAGCACTGAGGGGGGGAGAACGCGGTCAGCGGGGGGGAGGGAAACAATCGGGGCGGGGCAGTGAGCCCCACTGGACACCTCTGGGGTCCCTGCCCCTCGGGGGGGGGTCCTCGAGGGCAGACTGGGGCGGGGGTGGGTGGGCCCATGAGAGGGGCGGAGCCCCATATGGAGGGGGTGGGGTCTTTCAGGGGCTGGGCACAAGGGGAAGGGGGAGGAGTCCCATAGGGGGCGTGGCCTATTGGAAGAGGTGTGGCCTGCACAAGGCCACTCTGGGGCGGGCCTGAGGGGAAAGGAGGGGGCGGGGCCTCTGAGGGGGCGGGGCGAGAGGGATCTCGGAGGGGGCGACGTCTAGGCCTGGAGGAGATCCTGAGGGGGCGTGGAACGAGGGGCGGGGGCGGGGTCTGCGCGCAGAGGGGTTCCTGAGGGGGCGTGGCCCGAGGGGCAGGGGCGGGGTCTGCGCGCAGAGGGGTTCCTGAGGGGGCGCGGCCCTAGGGGCGGGGACAGCGCGCGGAGGGGTTCCTGAGGGGGCGTGGCCCGAGAGGAGGGGGCGGGGTCTGCGCGCGGAGGGGTTCCTGAGGGGGCGTGGCCCGAGGGGCAGGGGCGGGGTCAGCGCGCGGAGGGGTTCCTGAGGGGGCGTTGCCCGAGAGGAGGGGGCGGGGTCTGCGCGCGGAGGGGTTCCTGAGGGGGCGTGGCCCGAGGGGCAGGGGCGGGGTCAGCGCGCGGAGGGGTTCCTGAGGGGGCGTGGCCCGAGGGGCAGGGTCTGCGCGCGGAGGGGTTCCTAAGGGGGCGTGGCCCGAGAGGAGTGGGCGGGGTCTGCGCGCGGAGGGGTTCCTGAGGGGGCGTGGCCCGAGGGGCGGGGTCAGCGCGCGGAGGGGTTCCTGAGGGGGCGTGGCCCGAGGGGCGGGGTCAGCGCGCGGAGGGGTTCCTGAGGGGGCGTGGCCCGAGGGGCGGGGTCAGCGCGCGGAGGGGTTCCTGAGGGGGCGTGGCCCGAGGGGCGGGGTCAGCGCGCGGAGGGGTTCCTGAGGGGGCGTGGCCCGAGGGGCAGGGGCGGGGTCTCGCTGGCCTCCTCCGGCCCCGCCCTGACCCCGCCCGCCCGCGGCGGGCCGGTACCTGCCGCGTCCACCTCCATCCCGCCGGCCCCGGAGCCCCCGTTGCTCCCCGCCACCGAGCAGGAGGCCCCGGCCGCTGCCGCCGCCATCTTGACGCCGTTCGTCCCGGCGGGGCCGCTGTAGCCAAGTCTCTGCGCCTGCGCCCTACGGCCGCCGCTTTAGGGAGCTCCGCCCCCTCCCCCGCGCTCCAGCTTCTGGCGCATGCGCTGTACGAGGGCAAGAGGCCGCCGGCGTCCGGAGCATGCGCATTTGCAAAGTTTAGAGCTCCTTTGGCTATAGGACTCCGCGCCGCGGCCCCGCGCATGCGCGGAGGAAACGGAACCTTCACGTGAGGCGCCGGTTCCGGCCCCGGCTCAGGGCGGCGGCGGCTGGGAACCGCCCCCCCCCGGGCCCCGTCCCCCCCGGAACCGCCCCCCCGGCCCCCCCGTGCTCTGCCCCGCCCACCCCGGAACCGCCCCCCGGTCCACCCCCGGCACCGCCCCCCTCGCTCCCTCTCCTGCCCCCCCTCTGCACCGCCCCCGGACCCTCCCGCTCCCAGGCCCCCCCGGCACCGCGCCCCTCGCTCCCTCTCCTGCCCCCACAGGCCCCCCCCCGCTCTACCCCCCCACCGGCACTGCCCTGCTCTGCTCCCCCCTTCGGCCCCCCCCGCTCCTTCTCCTGGGCCCCCCCGGCACCGCTCCCTCGCCTGCCCCCCCCGGACCCTCCCGCTCCCAGGCCCCCCCGGCACCGCGCCCCTCGCTCCCTCTCCTGCCCCCACAGGCCCCCCCCCGCTCTACCCCCCCACCGGCACTGCCCTGCTCTGCTCCCCCCTTCGGCCCCCCCCGCTCCTTCTCCTGGGCCCCCCCGGCACCGCTCCCTCGCCTGCCCCCCCCGGACCCTCCCGCTCCCAGGCCCCCCCGGCACCGCGCCCCTCGCTCCCTCTCCTGCCCCCACAGGCCCCCCCCCGCTCTACCCCCCCACCGGCACTGCCCTGCTCTGCTCCCCCCTTCGGCCCCCCCCGCTCCTTCTCCTGGGCCCCCCCGGCACCGCTCCCTCGCCTGCCCCCCCCGGACCCTCCCGCTCCCAGGCCCCCCCGGCACCGCGCCCCTCGCTCCCTCTCCTGCCCCCACAGGCCCCCCCCCGCTCTACCCCCCCACCGGCACTGCCCTGCTCTGCTCCCCCCTTCGGCCCCCCCCGCTCCTTCTCCTGGGCCCCCCCGGCACCGCTCCCTCGCCTGCCCCCCCCGGACCCTCCCGCTCCCAGGCCCCCCCGGCACCGCGCCCCTCGCTCCCTCTCCTGCCCCCACAGGCCCCCCCCCGCTCTACCCCCCCACCGGCACTGCCCTGCTCTGCTCCCCCCTTCGGCCCCCCCCGCTCCTTCTCCTGGGCCCCCCCGGCACCGCTCCCTCGCCTGCCCCCCCCGGACCCTCCCGCTCCCAGGCCCCCCCGGCACCGCGCCCCTCGCTCCCTCTCCTGCCCCCACAGGCCCCCCCCCGCTCTACCCCCCCACCGGCACTGCCCTGCTCTGCTCCCCCCTTCGGCCCCCCCCGCTCCTTCTCCTGGGCCCCCCCGGCACCGCTCCCTCGCCTGCCCCCCCCGGACCCTCCCGCTCCCAGGCCCCCCCGGGCCGCCCCCTGCACTGCCCCCGGACCCTCCCGCTCCCAGGCCCCCCCGGCACCGCCCCCCTCGCTCCCTCTCCTGCCCCCCCTCTGCACCGCCCCCGGACCCTCCCGCTCCCAGACCCCCCCGGGCCGCCCCCTGCACTGCCCCCGGACCCTCCCGCTCCCAGGCCCCCCCGGCACCGCGCCCCTCGCTCCCTCTCCTGCCCCCACAGGCCCCCCCCCGCTCTACCCCCCCACCGGCACTGCCCTGCTCTGCTCCCCCCTTCGCCCCCCCCCGCTCCTTCTCCTGGGCCCCCCCGGCACCGCTCCCTCGCCTGCCCCCCCCGGACCCTCCCGCTCCCAGGCCCCCCCGGCACCGCGCCCCTCGCTCCCTCTCCTGCCCCCACAGGCCCCCCCCCGCTCTACCCCCCCACCGGCACTGCCCCCCTCTCTGCTCCCCCCGCGGCCCCCTCAGCACCGCCCCCCCGCTCCTCCTCCCGCGGCCCCCCCAGCATAACCCCCCCCGCAACCCCCCAGCTCCTCCTCCCGCCCCTCGGCCCCCCTACGGCCCCCCCGCTCGCTCCCTCGCCTGCCCCCAGACCCCCCCGGGCCGCCCCCTGCACTGCCCCCCCACCGGCACTGCCCTGCTCTGCTCCCCCCTTCAGCCCCCCCCGCTCCTTCTCCTGGGCCCCCCCGGCACCGCTCCCTCGCCTGCCCCCCCCGGACCCTCCCGCTCCCAGGCCCCCCCGGCACCGCGCCCCTCGCTCCCTCTCCTGCCCCCACAGGCCCCCCCCCCGCTCTACCCCCCCACCGGCACTGCCCTGCTCTGCTCCCCCCTTCGGCCCCCCCCGCTCCTTCTCCTGGGCCCCCCCGGCACCGCTCCCTCGCCTGCCCCCCCCGGACCCTCCCGCTCCCAGGCCCCCCCGGCACGGCGCCCCTCGCTCCCTCTCCTGCCCCCACAGGCCCCCCCCGCTCTACCCCCCCACCGGCACTGCCCTGCTCTGCTCCCCCCTTCGGCCCCCCCCGCTCCTTCTCCTGGGCCCCCCCGGCACCGCTCCCTCGCCTGCCCCCCCCGGACCCTCCCGCTCCCAGGCCCCCCCAGCACCGCGCCCCTCGCTCCCTCTCCTGCCCCCGCAGGCCCCCCTGCTCTGCCCCCCCACTGGCACTGCCCTGCTCTGCTCCCCCCTCGGCCCCCCCGCTCCTCATCCTGGGCCCCCCCCGGCACCTCCCCCCGCTCCCTCGCCTGCCCCCCCCGACCCTCCTGCTCCCCCCGCCCCTCCCGCTTCCAGGCCACTCCCCGGCACAGCCCCCCTTGCTCCCTCTCCTGTCCCCCCGGGCTCCTCCTCCCGGCACCGGCCTCCCGCTCTGCCCCCCTGCGGCCCCCCCCCCGCTCGCTCCCTCGCCTGCCCCCAGACCCCCCTGGGCCGCCCCTCTGCACCGCCCCCGGACCCTCCTGCTCCCCTACTGCTCCGAGGCCCCCCC
This sequence comes from Lepidochelys kempii, assembly GCF_965140285.1. Classification (NCBI taxonomy): domain Eukaryota; kingdom Metazoa; phylum Chordata; order Testudines; family Cheloniidae; genus Lepidochelys; species Lepidochelys kempii. Next base: position 83,702 of record NC_136407.1, on the reverse strand, counting down.
GGCACTGCGCTCCTCGCCCCTCGCTCCCTCTCCTGCCCCCGCAGGCCCCCCCGCTCTTCCCCCCCCAACCGGCACTGCCCTGCTCTGCTCCCCCCCTCGGCCCCGCGCTCCTCCTCCTGGGCCCCCCCCGGCACCACCCCCCCGCTCCCTCGCCTGCCCCCCCCAGACCGTCCTGCTCCCAGGCCCCCCCAGCACCGCGCCCCTCGCTCCCTCTCCTGCCCCCGCAGGCCCCCCCCCCGCTCTTCCCCCCCCAACCAGCACTGCCCTGCTCTGCTCCCCCCCTTGGCCCCGCGCTCCTCCTCCTGGGCCCCCCCCCGGCACCCCCCCGCTCCCTCGCCTGCCCCCCCAGACCCTCCTGCTCCCAGGCCCCCCCGGCACCGCGCCCCTCGCTCCCTCTCCTGCCCCCCCAGACCCCCCCCCGCTCTTCCCCCCCGAACCAGCACTGCCCTGCTCTGCTCCCCCCCTCGGCCCCGCGCTCCTCCTCCTGGGCCCCCCCGGCACCACCCCCCCGCTCCCTCGCCTGCGCCCCCAGACCCTCCTGCTCCCCCCGCCCCTCCCGCTTCCAGGTCACCCCCGGGTCACCCCTCTGCACTGCCCCCGGACCCTTCGGCCCCCGGCTCCCCCCCGCTCCCTCTCCTGCCCCCCCTCTGCACCGCCCCCGGACCCTCCCTGCTCCCCCTCCTGGGCCCCCTCCCGCTCCTACTCCTGCACACACCCCATCACACCAACACGTCGCACGCGCACACACACCCCGTCGCACAACGCGTTGCACGTGTGCACACACCTCATCATGCACATACCTTGTCTCACACACACACCCCGTCGCACACACACAACACGTCGCACAGCACATTGCACGCGCACAGCACGTTACACAACACCCCTGGGGTTGGACAGACCTGCCACACACGGCACCCCACCACGATCATGCACACGCCACACCCTCTCACACACAACACATCACAATCACACACACACGCAGGCCACCGTCACTGTTGCACACCATATTCACACCCAATGCCGCCCACTTCTCACGTACAGTACCACTCACAGCCATGCCCCCCTCCTGATACACCCAGCCCAACACATCTCACATATCACATGACATTCACGCCCGCCCCCTCACACCTCACATGCGACCACACCACAGTCACATACCACACTCACCCCCCCCCCACCGCAATGTCACACCCACAGCAGCAGGAAGCTGGTCTCCGGAAGCATTTTGCAAACAATCAGATTACTTAATAATGGGAATTTCCCAGCCCTGGGGCTGTTTCCCGTCAGCCTCCCCCCTCCTCCCCGTGGGCACAAGACGGGGGCTTCCCGCTCCCCTGGCCCGGCCTGCGGGCAAATCGGCCAAAAATGATTTGTGCCACGTTGGGGGAGGGGTGAAAAGGCCAGCAAAACGCAGGTTGGGTGTGTCAGGCTGAGTGGGGAGGCGTGCGTGGGTGTGAGCAGAGGTGTGCAGGGCGTCGGTGCAGGTGTGTAAGGTGTACAGGGCGTAGGTGTGAGTGAAGGCATATTGCGTGTGCATGAGAGTGTGTGCAGGAAGAAAGGGTATGAATGTGTTGAACTGCGGGGGGGGCGCGCGCGTGTGTTTGGGTTAGTGTGTGTGTTCTTGTGGTGCAAGGATGTCTGTTCACACGGTTGTGAGTGTGTGCAGAGCGTCAGTGTGCATTTGTGTCTGTGAGGGAGCGGGAGGCTGAGTGTGTGCTTGTGTGTGTGTTCGGTCGGGGCGGCGGGTGGCAGACAGCGGCTGGTCTGTATGTAGGTGTAACGCCCATCGGCTGAGGCCCCCCCTCCCCGCGGGGGCTTTCACCCCAAAGGGAAAGGAGCTGCTGGCTCCAGGAACAGCAGGGTCGCTAGATGCCCAGGGACGGACCTGGTGCCCCTCGGCCATGGAGCCAGCAGCCTCGCACCAAACACAGGGAGCCACAAGCGATGACTTGCCGGGACCCCTGGCAGCCCCCCAGGGCTGGTCTTATTGGGGATCAGCCCCCGCCCTGCCAAGGCAAATCGTCTGCCCAGGGTTAAGGTGTTCTCCCGTCCCTGCTGGGGAACCTCCTCCCTGGCTAAGGGGCGGGATTAGGGTATTCTCACTTCCCCCCACCCCGCCTGGGCCTCCACCCTGGACAGGCGGGTCGAGCAGCCCAGTTTATCTGAGCCTGGACTCTCCCCAGAGAAGCCGCAGGATCCTGGTTCCCATGGACGGGGTGAGTCAAAGCCACACTGGGGGTCGGTGGGTCTCCCTGGGTCCGGGGGACGAGTGGGGGGGTGGTGGTCTGGTTGGGACAGGTGGGAAAGGGTTGGGTTGGGGCAGGGGATCCCTGTATCTAGGACAGCTGGGAGAAGGGCGGGATGCCTGGGGCTGCGCTACACTTGTGGGGGGAAGGGGTCCCTTGTAGGGTTGAGGGCAGGTCCCACCCATGGGGAGCTTGCTCCTGCTGTGCAGCCCCACCCAGTTGCTGAGATGCTGAGCAGAGAGTGGGGAGTTTGGGGGAGACAGGGCAGAGGGAGGCACCATGGTGGAGAAGGGGGTTGGGGTCCCCTCATCCTGCTATGGGAACAAGGAGTTGTGGGATGCAGTGGGGGAAGGAGAGGGCCCCTGGGGGCAGGTTACCCCAGAACTGACACAAGGTGGGGGGTCACCCCATCCCCTGCATCCTGACCCCCCTGGGTATCCTGTCCCGGGGGTCAGCCAGGCTCGGGAATCTCTGTCCCTAGGGCAGCTCATTTCACCTACCTGCCACTGGGTACGGGGCTGAGCAGGGTTCTAAACAGGATGTGTGTGTGTGTGGGGGGGTGTTATATGGAGAATGACAACATCCAGAGTTATCCCAGGAAACCCCCTCCCCGAGTCAGGGAGAGAACCCAGGCGCCCTGGCTCCCAGTCCCCCTGCTCTAACCCACCAGCCCCCGCTCCCCTCCCCAAGCCGGGGAGAGAACCCAGGATTCCTGTGGGCAGCCAGGTGATGGGGGGTATGGCGCAGGCAGAGGGAACTCACTCTGCCAACTGGCGCCCAAATTTCTTCCTGCCCATCCCATCGCAGCCTGGCTCTGACCCCGGGTTCCCGCTGGCCTCCTCCCCTCCTGCGGCGGGCAGCCCCGCCTATGTGCGCAGCAGGGTGCAGATCCCGTTAAGCAGCATTTGGGTTGCGACACGGTTCCTCGGTGCCAGGCCGCCCCCTCCCCACACACAGCAGACGCCCCCTCCCCCTGCACCTTGGGCATTCCTAGCATCCTCCTTTGCAGCTCCCTCCCGGGCTCTTCCCAGGGCTCTGGGATCCAGGGGCAGCCCCCTCCCTGCACATGGGGGTGGGGGGAGAGCTCAGTTCTTGGGCGCTAATGGGGCCCCCTGGGACACAGCCTCTCCCCCCCGCCCTCCCCGGGACCCTGCACTGGGATGCAAACAAGGAGATTACTGGGCCCCAGCCGACGTGTAACTGCACAAAGCCAACCGTAGAGTTGGGAGTGAGGGGCACCGGCAGGGCTGGGCGGGGCAGGGCTGGGCTGGCAGGGGCTGCGGGTCAGGAGTGAGGGCCGGCCGAGCTCTGTGTGGGTTTTAACCTCCGTCCGTCCCTCCCTCCCAGCCTCGCTGGACCCTGGCCGCGAACGCCTCGGCACTGCCCCCCAACGAGACAGGTTGCGGGGAACAGGCCGACTTCCAGTACGTGCTGTTCCCCGTGGTTTACAGCCTGGTCTTCGTGCTGGGCCTGGCCGGGAACCTCTCCGTGCTCTGGTATTTCCTGCGCACCCGGACGGCCACCGCCCCGGCCAACATCTTCCTGGCGAACCTGGCGTCCCTCGACCTCATCTTCGTGCTGACCCTGCCCTTCCGCGTGGCCTACCACGCCCTGCGCAACGACTGGGTGTTCGGGGAGGCCCTGTGCAAGATCACTGGCTCCCTCTTCTACGCCAACCTGTACGGCAGTTCCCTCTTCCTCACCGGCATCTGCCTGGAGCGCTACGTGGCCGTGGTGCACCCGCTCCGCTCGCTCCGCCTGCGCCGGCCCCTCTACCGTGTGGCCAGCTGCCTGGCCATCTGGGCCCTGCTGGCCGTGGCCGTGCTGTACCTGACACTGCGGGGGCCCCTGACCCGCCCCTTCCCCAACGGGCGCCTGGCCTGCCTGGAGAACTTCTCCAGCGACTCCTGGAAGGGCCGGATCTCCAGGGTCAGCCTCTTCGCCGCCGCCGTGGGCTTCCTGGTGCCGCTGGCACTCATCGGCGTCTGCTACCCGCTCATCGCCCGCCGGCTGCTGGAGACGCCGGGCATGGCGCCCGGCTCGCGGGCTGCCCGGCGCAAGGCGCTGCGCACGGTGATGGTTGTGCTGGCGGTGTTCCTGCTCTGCTTCGCCCCCTACCACCTCACCCAGGTGGTGCACACGCTGTGGCGGCTGGGGGCGCTGGAGGGCTGCCAGCTCCTCCGCGGCACCTACGCCGCCCGGCGCGTCACCATGGCCCTGACCAGCCTCAACGCCTGCCTGGACCCGCTGGTCTATTACTGCGCGGCCGAGCGCTTCGCCTGGAGCCCACCCTGCAGCGGCCGGTGCTGCTGGGGGCGGCCGGCTGCCTCCGGGGACGCCCAGGGCTCGGGGCTGCAGGCACTGGACAGTGGAGCCTCCCGTGGGGCCCACGCCGAGACAGTGACCTCGCCCCACGGCACCCGTGGAGGGGCCTGAAGGGTCCCCCCGTGCTCGGCTCATGGGGCTACACCAATGGACTCCCCCCGCTTGCTGCGCCGTGGGCCCCGGGGCCCTGCGTCCCAGCTCTCGGTGTTACCCTCCCCCGGAGCAGCGATGTTGGGTTCTCTGCTGCTGGAGAAGGGAGGGATGGTGAACAGGGTTACAGGGGTGTGTACGTCCGCATAGTATTACGTGTACGCACAGCCGTGTGTGTGTGTGTGTGAGCGAGCGCACAGATGTGCCAAAGACCGAGGGGTCGCCGTCTCTCCCTTGTTCACGCCTGCCGGGACCATCAGATCTCACCAGATTGGACGGACGCTGTGTGTGCGTGCGTGGGAGGGAGCCGATGGGTGTGACTGTGTGCACCAGGGTGTGAGTCTGTGCGCTTGTTACAGGAGCGTGTGTGTGTTTTACCCCTGTGAACGGCTGAGCTTGCATCTCCTTGGCTGTGACACTGTGTGGGACTGTCCTGTGAGGAAAGGTGCGACTCGGGAGGGTTGTACCTTCCCCGTTAGGTGTGTGTCTGTGTGTGTGTGAAACAGAGAGAGAAGCCCTGGGCAGGGGGCACTGGGGGACACTGGCATTTGTGTGTCTTGGGGTGGAGGGAGGCAGCTGTGTGTGTGCACGACACTGCAGGGTGCTGGGTTTTGCGTGGGGTGCTGAGATGTGCGATGCTGCGTTGTGCAATGCTCTGTGTGTGTGTATGTGACCTGGTGCTGGGGTATGTGTGTGTGATCCTGGGATGTGCGATTTGCGTCTGAACAACTGGCGGGGAACCTGTGAGTCGTGGAACCTCCCCTGTTGTGTATTTGTGTCCTGCTCCCCCCATCCCGGCTCTTTTGTACATTTTGCATTTTCCTGCCAAGTAAAAGCAATGTTTCCATCGTGCTACGTCCCGTCCCTCCCTGCGCAAACACCCCCCGGATTCGCCTCACAACACCCCAGGCTCAGCACAGGCCCCAGGGGGCCCAGGGCTGGAGTGAGGGGCCCCGGCGGAGCTGGGGGGGCCAGGGCTGGGCTAGCAGGGGCTGTGGGTCGGGAGTGAGGGGTACCGGCGGAGCTGAGGGAGGCAGGGGCGTGGCTGGGTCACATGTGGTCTCCCTGCTGCCCCCTCTCCCCCCCCCCCCGGTCCATGGCGCCCCTGGTGGGGCTGGAGGCTCCGGATGCGGTGCGGCGGCTCCCAGGGACCCGATGGGCAGGGCAAGGTGAGTCCTGCCCCCCCGGGGCGACTGTTTGTGTCTCTGTCTCCAGCCCGGGGAGCCCGGGGCAGGGAGAGCCAGGGGAAGGGGGGTGAGGGGCATGGAGGGGGGAAGGAGGGGGGTGAGTGGGGGGATGATGGAGTACAGTGGTGTGTATGGGGGTGAGGGGATGGAGGGGTGTGGGGGGTAAATGGGGAGGAGGGATGTATGTGGGGCTGTATAGGGGGATGGAGGGGTACAGGGATGGGGATGGGAGTATGGGGGCATGGAGGGGTATATATGCAGGAGGGAGGGATGTATGGGGGGATGGAGGGGTGTATAGGGCTGTATGGGGGATGGAGGGAAGTGAGGGGGATGGATGGAGGGGTGTGTGAGGGGTGTATGGGGTTGGATGGAGGGAGGAGGGGTGTGGGGGCATGGAAGAGTGTGTATAGGGATTGAGGGATGTATGGGGGGGATGGAGGGGTGTATAGGGCTGTATGGAGGATGGAGGGGAGTGAGGGGTGTATATGGGGCTGGATGGAGGGGGGAGGGGTGTGGGGGCATGGAGGGGTGTATACGGGGAGGGAGGGGTGTGGGGGCATGGAAGAGTGTGTATAGGGATTGAGGGATGTATGGGGGTGATGGAGGGGTGTATAGGGCTGTATGGAGGATGGAGGGGAGTGAGGGATGTATGGGGGGGATGGAGGGGTGTATAGGGCTGGATGGAGGGGATTGAGGGATGTATGTGGGGGATGGAGGGGTATATAGGGCTGGATGGGGGATGGAGGGGAGTGAGGAGGATGGATGGAGGGGTGCGTGAGGGGTATATGGGGCTGGATGGAGGGAGGAGGGGTGTGGGGGCATGGAGGGGTGTATACGGGGAGGGAGGGATGTGGGGGCATGGAAGAGTGTGTATAGGGATTGAGGGATGTATGGGGGTGATGGAGGGGTGTATAGGGCTGTATGGAGGATGGAGGGGAGTGAGGGATGTATGGGGGGGATGGAGGGGTGTATAGGGCTGGATGGAGGGGAGTGAGGGATGTATGTGGGGGATGGAGGGGTGTATAGGGCTGGATGGAGGGGAGTGAGGGATGTATGTGGGGGATGGAGGGGTGTATAGGGCTGGATGGGGGATGGAGGGGAGTGAGGAGGATGGATGGAGGGGTGCGTGAGGGGTATATGGGGCTGGATGGAGGGAGGAGGGGTGTGGGGGCATGGAGGGGTGTATACGGGGAGGGAGGGGTGTGGGGGCATGGAAGAGTGTGTATAGGGATTGAGGGATGTATGGGGGTGATGGAGGGGTGTATAGGGCTGTATGGAGGATGGAGGGGAGTGAGGGATGTATGGGGGGGATGGAGGGGTGTATAGGGCTGGATGGAGGGGAGTGAGGGATGTATGTGGGGGATGGAGGGGTGTATAGGGCTGGATGGGGGATGGAGGGGAGTGAGGAGGATGGATGGAGGGGTGCGTGAGGGGTATATGGGGCTGGATGGAGGGAGGAGGGGTGTGGGGGCATGGAGGGGTGTATACGGGGAGGGAGGGGTGTGGGGGCATGGAAGAGTGTGTATAGGGATTGAGGGATGTATGGGGGTGATGGAGGGGTGTATAGGGCTGTATGGAGGATGGAGGGGAGTGAGGGATGTATGGGGGGGATGGAGGGGTGTATAGGGCTGGATGGAGGGGAGTGAGGGATGTATGTGGGGGATGGAGGGGTGTATAGGGCTGGATGGGGGATGGAGGGGAGTGAGGAGGATGGATGGAGGGGTGCGTGAGGGGTATATGGGGCTGGATGGAGGGAGGAGGGGTGTGGGGGCATGGAGGGGTGTGTATAGGGATTGAGGGATGTTTTGGGGGGATGGAGGGTGGGTATAGGGCTGGATGGGGGATGGAGGGGGTGAGGGTATATGGGGATGGCACAATGGAGGGGTGTGGGGAGGGGGTGAAGAAATGTGTATGGGGAGGAGGAAGGTAGATTAGATCCCCCCCCCAGTTCCGATGCCCCCCAAGCCCCGTCTCCGATCTGTGGGTGCCCTGCGGCTAATGCCCCCCCTGCAGGGATCTGGGCGCTGTGTGGGAGGCAGGGCCCCTGCTGCTCTCTGGGGTTCAGGGCCGGCTCCTGCCTCCCCTGGGCCGAGGGGCTGGGACCCAAACCCCGTGTGCCCTGGCGGGGGCCAGGGACATTCTCCTTGCCAGCCGCCAGGGGTCACTGCTCCACCCCACATCTTGCAGCAGACACCAGCCTAGGGACCGGTGGTAAATCCAAACGCTGCCAGCCTCCAGCATCAATGGCCTTCCTTGTGCCTCACCCCAGAGCCAGCCGCCTTTCAGGGCCAGGTCAGGGGTCCCTGTATAAACATCCCCCGTGCTCCACCCCAGACCTGGCTGCATCTCACCGAGCTCCTCTTCACCCCCAGGCCGATGGACCCATGCCGGTGGCCGCGCTTGCCCCGGAGGTCAGGCCGGGGCTGCATCTACGTCGCCTTCGCCGGCCTATGCCTTGCAGTGTTGTACCGCTGGGCCTGGAGACGGGGCTGGTGCTGCAGCTTGGGGGCCGGCAGGGGGCCCGGGGGGCACCAGCCGCGCCAGGGAGAAGATCATCCGGGGCCTCAACGCGTCCCCGGGGACCAACAGCGCCGCCTTTCCCTCCAGCAAGGCCAGCCGGATGCCTGGGTCCCCTGGGGAGGGGCCTAGGCCCCCCCAGCCAGGGGCCGGCTCCCCGGAACTGGCAGCTTCTCCCGGCGCCCGATGGAGGTGCTGTTCGGGAGGGGACCCCACGGCTCAGTGGCCCTGGGGGCCCCTTGCCCTGGCACCTCTGGAAGGAGGAGATGTCCCCCGCAGATGCTGGGCCCACGGCTCCAGCGCGTCTTCAAGAGCTACCAGGCCGGACACAAGTACCAGGTGCCCCCCGAGGCCGGGGCCGGGTGGACAGGGCCGGGGCTGCTGTGCCAGCTGAAGGCTCGGGTGACGGTGCGGACCCTGCACCCGGGGGAGGGGCCCTTCTCCGCCCCCGAGTGGAGGGGGGTCCTGCCCCAGAGGGACCTGGTGGAGGAGCTGGGCCCCCTGCACACCTGCGCTGTGGTGAGCTCGGCCGGGTCCCTGCAAAATTCGGGCCTTGGCAAGGAGATCCGTGAATGCACGGGGAGCGTGAAGGCAGGTGGCCCGATTTGCACAAGTGGTGTGCTAGCAGAAGCAGCCCCATTTGCACAAGGAGGGTGTGAGCGTGAGCAGCCCCATTCGCACAGGGGGCACTCGGGGGCGTGCGACCTCTCTGCCCAGACGCCCACGAAGCGGAGCTGAGGTTCAACGCGGCCCCGACGGCCGGCTACGAGCGCGACGTGGGCTCCAAAACCACCCTGCGGCTGCTCAACTCCCGGGGGGCGGGGGGGAGGAGCCAGGGAGGGTCAGCGGGGGCAGTTCTGGAGCTGGAGGTGAGGGATGGGGGGGGTTTGCAGGGGTGGGGAGGAGGCAGCTGGGGGGTTGCAGCGTATGGGAAGAGGTGGTTGGGGGAGCTGGGGGGTGTAGTAGGGCGGGGAGAGGCGCTTGGGGGGGTTGCAGGGGAGGGGGTGGTTGGGGGGCTGGGGGTGTAGTAGGGTGGGGGAGGAGGTGGTTGGGGGGCTGGAGGTTTGCAGGGCGGGGGAGGAGGCGGTTGGGGGGCTGGGTGGTTGCAGGGCAGGGGGAGGGGGCACTTGGGGGGCTGGGGGGTTGTAGTAGGGCGGGGGGAGGCGGTTGGGGGGCTGGGGGGGTTGCAGGGGAGGGGGTGGTTGGGGGGCTGGGGTTGTAGTAGGGTGGAGGAGGAGGCGGTTGGGGGGCTGGAGGTTTGCAGGGTGGGGGAGGAGGCGGTTGGGGGGCTGGGTAGTTGCAGGGCAGGGGGAGGGGGCAGTTGGGGGGCTGGGGGGTTGTAGTAGGGCGGGGGGAGGCGTGTGGGGGACTGGGGGTTGCAGGGAAGAGGAAGGAGTGGTTGGGGGGGTTGCAGGGTGGGGGAGCAGGCAGCTGGGGGGTCGCAGAGCAGGGGAGAAGGCGGTTGGGGGGCTGGGGGGTTGTAGTAGGGCAGGGGAGGAGGCGGTTGGGGGGCTGGGGGGGTCGCAGGGCAGGGAAGGAGGCAGTTGGCAGGGCTGGGGGGTGCAGGGCAGGGGGAGGGGTGGTTGGGGGCTTGCGGGGGAGGGAGCAGTTGGGGAGCTGGGAGTTGTGGGGCAGGGGGCAGTTGGGGGGCTGGGGGTTCGCAGGGCATGGGCGGAGACGGTTGGGGGGGTGTGACGATGTGGAACTGTTCTTAATGTTTCCTCTGAATAGTGTAGGGGTGCCTCAGTTTCCCCTAGGCAGTTCTTTAGTATTTAGGGGGTGGGAGAAGGGCGTATGACCATTGCAGAGCCCTAGAGGGCAGGTGTGTGCAGGGGGCTGGACACAGGGAATGGCCGACACCCTGTTTCCTGGCCACTGATGGCCTGGGCCCTTCCCCACTGCAAGAGCTAAAGGGTTGGAGAACAAAGGAATCCGGTGACCTCCTGGCCCAGCAAAGGGACAAAGCCCAGAGGAGGAGGGGCTGGAGGGAGTTTCAGTTTGGGGCTGGCTGGGACATGGAGTGAAGGGCAGACGGGGTTGTCTGGCTCACTGCCCCCAAAATGGACCCAGCTGAGGGGTCCCGGTCTCTGCACCTACAAGCTCTGTGTTAGACCATGTTCCTGTCGTCTAATAAACCTTCTGTGTTACTGGCTGGCGGAGAGTCCCGTCTGACTGCGGAGTTGGGGGCCAGGACCCTCTGGCCCCCCCAGGACCCCGCCTGGGCGGACTCACTGCGGGAAGCGCACGGAGGGCCAGAGAGGATGCTGAATGCTCCGAGGTCAGACCCAGGAACGGGGAGGCCGGGGGAGCTGTGTGTCCTGCAGACAGGCTGCTCCTTGAGAGGAGACTTCCCCAGAGTCCTGCCTGGCTTCATGGGGAGCAATTCCAGAGCATCGCCCGGGGACTTGGGAAGAGCGGAGTGATGGCCTGTCACCGTCTCCTGAAGAAGGACTTTGTAACCCGGTGCAGAAAGAGAGGGTTGAGCATTGGAAAGTTCACCAAGGCACAGTTCATCGTGCAGCTGGAGGAGGATGACCGCTCTAAGGAACAGATTCCTGACCCCAAATGGGGCTATAGCAGGATCTGGGAGCAGCTGGAGTGGGAGCCAGGCATCCCCAAGACTCCTGTCCCCGACCAGACGGGGGTCTTCACGATCGGGTTCCCCATCGGGGGATCGGAGACGGACGGGATTGGAGCTGAGTCCGAGAGAGCAAGAGGACTGTGAGGGACAGCGAGAGCCCAAGAAAGAGCTGCAGAAGCAGCAGCAGCATGAACTGGCGGTGGTGGGGTGGAGAGGCCTAGGGGACCTCCCCGGGGTGAGTGGGGATAGACCCCGGGGGGCCAGTTCCGCAGGGAACCTCGAGACGAAATTGCTGCCCCTGGTTAAGGAGGGGGGGGGATGTGGATGCCACCTCACTGCCTTTGAGCAGGCTGGAGATTTGAACCGGGGGACCCTGCGGAAAAGCCCCGGTGTCTAGCTCCCTTGCTGGGTCCCAAGGCCGTAGACTCCGTCAGCCAGATGGGTGGGGAGGTGGACAGGCTCCCACTCCTGGTCCCAGCCTATATGTCTGTGTGGAGGTTCCTGGGGCCAGGCCCCTCAGACCCCCAGTGGGAACGGAAGGTGATGGTCAATGGAGAGACATTCCTGGGGTGGCGAGATCCTGGGACAGAGAGAACTGGTGTCAGGCCCCGGGTGGTGCAGCCTCAGATGCTGAGGGGCTGGGTGAGCTGGGTGAAGGTCCCAGGGACGAAGCCCCTCGCCCTGCCTAGGGCCCAGATCCCCGTGCAGACCCAGAAGGGGTGGGGCTGGCTGGTTGTTAGGGTTCTCCAGGACACCAGCTGCGAGACCCTGTTGGGGGGTGACTGTCTCTTTGGGACAGGATCCAGGCCTTACTCCTGTAAGGGCCAAGGGTTTGAATTTGAATCCAGGGGCGGAGAGGGAAATGGTCAGTGAAAATGCAGATGACCTGGCTGGCAGCAGGGAGGAGCGGCTAGGCTCAGGCTACCTGCCTGCCTGTAACCAGACCCCTGGGGCTGGGTGGGACAGAGAGATGCTCCCTGCCCCCTTGCACACCGGAACGGGGAGGGCTCAGGGGGCTCACGCTGTCTCTGATGCTGTGAGGAAAGCAGCGAGCTCGCTGCCTACCCCCACTGGGACAGCAAGGGCAGTGCTGAGCAAGGGGGGAGATAAGACCCCAGCTGAGTCGGGGGGAGACACAGGCAGGGCAGGAGATCTGTGGGGAGTGGCAAGGTGCTTGGTAAGGAAAGTCTGGATGAGCCTAGGCAGCCTTGTGAGCTGATGGCTGTGTCTAGTCAGCAGGGTGGGAAGGCAAGGAGAGTGGAAGCTGAGTGTCCCTGGACCTTACCTGTTAGCTGGGTGGAGAATTGGGACAGGGAAGGAAACGTGCCTGTGTCTGTCAGGGGTATTGACTTGCCTGTGGAGGGAGCTACCCTGATCTCCAAGCAGTTGTCTGTGACCAGCCTTGTGTGCTGGGACCAGGGGAATGAGATCCCAAGCTGTGTGTCTGGGAAAGGAGAAGGTGTGTCCGGCTCTTCTTTGTCTGTGGAGCAGACAGAAGGGGCCTTTCAGCCTGTGATGGTTGAGGGTCGTGCAGTTGTCTCAGAGTTGGTTCTGGATTCAGCCAAAGCCCAGGAATGGAAGGGTCCTAAGTTTGGGTCTGCTCAGGAGAATGACCCTGTAACTAGGTCACATCCACTTAGTGTCTATGTAAAAAGAAAAGGAGGACTTGTGGCACCTTAGAGACTAACCAATTTATTTGAGCATAAGCTTTTGTGAGCTACAGCTCACTTCATTGGATGCATACTGTGGAAAGTGTAGAAGATCTTATTATATACACACAAAGCATGAAAAAATACCTCCTCCGACCCCACTCTCCTGCTGGTAATAGCTTATCTAAAGTGATCACTCTCCTTACAATGTGTATGATAATCAAGTTGGGCCATTTCCAGCATAAATCCAGGTTTTCTCAACCCCCACTCCCCCCCCCGCCCACACACTCACTCTCCTGCTGGTAATAGCAGTGTCTATGTAAAATCCCAGAGACCAGACAATTCTGGTGCTTGTATTTTGCCTGTTGCTCATGTGTGGCTGGGAAAGGGTGCAGCAACTCTGTCTAATCAGAGTGAGATCCTAGCCGGGGCACAAGGAGAGCATGAAGGTGATGTGATTGTGTTACCTACTGAGGGTGTGGAAACCTGTAGCAAGAAGGAAAAGATTCCTGAACATGTGTGTGGCAAAGGGAAGGAGAATGCTTCTAACCTTTTATCTAGGAAGTCTGTAAGTTTGCCTGAAAGGGGATTGTGTAGGAATCCGTCGGATGGGCCAGAGGTAATTCTGGATGTAAGGGAGACCCAGAAAGAGTCTGTTGTTGCTCAGGAAAGTGTTCCCCTAGAGCAAGCCCTAGGTAAAGAGGGTAAGAGCAGAATTTCTGTGAGGGGGTGAATTGTTGCATAGAAAAGCCCTCGGGAAAGGAATCCTCATGGAGTCTTTGCAATCAGTTTACTGCAACTGAAGGGTGTGAAAGTGATTTAATCAAGAAAGTTTCAGTTCCTAACAGCCAGAAATTTTCTGTTGTGAATGGATCCACTGACTGTCCTGTTGAAAGACCCAGCGTGAATAGCTTTGAGAAGGTCTCAGATGAAGTGAAAGCTGTTAAGAAAGTTAAACAGTCCTATAACCAAATGGCTGTGTTTGGCCAGTTTGTGGGGAGAAGACCCAATCCCAGTTTGACCCCTGGGGTTTTGGGGGTGGCCAAAGGGCACAGGCCGCATAAACCTTCCCACATGCGGCCTGCGAGTGCTATCGACCACCCCCGACCGAAGGGAGGGCGTGAAACTGGAAGGGCCTGGTGTAACTAGTGTACCTAGTGACAGAGGATGTGGAAAAAGCTAATGTACTCAATGCTTTTTTTGCCTCTGTCTTCACTAACAAGGTCAGCTCCCAGACTGCTGCACTGGGCATCACAAAATGGGGAGTAGATGGCCAGCCCTCTGTGGAGATAGAGGTGGTTAGGGACTATTTAGAAAAGCTGGACGTGCACAAGTCCATGGGGCCGGACGAGTTGCATCCGAGAGTGCTGAAGGAATTGGCGGCTGTGATTGCAGAGCCATTGGCCATTATCTTTGAAAACTCGTGGCGAACCGGGGAAGTCCCGGATGACTGGACAAAGGCTAATGTAGTGCCAATCTTTAAAAAAGGGAAGAAGGAGGATCCTGGGAACTACAGGCCAGTCAGCCTCACCTCAGTCCCTGGAAAAATCATGGAGCAGGTCCTCAAAGAATCAATCCTGAAGCACTTGCATGAGAGGAAAGTGATCAGGAACAGCCAGCATGGATTCACCAAGGGAAGGTCATGCCTGACTAATCTAATCGCCTTTTATGATGAGATTACTGGTTCTGTGGATGAAGGGAAAGCAGTGGATGTATTGTTTCTTGACTTTAGCAAAGCTTTTGACACGGTCTCCCATAGTATTCTTGTCAGCAAGTTAAGGAAGTATAGGCTGGATGAATGCACTATAAGGTGGGTAGAAAGCTGGCTAGATTGTCGGGCTCAACGGGTAGTGATCAATGGCTCCATGTCTAGTTGGCAGCCGGTATCAAGTGGAGCGCCCCAAGGGTCGGTCCTGGGGCCGGTTTTGTTCAATATCTTCATAAATGATCTGGAGGATGGTGTGGATTGCACTCTCAGCAAATTTGCGGATGATACTAAACTGGGAGGAGTGGTAGATACGCTGGAGGGGAGGGATAGGATACAGAAGGACCTAGACAAATTGGAGGATTGGGCCAAAAGGAATCTGATGAGGTTCAATAAGGATAAGTGCAGGGTCCTGCACTTAGGACGGAAGAACCCAATGCACCGCTACAGACTAGGGACCGAATGGCTAGGCAGCAGTTCTGCGGAAAAGGACCTAGGGGTGACAGTGGACGAGAAGCTGGATATGAGTCAGCAGTGTGCCCTTGTTGCCAAGAAGGCCAATGGCATTTTGGGATGTATAAGTAGGGGCATAGCGAGCAGATCGAGGGACGTGATCGTTCCCCTCTATTCGACATTGGTGAGGCGTCATCTGGAGTACTGTGTCCAGTTTTGGGCCCCACACTACAAGAAGGATGTGGATAAATTGGAGAGAGTCCAGCGAAGGGCAACAAAAATGATTAGGGGACTGGAACACATGAGTTATGAGGAGAGGCTGAGGGAGCTGGGATTGTTTAGTCTTCAGAAGAGAAGAATGAGGGGGGATTTGATAGCTGCTTTCAGCTACCTGAAAGGGGGTTCCAAAGAGGATGGCTCTAGACTGTTCTCAATGGTAGCAGATGACAGAACGAGGAGTAATGGTCTCAAGTTGCAGTGGGGGAGGTTTAGGTTGGATATTAGGAAAAACTTTTTCACTAAGAGGGTGGTGAAACACTGGAATGCGTTACCTAGGGAGGTGGTAGAATCTCCTTCCTTAGAGGTTTTTAAGGTCAGGCTTGACAAAGCCCTGGCTGGGATGATTTAACTGGGAATTGGTCCTGCTTTGAGCAGGGGGTTGGACTAGATGACCTTCTGGGGTCCCTTCCAACCTTGATATTCTATGATTCTATGATTCTAACTCCTACCAAGGAATGGGAGAGATGCTGGGGCATCCATGGGAACGTGGGTGGCTTCAAACTTCCCCAGGTCACTGGTACAGTGAACCCGCTCAGTTCGATCTCGAAGGGCGGAGAGATGTGACGAAGTTGGACTGTTCTTAATATTTCCTTTGAATAGTGTGGGGGTGCCTCAGTTTCCCCTAGGCAGTTCTTAAGTATCTAGGGGGTGGGATAAGGGTGTATGATCATTGCAGAGCCCTAGAGGGCAGGTGTGTGCAGGGGTCTGGACACAGAGAATGGCCGACACCCTGTTTCTTGGCAACTGATGGCCTGGCCCTTCCCCCCTGCAAGGTGAGAGCTAAAGGGTTGGAGAACAAAGGAATCCGGTGACCTCCTGGCCCAGGAAAGGGACAAAGCCCAGAGCAGGGGGGGCTGGGGAGAGTTTCAGTTTGGGGCTGGCTGGAGACATGGAGTGAAGTGCAGACGGGGCTGCCTGGCTCACTGCCCCCCAAAATGGACCCAGCTGAGGGGTCCCGTTCTCTGCACCTACAAGCTCTGTGTTAGACCATGTTCCTGTCGTCTAATAAACCTTCTGTGTTACTGGCTGGCTGAGAGTCCCGTCTGACTGCGGAGTTGGGGGGCAGGACCCTCTGGCTGCCTCAGGGCCCCGCCTGGGCGGACTCGCTGGGGGAAGCGCACGGAGGGGCAGAGGAGGCTGAATGCTCCGAGGTCAGACCCAGGAAGGGGGAAGCCGGGTGAGCTGTGTGTCCTGTAGACAGGCTGCTCCCAGAGAGGAGACTTCCCCAGAGTCCTGCCTGGCTTCATGGGGAGCAGTTCCAGAGCATCGCCCAGGGACTCCATGACAGGGGGGTCGCAGGGCAGGGGAGGAGGCGGTTGGGGGGGTAGGGGGGTTCGCAGGACAGGGAAGGAGGTGGTTGGGGGGCTGGAGGTTTGCAGGGCAGGGACGGAGGTGGTTGTGGGGCTGGGGGGTTGGAGGGTGGGGGAGGAAGCATTTGGGGGACTGTGCTGCTCTCCCCCTAACTAACCCCACCCCCACCCCCCAGCTGATGGCGTCCAAGGAGCACCACTTTCTGGACAATCCGCTCTACGACTCCGGGGGGCTGGTGGCCTGGGACCAGCCACGTACGCAACCGACCTGCAGGAGGTGAGACCTGGGGGGCCAGGGAGGGACTGGCTGCCTTGCCCATGGGGCCAGGGGAATGGGGGTTATGGATGGTTGGTGCGCTGCAGGATCATGGGACGGGGTCCCTGCGGGGACGGGGGTCTGTAGCGGGTTGTGGGGACCCTTCCCTGAGCGGGTGAGTTTCCAGTGGGCCCCACAGGGGCCGGCTCTTGGCCCCCGGCAAGTCCTGGGATGGACGCAGACGGGGGAAAGGGGGCCGAGGCTGGGGCCTCAGATGGCAGGGGTGGACCCCAGCCGCACCCCAGCCTCACCCCCGAACACTCCTCCATGGCCCCCTAGGAGGGCGCGCCCCACGGTTTGGCTGGAGAAGAAGGTGTAGGGTTTTCACAGTACTGGATTAACCCTGGGTGATTCCCCGAGGGGCCTGTGGGGTCACCATCGGTGGGGTCACCATCGGGGCAGTTTCTCGGAGCGAGCCGCGCCAGGAATGAGTGGGGGGCCAGGTCTCTGGCCGGTGTCCCATGGGGGGTCGGACGGGATCCCGCCCAGCTTTGGACTCGATGAATTCCCTTGGGGGGACCCTGGGGCGGGTGCGGGGTGTTCAGGGCACCGCGGGAGTGCTGGGAGGTGGCGGGCAATGGGGGGGATGTGGGGCATTCATTCCCCGTGGGGGCCCCCTGGGGGTGGGGTGTATGGGGTGCTGCAGGGATGTGGGTGCCGAATGTCCCAGGTTAAAGTCGGGGGGCTGGGGAGGACACATTGGGGGTGATGGGCACCAGGGCCCTGCTGAGCACAGCGGGATGGGGGGGGCTGTGAGGGGGCCTGACAGTGGTTCCGAAGCCGGAACGACCCCATCCTGTGGGGGGTCCTGGGGGCTGTGTTGGGGGGCTGAGGGGCTGCATTGGGGTATCAGTGGGGGGCTGGAGAGATCTGTCTCTCTCACCGACCGGCCCCTCCCTGTAGTGGTAGCGGGGCCCCTGACGACCCCATCTTCACCCAGCTCCGGGTGGGGTGGGGCGGGTGCAGCGCCCCCACCAGGCCGCCCACGGCGCCCCCACCAGGCCGCCCACGGCCTGCACCCGCAGTTCCAGTGGCAGCTCTGGGACCTGCTCCAGGGGAGCGCGGCCGAGGTCGTTCGGGGTGAGCCCCCCCGCGGGACTGCCCGGGACCCCCCCCTGGAACCACCCCCCCACGACTGCCCGGGACCCCCCTGGAACTACCCCCCGCGGGACTGCCCGGGACCCCCCGAGCACCTCCCCTGGAAGCACCCCCCCGCGACTGACCAGGACCCCCCCGGAACCCCCCCCACGACTGCCCAGGACCACCAGCAGTTGCCCTGGCATCCCCCCTGGAACCACCCCCCCACGACTGCCCAGGGCCCCTGAGCACCTCCCCTGGAACCACCCTCCACGGGACTGCCCGGGACCCCCTGAGCACCTCCCCTGGAAGCACCCCCCCACGACTGCCCGGGACCCCCCAGCACCTGCCCCTGCACCCCCCCCAGAACCCCCCCCGACCAGCCAGGAACCTCCCCAGCACCCCCCCAGGAACCACCCTCCCATGATTGCCTGAGACCCTCCCAGCACCTGCCCCAGCACCCCCCCAGAACCCCACCATGACCAGCCAGGAACCCTCTCCCGGCACTCCCACTGGAACCACCCCCCGGGACCCCCCAGCACCCCCGTGGAACTCCCCCGGCACCTGCCCGGGCATCCCCCCTGGAACCTCCCCACGACTGCCCGGGACCCCCCAGCACCCCCCGGAAGCCTCCCCACAACTGGCCAGGCCCCCCCCCGGCACCTGCCCCAGAGCCCCCCCACGACCAGCCAGGAACCTCCCCAGCACCTGTCCCGGCTCCCCCTGGAACCACCCCCCACAACTGCCCCGGGACCCCCCAGAACCCCCCTGGAACCACCCCCCCACGACCAGCCAGGAACCCCCCCGGTACCCCCCAGGAACCACCTCCCCCACGACTACCTGGGCCCCCCCAGCACCCCCCTTGGAACCCCCCCCCACAACTGCCTGGGTCCCCCCCGGCACCTGCCCCGGCCCCCCCCAGGAACCACCCCCCCATAACTGCCCCGGGACCCCCCAGCACTCCCCTGGAACCACCCCCCCACGACTGCCTGAGACCCCCCCGGCATCTGCCCCAGCACCCCCCCAGAACCCCTCCATGACCAGCCAGGAACCCCCCCAGCACCCCTCCCGGAACCACCCCCCCACAATTGCCTGGGACCCCCCAGCACCCCCCTGGAACCCCCCAAGCACCTGCCCCAGCACCCGCCCTGGAACCCCCTCCACGACTGCTGGGACCCCCCTGGCACCTGCCCCAGCACCCCCCCTGGAACCCCCTTCACGACTGCCCGGGACCCCCCCGGCACCTGCCCCAGCACCCCCTCTGGAACCCCCTCCACGACTGCCCAGGACCCCCCCGGCACCCCCCCATGACCAGCCAGGAACCCGCCCAGCACCTGCCCCAGCACCCCCCCTGGAACCACCCCCTGACAACTGCTCGGGACCCCCCCGGCACCTGCCCCAGCACTCCCCCCCCAGAATGCCCCTATGACCGCCTAGGGACCCCCTCCCCAGCACCTCCCACAGCACCTGTCCTGGCACCTGCCCCAGAAACCCCCCTGAACCCCCCCCGACCGGCCAGGGACCCCCCCAGCACCTGCCCCGGCACCTGTCCCAAACCCCTCATCCCTGAGGCCCCCCCTTGGAAACCCCTCTGAAACCCCTCCACACGACCAGCCAGGGATCCCCCCGGCACCTGTCCCGGCATCCCCCCTGGAACCCCTCCACGACTGCCCAGAGACCGCCTGGCACCCCCTGCCTTGTGTGTGTCCCCCCATGGGGCAGTGACCCCCTGTTGGCTGGGCGCGGCTGAAGGGTCGGTGCCCCCTGGTGGCTGGGAGGAGCCGGGAGGGGCAGTGCCCCCTGGTGGCCAGGAGGGGCAGTGCCCCCTGGTGGCTGGGAGGAGCCGGGAGGGGCAGTGCCCCCTGGTGGCCGGGAGGGGTGGTGCCCCCTGGTGGCTGGGAGGAGCCGGGAGGGGTGGTGCCCCCTGGTGGCCGGGAGGAGGCGGGAGGGGTGGTGCCCCCTGGTGGTTGGGAGGAGCCGGGAGGGGCAGTGCCTGTAGGCCCCCCTATGGGGTAGTGCCCCCTGGTGGCCGGGAGGGGCGGTGCCCCCTGGTGGCTGGGAGGAGCCGGGAGGGGCAGTGCCCCCTGGTGGCTGGGAGGAGCCGGGAGGGGTGGTGCCCCCTGGTGGTTGGGAGGAGCCGGGAGGGGCGGTGCCTGTAGGCCCCCCTATGGGGCAGTGCCCCCTGGTGGCTGGGAGGAGCTGGGAGGGGCAGTGCCCCCTGGTGGCTGGGAGGAGCCAGGAGGGGCAGTGACCCCTGGTGGCTGGGAGGAGCTGGGAGGGGCAGTGCCCCCTGGTGGCCAGGAGGGGCAATGCCCCCTGGTGGCTGGGAGGAGCCAGGAGGGGCAGTGCCCCCTGGTGGCCGGGAGGAGCCGGGAGGGGTGGTGCCTGTAGGCCCCCCCATGGGGCAGTGCCCCCTGGTGGCCGGGAGGGGCGGTGCCTGTAGGCCCCCCACGGGCCAGTGACCCCGCTCTCTGCCCCCCAGGCACGGTGCTGATGACGTCCCTTTGCCGGCTGGTGCAGTTGTGTGAGTTCCTGCCCTCGCAGCGCCGGACCGACCGGTGTCACGAGCCCTTCCGGGAGGCGGCCTGTTCGCTGGGCGCCTACCACCCGCTGCTCTTCGAGAAGAGCCTGGTGCTCGCAGGAACCGTGGCTCCGACACTGACGTCTCCCTGCACGGCCGGGTCACGCTGCCAGGGCTCGGCACCCTGAACTGCACCGGGGCCCCCCGGGGGGGGTGAGTGCCCCGCACTGCAGGGGGGCACCTTGGGGGGAGGGGGGAGCACCCCGAACTGCAGGGGGTGCCTGTGGGGGATGATCACCCTGAACTGCAAAGTTCACCCTGTCCACCCTGTCGCCCTGGAAGGTGGAGCACCCCGAACTGCAGTTCCCCAGGGAAGATGCCCCCCCCCCAAGCCCCACAGTCCCCTACCTAGGCAGGGCATGGAGGAAATGGTGCAAGGATGGAGCAATGGGAACATGGGGAAGCGACAGGGGGGGCCTGCGGGGGGGGCAGCGCTAGGGACTGGGGCTCCCCCACCCCGCCAGAGTCAACCTAGGGTTGCCAACTTTCTGACCCCCTAATTCTGCCCGTTCCCTGAGGCCCCGCCCCTTTCCCTGAGGCCCCGCCCCTTTCCCTGAGGCCCCGCCCCTTTCCCTGAGGCCCCGCCCCTTTTCTCGAGGCCCCGCCCCTTTCCCTGAGGCCCTGCCCCCGCTTACTCCATTCCCCCTCCCTCTGTGGCTTGCTCACCCTCACTCACTTTCAGTGGGTGGGGGAAGGGGGTTGGGGGGCAGGAGAGGGGGCGGGCTCTAACTGAGGGGGCGGGAGAGGGGGCGGTCTCTGGGGTGGGACCAGAAATGAGGGGTTCAGGGTACAGGAGGGGGTTCCAGGCTGGGGCAGGGAGTTGGGATGCTGGCTCTGGGGTGGGGCCAGGGATGATGGGTTTGGGGTGCAGGAGGGGAGTGAGGGCTCTGGGGTGCAGGAGGGGGCTCCGGGTTTGGGAGGGCTCAGGGCTGGGGGTTGAGGTCCAGGAGGGGGTACAGACTCTGGGAAGGGGGCGCAGGCTCTGGGGTTGGGCCAGGGATGAGGGGTTTGGGGTGCAGGGGGGGCTCTGGGTTTGAGGGGGCTCAGGGCTGGGGCAAGCTTCTTGCATGTCCTGGGGCACCGCACTGTGCCCCAGAAGCGGCCAGCAAGTCTGGGTCCTAGGCAGGCCGGGGGGGGGGCAGGAGGCTCCATGTGCTCCCCCCCCCCCCCCGAATTGGCCAGTTCACGGCCAATGGGAGTGCAGAGCCGGTGCTCGGGGCAGGAGCAGCACACGAAGCTCTATGGCCCCCCTGCCTTGGAGCCGAGGGACTCGCCTGCTCTAGCCCCACAGCACCGTGACCGGGGGCTGACCGGAGTCGCCAGGGACCCTTTAGGACCAGGTACCGGACCCCTGGTCGCCTAATTTCAACCCCTTGGGCTGCCTTGCTTTGCCGCTGAGCAGGGCACCAAGTTCCCATGGAACCGGGGGGGTGCGCTGGGTCCCCTGGAACTGGGGGGGCTCTGGGTCCCCTGGAACTGGGGGGGGCGCTGGCGTGTACGTGCTCTCAGTTATTTTTAAATAAACGACTGTGGAAACCCCCCCCTCCCCCGTGCTGTGGTTGCTGAAATTCCAGCCAAGCCCACAGACAGACCCCCCCCCAACTGGGCGCTCAGCCCCCCCATTAGCTCCCCCGCCCCCCCAGCTGGGTGCTCGGCCCCCGCTTAGCTCCTCCACCCCCCCAGCTGGGTGGTCGGCCCCCGCTTAGCTCCTCCACCCCCCCAGCTGGGTGCTCGGCCCCCGCTTAGCTCCTCCACCCCCCCAGCTGGGTGGTCGGCCCCCCCCCGCTCCCCTGGCCCCCCCAGTTCCCCCGGCCCGCCCAGCTGGGCGCTCTGCAGCCTGCAGCAGCCTGGGGTTTGGCTGCACCCCACCGCGTGCGCTCCAGGCCGCCGCAGGTCCCCACCACAGGCTGCTCCCCTGTGGGGCCCCTCGCTGTCAGCGCCTCCTGCCCACGGGCCCTTCACAAACAGCTCCCAGGTCGCTGGGAGGACAGGCCCCCGCCCCAGCACCCGCCTCCTGCCTCGGGCAACCCGCCCCCCAAGTCAGAGTCATCAGAGTCATCAGTACCAGGGAGAGAACCCAGGAGTCCTGGCTCCCAGCCCCCAGCCCCCTCCTTTTCCAGAGCCAGGGGTGGAACCCAGGAGTCCCGGCGCCCTCCCTACACCCCAAAAATAAAGGCTGTCCGGTTAACTGGTAAGTGGGTCCCTGGATAACTGCTGAGGAGTGGGGTATAGTGGGTTTGGGATGGGGGCTGGAAGCCAGGACTCTTGGGTTCTGTCCCCAGCTCTTGGATGGAAGTGATGGCTGGTAGTTGGGGGGCAGGGGGCTGGGAGCCAGGACTCCTGGGTTCTCTCCCGGCTCTACGAGGGGAGTGGAGGCTGGTGGGTTAGAGCAGGGGGGGCTGGGAGCCAGGACTCCTGGGTTCTCTCCCGGCTCTTGGATGGAAGTGACGGCTGGTAGTTGGGGGGCGGGGGACGGGGAGCCAGGACTCCTGGGTTCTCCCCGGCTCTGTGAGGGGAGCGGGGGCTGGTGGATTAGAGCAGGGGAGCTGGGAGCCAGGACTCCTGGGTTCCCTTCCCCGCTCTGGGAGGGGAGCGGGGGCTGGTGGATTAGAGCAGGGGGGCTGGGAGCCAGGACTCCTGGGATCTTCCCTTGCTGCTCCAGTTTCCCCGCCACGTAGCGGGGTGACGGTGACCGCGGGGGCTGCTGCGGAGCAGGGCCTGCTGGCACCTCTGCCCCCGCGGTGGGGGTTATTCTGTGATATTTTTGCTCTCAGGAAGGGCGAGCGGCTACGAAACACACAGCGTGCGACAGGCGCAATGGTGGTTGTGCCGAGCTGCTGCCGGACTCAGTTCCTGCTTTTCTCTTGCTGTACCAGCAGCAAGGCGGCCCGGGCTGGGCAGAGGCCCTGCTGGGTGAGACCCCTTGCCATGGCTCAGGGCTGCTCCAGCCCAGAGGGGCAGCACAGGGAGTGGGGAATCAGGCAGGGTGAGGAGCCTTCAGAGACAGGGTGTGAGGGGCAGGCGGGTAGCCGGGTATGCCTGGGGCTAGGGGGTTGGCTGGGGGATGGGCATGGGGATGGCGGGGGTGGGTGTCCATCTGTGTCCGTCCCTCTCGTGCCTTTGACTTTCCCAGTGGGCCCGATCTGGAAGCGAATTTGGAGCGCGGTGCGTTGGGGAGCGTTTGCCATGAGCTGTGTCCTTTGGCCCCTTCGGCTGAGGCCCCATCCCTCCCCACGGCAATAGACACAAACCCTGTCTAAACATTGTTTCCTCCATAGTGTAGGCGTCACCCGCACCGTGCGTGAGGCAGCAGGGAGGGGGGAGTGTTGACCTGGGGATGGGAGACCTGAGAGCCTGTCACCTGAGCCAGGAGGGGGAGGTGACACCTCTGCCCGGAGGGAGCTGGCTGGGGGGGGGGGTTAGTTTCAGTTTGGGGCTGGGTGGAGGAACACAGGGAACCCCAGGGCTGGGGTCTGAGCTCCCTGCTCCCCCAGAGGGACTTGACTGAGGGGTCCTGGTTGTACCCACAAGCTCTGTTGTGGACTGTGTTCCTGTTGTCCAATAAACCTTAGAATCATAGAATCATAGAATATCAGGGTTGGAAGGGACCCCAGAAGGTCATCTAGTCCAACCCCCTGCTCGAAGCAGGACCAATTCCCAGTTAAATCATCCCAGCCAGGGCTTTGTCAAGCCTGACCTTAAAAACCTCTAAGGAAGGAGATTCTACCACCTCCCTAGGTAACGCATTCCAGTGTTTCACCACCCTCTTAGTGAAAAAGTTTTTCCTAATATCCAATCTAAACCTCCCCCACTGCAACTTGAGACCATTACTCCTCGTTCTGTCATCTGCTACCATTGAGAACAATTGAGTAACCTTCTGTGTTACTGGCTGGCTGAGAGTCACGGTGAATCCCAGGAAGAGGGGTGCAGGGCCTGGACTCCCCCACTCTCCATGACACCTTGTTCCGTCACTAGGCCCGAGCCCCAGGAAATTGCTCTGGTGAAAATCCTGGGGTGGGCTGTGGTGTCGGAGGAGGCAGGACCTAACTGTTCCCAGCACGGGGGCGGGCACATGGCGTCTCCATGGGTGTGGGTGGGCACCCCCGTGGATCCTTGGTGCTGATGACCCAGGACACGGTCTCTCTGCTCTCGCTGGGCCAGAGGCTATTCGCTGTTGTACTTAATCCAGGTCACTGATGAAGTACAATGATGAGGTCAACTACCTGAAGGGGGGTCCAAAGAGGATGGATCTCAGCTGGTCTCAGTGGTAGCAGATGACAGAACGAGGAGCAATGGTCTCAAGTTGCAGTGGGGGAGGTCTAGGTTGGATATTAGGAAACACTATTTCACGAGGAGGGTGGTGAAACACTGGAATCCGTTCTCTAGGGAGGTGGTAGAATCTCCTTCCTTCGAGGTTTTTAAGGTCAGGCTTGACAAAGACCTGGCTGGGATGATTTAGTTGGGGATTGGTCCTGCTTTGAGCAGGGGGTTGCACTAGATACCTCCTGAGGTCCCTTCCAACCCTGCTAGTCTATGATTCTGTGAAGATAAACTCCCTGCTGATGAACTGGGGGTGGGGGAGGAAGCAAAGACTGACAGATAATTGGTAAGTAAGTGTGAGGCTGGGACAGTTGTATGGCGCTCAGCTGGGCCCAGCCAAACCCAGTGAGATGGATAACAACAGCCGGGGCACAGTTATACATCGGGGAACGAGGAAGCCAGGCCGTACTGCAGCACGGCAGGGGATTGAATCCTGGATAGTGGCGACTGGAAAGGACTTAGGGGGCATGGTGGGCAAACAATTCCACCCGCGTGCCCAGCACGCTGCTGGGGGAAAAGGGCCAATGTGATCCTCAGATGGAGAAACGGGTGGAGTGAGAGGAGCAGGGTGGAGTGTTTACACAGTGCTGATCAGATGGATACTGGCTACTGTGCCTAGCTCCGCTGTCCAGGTTATCAAGGGGAGGCTGAAAAGTTGGCAAAAAGGCAGAAAAAAAGCCCCAGTGATTCAGGATTCGAGGGCTGGAGGAAATGTCTTTACCGTGAGGGACTCAATGCGTTTCGCTTCTCAAAAATCAAACTGACTTTGCTTCCAGTGTCTACGTAGCTTCAAGGGGAGAAAATACCAGGTACTAATGGGGTCTTCAACATAGCAGAGAAAGGCAGAGCAAGAACCAATGGCTGGGCGTTAAAGCCAGACACGTTCCAGCTAGAAATCACAATTGTTCGCAGTGCGGGTGATTAACCATGGGAACAAACTCCCCCGAGCAGTGGTGGATGGTCCCTCTCTCGGACTGGAGCCTTTCTGGGAGATGCTTTAGTCCAGCACAAGTGACTGGGCTCCATGCAGGGCTAGCTGGCCAGGATTATGCAAGAGACCCTGCTGGTGTAATGATTTCATGGGAGACTAGCCAATTTAATGATCCCTTCTGCGCCGGGATTTCCATCCCCACAGGGAAGAGGGGAGGTCGGCAGAGGGTCTCTCTTTTTGGTGGCCGGTGGGGGGCACGGGTGGGGGCATCCCTGGTAGTTTGCTCTGACGGGTTTAAAAGGGGCAGACGACATAACGCTTTCCTAGCCTGTGACATTTCCAGCGATGGCTGGTTTCACAGGTGTGAAGGCAGGTTGACAGCTCTGAACGCTTTGAAGGGTGGAGCAGCTGTTGTCTATTCATGGCTCAAACTCAGTCACGTTGCCCAGGGAAGCAGCCCCCGTCCTGTTTGCTGCTTCCAAGAGTCTCTCATCTGCCCTCTGCCAAACCCCCGACACAACTTCTGAAGTAAAATCTGAGGCCCGGCACCGCAAAGGCTGTCTACACACATTTCTCAGAAACCTGCCCAGGGCAGGGCTCAGCCTTGCGGCACGCGGGCACTGCCAAGGGCTGCAGCATGTCCCCTTGCGCCTCTCGTGCGGTCTGGGGCCAGGCTGCCTGCGAATCGTGCAAACGTGACTGTGTGTCGGCTCCAGCCACTTTTACCCTCAGTAAGGATTTCAGTGTTGGTTCTCCAACAGGGCCGAGGGGGCCGGACCCCAGCTGGGATCAGTCCCAAGGGCCGAGATCAGCTGGGGGAGGCCGAGTCTGCGCCCTAGCCTGGCGCTTTGTAAGGATGGCAACATTTTGATGGTTTCCATGATTTTTATTTTAGGGGGGGAGCTGATTCTTGGGAAACCTTCCCGCAAACAGCCTCCAACCTGGATCAGTGACGTTACCCGGGATCCCCATGAGACACGGCGCTTTCCACGTCAATCCAGGTAAGTGTCTCGGTTCTAGAGCACGTAGAAAAAATGGGTAGTAAAGAGTCACAGAGTATCAATCTTAACCATAACGGTGCTACTCCGGCCCTCCTTTCCTCCGTCCATCCAACCATCCCTCCCTCCCTCCGGCCCTCCATCCTTCCCTCCTTTCCTCCCTCCATCCATGCTTCCTTCCTTTCCTCCCTCCCTCCCTTTGTCCATCCTTCCCTCCCTTCATCCCTCCCTCCGACCCTCCATCCCTCCATCCATTCCTCCCCCTTCCCTCCATCCCTCAGTCCATCCTTCCATCCCTCCCTCCTTCCCACCATCCATCCATCCCTCCCTCCCTCTTTCCTTTCATCCATCCATCCCTCCTTTCATTCTTCCTTTCTTTCTTCCATCCATCCATCCTTCCCTCTTTCCTTCCCTCCATCCTTCCTTCCGAATGATTTCCTTCTCCCTGCCCCAGGAGCTTGCTGGAACCCGACTCCTGGTAGCAGGCCCAGTTCTTTGGTGCAGGCTTCATCTCCCAGGGCTGTTCGAACCCCCCCCCACCATCACACACACGCAATCTCTGAGCGAGCAGACCCAAAGCAGGCCCCAAGCCACAGACAAACACAAACAAACTCAGCCGATAGCATCTTTGCACAATCCCCCAACGGACGGACGTGGTGGTGGTGGAGGGGGCGGGGGGCAGAAAGGGCTTGTGGCTCAACATGCTGTAACTTCTGAGCATGAAACATGAGGCAGATTCCCGCTATAGTCACCCCTGCTGGTGCCTCTCAATCTCAACCTGCTCTAGCCCCCTGCTAGCCCAGCCCTGGGTCCCCCTCCCCCAGCTCTGCTGGTGCCCCTCAGTCATGCCCTAGACTTCGCCTCCCCACGGTTTGGTGGGTGAGAACCGGATGATAACAGAGGAAAGATAATTCCTTCGAAGTGTCTTGTTT
Organism: Lepidochelys kempii; assembly: GCF_965140285.1. Classification (NCBI taxonomy): domain Eukaryota; kingdom Metazoa; phylum Chordata; order Testudines; family Cheloniidae; genus Lepidochelys; species Lepidochelys kempii. The sequence goes on along the minus strand of NC_136407.1, from coordinate 56,145 downwards.
GCACAAATGCTGAGCTATTTTTTCCTCTCCCTGCATAAGGTTGCCCCCATTGCTACCTGCGATCTGTGGCTGCTGACTCAGCCGTGTCCTCTCCTCACTGATGACATTGGCGGGGCAGCCAACAGCTCGACATGGCTTTGCCACCCTCACGGCCTTTGGAGAGAGGAGATGCAGTGTCTCACCAGGGCAGAGGCCAGGACTTTGTTCAGCCAAACACTTAGCAAACTGCCCGGCTCAGATTCCCTCACCCCCAAGGGCTTAGCTATTGCCTGAGAAATGCAACTGCGTCTTAACATAGATTTGTTAACAACAGCTGTTCTGTTCCCCTGGGTAGATTGCTTTAAATCCAAGTGAGTCAAGCCACTGACACAAATCAGCAAGCAGGAAATCTTGTTTTAAATCATCGGTTTTAATCTTCTTTTGCCTTTGTACTTCATTATTTTCCTAAAGAAAGGTAGATTCTCATTGGTTGGTATAATTTGGGACCTTTCTTTTGTGAACCAGGATGATACAGTGTATCTAACCTCATTTAGTCAAGCAGTTACACAGCATAACATACTTTTATCAGTCCTCATTTTAACATTTGTTGTGATGTTAGAAAATGGTGAATGACACATTTCCTATTGACAAGATGAGGAACTTTTTACTCGTCATTTGGTCATGCTGCATTTGGGTGGAAACTGGAATTCAATGCACAAAACCAGCATTTTAAATTTGTTTTTGTTGCGTAAATCAAACTATTTTACATGTGCTGGACACGTGAAGAGAAAAAGGAAGTTTTCAAACTATGTTTTGCATTTAAAACTGATGGATTTATTAAACAGAGGAACTATTAGTATCTGCAGTCAAGTGAATTGAACTTATTGTTTCTGGTCACCTCACCCTTCAAGATTTTAGAATTAGTAGATCTCATCCTCACACCTAGTTTTTATTCAGGTATTGGAAGAGGAAAAACAAGCTTTCCTGCTTTTTCAACTCGCACTCCATGTCACACAGAATCATGAAGATTAGGGCTGGAAGAGACCTCAGGAGGTCATCTAGTCCAACCCCCCTGCTCAAAGCTTTGAACTGAACTATCTGAATAAACTTCAATGAAGAAAATATTCCCTCTGCACCTCGTGAAGAAACTACTGGCCTCACCGTCAACAAACTGTGGTTTCCGGTGCTTAGCCAGTGACATCCACCAATTCAGTGGTTTCATGTCCTGCTTGAATATCGTTGCCACTGTTGACCTGAGTCGTTCACCAATATTCGGAGTGCAGGGGTTGTTTCCACTGGAGGGGGGGTGGGGGGGGGGAGAAACTGATGATGGTCTCAAGCATTTATTTGACGCCATCCTGTTTATTTACAAAGCTAGCACTCTGCCCAAAAGCTCCTTCTCTTCGCCATTTCTCAGCGCTTCTCTGGCTGTCTCTTGGGACTTCCTGCTGTTAGTTCTGTGTGCTGCTGTGGCCTTTCTGCTCCCTCTTTCACACGGACCCAGACCCAGCTCTCTCCCTCCGACAACCAGCTTTCTCACTCCAAGGAGAACCCCGCAGACTTGGGCTTGGTTTTGTGTGGGTGGCTCCTAGTGTTTCGAGCGACTGTTCCACAAAGGGGCTCTGTTCCTCTGTACATTTGTCGTGAATTCAGGATGGCTACTACACCCACCAGCTTCAATTAGGCTTTGCTCAATCCCCAGCATAATAACAGCATTACTTTTAAAAAATAATTATTAAAAAATTAAAATTTAAATTTAATTAAAAATTAAAAAATAATTATTATTTTAATACATTATAGTGTGCCTCAATCCTGGATTGCAGCCCCCTGCTAGCCCAGCCCTGGGCTCCTCCCAGCTCTGCCAGTGCCCCTCACTCCCGACCCGCAGCCCCTGCTAGCCCAGCCCTGGGCTCCCCCCAGCCCTGCCGGTGCCCCTCACTCCTGACCTGCAGCCCCTGCTAGCCCAGCCCTGGGCCCCCCAGCTCTGCCGGTGCCCCTCACTCCCGACCCGCAGCCCCCTGCTACCCCAGCCCTGGGCTCCCCCCAGCCCTGGGCTCCCCCCAGCCCTGCCGGTGCCCCTCACTCCCAACCCGCAGCCCCCGCTAGCCCAGCCCGAGGCAGTCTCCTGGTGGTGGTGCTCTGTACAGGGTGGGTTTCACAAGGCCAGATGGATCCATTGTGATCCTCTCCTCTGATCTCTTCCCTTACCCAAACCACAGGATGACTCCCTATTTAGGGATTGAAATTAGGGGCTTGATTTTCGGCAGAACTGGGCCCTGGGCAATCTCTCGCCCGCATGGCCCCCCGCCCAGCTGCAGTGGGGAGTTCCAGGCGCTCAGCAACGCTGAGGATCAGATCCAGGTTTGTCTCTTATGTGTCTGTGTCTCAAGCCCGTGGTTTCCCTGAAGAGACTTCTGCTTTTCTGCATTAGCCACCCTTGTTCGTGTGACTTCACCCTGCCCCTCCTGCCCACTGCCCTGTCTATCCATCTGTTTATCATTCACTTGGGCAGCGATGGTTGTCTGGGCAAAGTGTCTGCCCAGCGCTGGGCACAGCAGGCCCTAATCCCCGACTTGGGCGTCCACAGCACAGAGACAGTCTGGCTACAATGGGCCAGGTGGCCCTGCGATAGAAAATGGGGTGTCTTCTCTTCAGCTTCACAGAGGGACAGTTAATGACCAGGAAGAAACCTACTGTGGGGGGCGATTATCCCACTGCTGCCACCGCAAGTTCTCATGCCAGGATGCTGCCGCTGCAGGAGACAAGACGGGCCTCGGTTCCGGTCCCGCCTGGTGCTGCCTAAGGATCTCTGCCCGTAAGTACCAGCTCGAGCAAACAGGCTTTCTCACCACAGGCGGCTTCCACAACAACAGACGTCTTCTGGGCATGTTGAAATTTTTCACAGGTTTTGGCCAACTGAAAATTTGACAAATCCTCCAAAAGTGTCATTGACAATGGACGTTTCCAGTTCAACCCAAAAGCCATTTTCCACTGGAAAAGATTTTTCTACCCTCTCTGCGAAGTTGCTGAATGAAGAGATGTCTGGTCCTCATGTTCTCCTTTATCCCACAGGAAAAGGCAGAACAAGATGCAACGGACGGACAAATTCAGACTGAAAAGAAGTAGCGAAGGTTTCAGAAGGGATGGGAATTAACCTCAGGACTATGGTGTATTGAAAATTGTATTGCAATTATAAGCCGTCACTTTAAATCCTAGAATAGCAGGGTTGGAAGGGACCCCAGGAGGTCATCTAGTCCCACCCCCCTGCTCAAAGCAGGACCAATCCCCAACTAAATCATCCCAGCCAGGGCTTTGTCAAGCCTGACCTTAAAAACCTCAAAGGAAGGAGATTCCACCACCTCGCTAGGTAACCCATTCCAGTGTTTCACCACCCTCCTAGTGAAATAGTGTTTCCGAATATCCAACCTAGACCTCCCCCACTGTAACATGAGACCATTACTCCTCGTTCTGTCATCCTCTTTGGAACCCCCTTTCAGGTAGTTGAAAGCAGCTATCAAATCCCACCTCATTCTTCTCTTCTGCAGACTAAACAATCCCAGTTCCCTCAGCCTCTCCTCGTAAGTCATGTGCCTCAGCCCACTGATCATTTTCGTTGCCCTCCGCTGGACCCTCTCCCATTTGTCCACATCCCTTCTGTAGTGGGGGGACCAAAACTGGACACACTACTCCAGGTGTGGCCTCACCGGTGCTGAATAGAGGGGAATAATCACTTCCCTCAATCTGTTGGCAATGCTCCTATTAATACAGCCCAATATGCCATTGGCCTTCTTGGCAACAAGGGCACGCTGCTGACTCAGGGGTTTTCCTGGTCCTACTTGCAGGCTGGGGGCTCTGTAGGGAAGTAGGAGATCTGGCTCTAGCATTGGCCAGTCTGCAGATGGCCTACCACAAAATGGGGTGAGTTGGGCCTTTCTGCCTTATGGAGCAGCCTGCTTTCTCTCTCTCTGTTTCGGTTTGTGTGTGACAGGGCTCTGGATTCTAAGTAGTAAACTAATGTTGCTTTGCAACCCTACAGCAAGGGTGTTTTATGTTTTTATCTAACGTGTGTGCACGTCTGCACATGCATGCCATGAACATACAGGGGCTAACTGACTCAGGGATGGGGGCGAATTCTCCAGCATGTGGAAATTAGGCATCTCTTTCTTATAGTTCCTCAGATCTGGGTTGTATGCAGGAGCCCGGTGCTGGGGCGATATGAGACCCCAGAATGTTCCCACAAATCTATTTAATCCCGGGCTCCTCTTTGACCCCACGGCCAGTGGGACGCACTCACTTCTTCCCTGATTTCTCCTAGGTTGAAGACGGGCGGTGCTCGGAGAGATCGTGGATCACGGAGCCACGTGTGGGGCAGCATCTGGTGCTCAGTGGGGCCGATGTTTCCCTGACCCTCGTGGGACACTGCCCCAGCTTGTCCCTCGCGTGGCCTGGAGCTTTGCAGCAAGATGACCTCCAATTACAGCAGCAACAGCAGCTCGACGGACCCGGTCTTCGTGGGGCTGTACGCCCTCATCTTCACGCTGGGGCTGGTGCTCAACCTGGCCGCCCTCTACATCTTCTTCCGCTGCAGCAGCGTCCGCTCCTTCACCACCGTCTACATGAAGAACCTGGCCGTCTCCGACCTGCTGCTAGTGGTGTCGCTGCCCGTCCGGATCTATTACTATAGCGGGCGGCCCAGTCTGGGAGTCCAGGTCTGCGAGATCACGGGGCTGCTGCTGCTGGTCAACATGTACGGGAGCATCTTCCTGCTGACCTGCATCAGCGGGGACCGCTGCATGGCCGTCTGCTTCCCCCTGCACCCCCGGGTCAAGGCGCTGCGCAAACAGGCCAAGTACATCTGCCTGGGCGTCTGGCTGCTGAGCTGTGCCGGTACCGTCCCCACCTACTTCACCCAGCCTGGGAAGGAGCTGCCGTGGGACCACTGCTTCGACAACAAGCCCAAGTACGTCACCCAGCCCAGCGTGTCCTCGGCCATGGCTCTGTGCTTCGTCCTGCCGCTGCTGGTCATGGTGGTCTGCTCCTGGGCCCTGCTCCGAGCCATCCAGCGCAGCGCGGCCGCCCAGATGGAGCTGGTGAACAGCGCCAAGATCCGCAGAATGATTGTGGCCAACATCACCATCTTCCTGGGCTGCTTTCTGCCTTTCCACCTGGTGCTGATCTGCTACCAGGTGGATGCCCTGCAGGGCGACATGCTGGACTTTTCCTACCGCTTCACCTTGCTGGTGGCCTCCGCCAACGCGGCCCTGGACCCGCTGGCCTATTACTTCGCCACCGAGACCTTCCAGCGCATGGTGGTGATGGATAATCTGCGCAAGGCCTGGGGCTTCCACAGTGACAGCGCTGAGGGGCAGAGCCGCTCCCAGACTGCACTTGGGCAATGCGTCTACCTGCAGAACACCATGTCTTTGCCTAACAGCACCCCACTGGTGGGCAGCCCCAACAGGGAGCCCAGGAGCTAACTGGCCATGGGGCTGGGCTCCCCTGGGCAAGGCACAGGGCAGTGGGACATGCATGAGCAGGGCTGGGAGCGAGGGAGGTGTGCAGTTTGGTATTTGGGCATCCCAGGCTGGGTTTGTGCTGGGACGGGGGTGTCGCCGGCTTGGGTTACGATGGGCACTGGGACGTCGCAGGCTGGTTTTGTGCCGGGCGCTGGGACGTCGCAGGCTGGTTTTGTGCCGGGCGCTGGGACGTCGCAGGCTGGGTTTGTGCCGGGCGCTGGGACGTCGCAGGCTGGGTTTGCGCCGGGCGCTGGGACGTCACAGGCTGGGTTTGCGCCGGGCGGTGGGATGGGGGCGTTGTGGGCTTGGGTGGCACTGGGAGCTGGCGGTGGCAGTCTCTTGGCTAGGGAAATGTAGTGCTCGTTGCCCTTTAACTCTGCTCAGAGCTTTGCATGGGTCCCTTCTTGTTCTCACCAGACTGTTAACCCGTGGGAGGTGTTATAATCAGCAAGGGCCCAGCTGTGAACTGTCACCCTGAGCTGCCCAGGGCTCGCAGCCCCATCTCCTCATCGTGGGGCCCAGAGACCCCGAGCTCCCCTTTCCCCCAGCCCGGCTCGCAGCTGCCTCTCCATGCAGCGAGGGCTGCTCAGGGGTGCGTGTGTGTGAAATTGGGCAGAGGGGGGTGTTAATTGGGGCTGAGCCTGCAGGATTGTGGCATGGGGAGGCGTCTCACCATCCCAGGCCTCCACTGCAGCCCGGGGGCCAGCATAGTGCAGCGTTTCCGCCATGTGTGCTGATGGGGTTTGCCCTGAGGTTTCACGCCGAGGCTCCTGGCAAAGGCAGCAGGAATTTCCGCCCCGAGCAGCAAGCGCTTGCGGTTAAACCGCCCCACCCCGGTGCCAAGGATGACTCAGGGCTTGAGCAGCGGCCGCTCCTGCTCTGGGCTCCAGGGGTCCCCAGTTCCGTCCCCAGCTGTCGGTCATCACACGGGCATTTCTACTCTGAGCAGCGTCTGAACCCCAGTGTCCTGTCTGGGCCAGCACCGGGGTGGAACCAAACCCAGAGCTTGAGCATCAGACATGCAGCCTGTGCCAGCCAAGCCCCGCTGAAACGGGCTTTAAGCTGCACGGGGCAGGCCAGGGTTTTGTGAGGTCAGATTTCACAGGAGCGCAGCTCCCATCTGGGTGCATCAAAGAAGTTTTGTCTGCTGCGGGGGTGACCCTCTGGGAGCCTGAAATCCTGGCCTTTAACTGATCGGCCTGGCCAGTCCTGACTCTGCCCCGGGGTTTCGAAGAGTCTCTGTGGCAGCCCAGGGGAGTGGCCAGGCTGGGCGGGCGGCTCTCAGCCCGGGAGCTGGTTAGGGCGGGGAGCCGGGACTCAGGTTCGGGGCCTGACTCTTGGCGGGAACGGAGGGTGACGCCAGAACTCCTGGGCTTCTGCCAAGCGCGTGCCAAATCCTGTCCCCCCTAAACGGCTCCGGTTCCCTGGCGGTGCAATGGAGTTAATGCCACCCGACTTCGGACGGGGGGTGTTTGCTCGCTCGAGATGCCAGGACCCGGTGGAGCCCCGCGGCCCAGCAAAGGGGCCGGAACTCAGCCACTTTGTGACATTTGCACTTTAGCGCCGGCACAGGAGGTAATAGGCACGTCGGGCCAGACGGTGGTATTCAGGGGGCTGCCCCCCCTGCCCTTCCCCTCCACAGGCCTCTGCCAGCATGGGCTGGGCATGCAGCCAGGAACCTCCCCCGTGGAAGGAGGAACAGGCGGCGGGGGGGGGGGGGGGCGTGTGTGCGTGCGTGCGGGGGGGGCTGTAGTAATAATGCAGGAGACTCTGAGGGGTTGGACAGGGGAGGGGCTGTGCCTGGACCCTGGGGCTTGATCCTTGTATTTGCAGTGACTCATTTCCAGCTCTGATGGGGCTGGTTCTTTTACAGCAGCAGCAAATAAATAATAATTTTGAAGCAAGAGGCAAGTGTGACGCTGCAGGTCACTGGGGGCACTGCCGGGGTGGGGGCCCTCAGGCAGGAAGCGCGGCTGCTAATACCCCCCCCCCCGGTGCTTGTCCCTCCACCCCCCTGAGCTCCCAGCCCTTCCACCCGCCCCACTGCCCCTGATTCTGGTGCCTTTTGCTGAATAGAGGGCAGGAGGCCCAGCAGCAGAGCACCTGGCCTGTGAACTGGTTTGGTTTATGTGTGAGCGTGTCCATTGGCGGGTGGGCTGGGTTGGTCCAGGAGTGTCTGCATATCTATGGGGCGTTTATAGCATGTGTCTAGGGTGGTGTTTGGGGGGTCTGTAGGGCTGTCTAGGGTGGGTGTGTGGGTGTGCATATGGGATTATTGATGGGCTGTGTCTGTCTGGGGGCGTGACTATGGGGGAGATCCTAGTACGTGTGTTTTTGGGGGCTGTTCATGGGGTCTGTGGTTCTACCAGAGTTTTTATGGGGTGTCTGCCTGTATCTATAGGGAGCGTCTGGGGGGGTGCACTTGTTTATATAGGGTGCTTGTGTGTCTAGAAGGGATGTTTGGAAGGGTGTCTCTATCTGGGGTGTCGAGGATGTTTGTGTGCTCCTGTCGGGGTGGTGTTCACGGTGTCTATAGGGGGTTATTTATGGGGCTGTCTATGTCTAGGAAGGGGTGCTCTAGTCCTTTGATCACAGAGCCTGTGGGGGCAGGGAGGGGTTATCACAACAGGGCCCACTGCCCGCTGGGATGGTCGCCCCCTCCATACACAGGTCCCAGAGGGATTAGGGGGATCATGGGGGGCACAGATCCCCGTGGCCAGGCTGGTATCTGAGCTGGTCTGAACTTGGTCCAAATCAGAGACCACCAGCCCCGTGCCAGTCAGGGAGGTGAGACTGGGTTTGCGCCAGGCATCGAGCCCTGTGCCCAGGGGAGAGGAGCTGACAGTGGCCTATGCCCGTTTGCCCCTCCCCCATCACAGACCATGGGGCAGTGAGGGGTGATTCCCCTCCCCCCGCCCCAGCTAACGTCCATGGGGCAGCAGGTTCAGTTTTTAGACTTTATTTGCTCATTTCTTTCCTATCAAACCGCCCAAGACCGAGGTTTCGGCTCCTCGTGCTAACGGCGCCGATTCCCCACCGGCCCCGATGCTCCTGGGGATTTTATCCCTGCTCGGGTGTGGTGGGAGGGCTGGCCGAGCCCCCGGCATCCTAGGGAAGGGGAAGGGGCTCCGGCGGCACTGGCTGGGTCAGACGACGACCCGCCCGCTAACCCTCAGCCGAAGACCGGGGCCAGTCCGGGAGCGTGGCACGACATGGGTGTTGGCGTTGCCCCCTGCCCCTCTGGGCTGTCCCCATTGTGCAGAAAGGGGCAGTTAAATCCCCTCGCCTGGGGTCCCCCTCATCGCCCATCTTCAGCCCCCTTCCCCCCAGGGTCAGCCCCCACCAGCGCCCACTCCTCAGCACTCAACACCCTGTAGTTGAGGCTCCGGTAGCTGGAGACGTCCTGCCTGCGGCTCGCCTGCGTGGCCTCGTAGAGCTTCCTGACCACCGGGGGCAGGGGCTCGAACCCGCCCAGCCGTGCCAGCTCCTGGCAGTAACCCCACTGCCGCCGCCCCAGCTGGTGGAAGTGCCTGGGGGCCCCGCCGGCCGCGAGGTGCTGCCGCAGCGCCCCCTCGGCGGCCGCCTGCCTCTCGGCAGCGGAGGGCAGGCGGCAGGCGCCCCGCAGCACCGCCAGGCAGAAGAGCAGCTGGCAGTGGAAATGGGGGAAGGGGCAGACCTGCTGGCAGACCCCGACGAAGAAGAGGTCAGGGTGGTGCGGGGGCAGCAGGTGCCGATACAGCGGCGTCACCGTGTGGGCCGTGATCCGCAGGCCCAGGCGGGCGGGCGCCAGGAAGGGGAAGCGGTACCGGTACCCGGTGCAGAGGATGAGGACGTCGGCCCTGTGCTCGGCGCCGTCCCCGAACTGGACCGTGTCCCCGGCCACGGCCACCACCGGCATTGCCTGCAGCACGTTCCCGGGCAGCAGGGGCAGCGGGGGCTGCCGGTGGCTCAGGATCACCCGCTGGGCCACGGGGGCCAGCTGCAGCGTCAGGTCCACGCCAGACGGGCCGGCCCCCAGCAGCACCACGGTGCGGCCGGCGAAAGGCTCCGGGCTGCGGTATTCGTGGCTGTGCAGCAGCCGGCCTGGGGGAAGGGAGAGGGGGTGAAAAGGGGAGCTGCGGGGGTTCCCCACGCACAGGGCTGCCCGACCCCACGGAGCATCTCCCTCCTGCTGTATTCGCCAGGGCAGCCCATGCCCGGAGCCCAGAGCAAAGGGCGGGTCACAGGAGGCTCTTACCTGGGAAGGTCTCCAGGCCGGGGATGGCGGGGATGAAGGGGTCGGAGTAGTGACTGCAAAGGGAGCAGAAAGAGGGACCCTATTACTGCTTCCTTGGGGCTGCCCTTTGGGGCCTGGGGCCCCCCATTTACTTACAGAGGCCCCCCAGGGAGGGGGGAATCTCCAAACTCCAGCCCAGGACCAGAAATTTGCTCACCCCCTGGGGAGGGGTTTTTCTGGGGCTCCCCCTTGACACCCCAGGGACTGGTCCATGACTGCCCCCAACACCCTGGGTTCCCCCACAGCCACCGTTTTTTACCCCCCCCCCCAGGTCTGGGCTTCCCCACAGCCACCCTCTGCACACCCCTAGGGACCCTTGCACCCAGGGGAGAGGCCTCTGCAGAGCACACAGCCCCCCCTGCAGAGCCGGGAACCCCCCCCACGCACCCACCCACCCTGGCGAGTGACCCTGCTCAGCCCCTTTGCCAGCAGCTCCGAGGCGCCCGCAGGGCCGGGGGAGCAGCAGCAGGAAACTGGGAGCGACCCCCCCACCCCACGCGATCGCCCGAGGGCCTCACCCGCTGCAGACGATTACAGCATCAAAGTGCTCGGTCACTTGCACCGTCCGGTCCTGGGCCCGGCAGGTGGTGACATCCCAGCCGCCCTCGGGGCCCTCGGCCGGGCTCACGGCATCCACCAGCCGCGAGAACTGGAAGGGGAGACAGGACGGGTCAGATCCGGGCGGCGAACAGTAACAACCTCAGACGGGGACTGCCGGAGCAGCCCATGCAGGGGCCTTGGCTGGGCAGGGTCTCGGCTGTGTCTCTGGGGGGGGGTCACGTCCTGCCGGGGCGAGCAGGTGTCCGGTTTTCGACCCTGGCGGCTCTGGTCAGCACTGCCGACTGGGCCGTTGAAGGTCCAGTCCTCAGGGCTGCAGAGCTAAGGCAGGCGTGTCCCTTGGAGCACCGCGCTGCACCTCGGAAGCAGCCAGCCGGTCCGGCTCCTTGGGTGGGGGGCTCTGTGGCACCGACTCCCCCTGCCCCGAGCACCGGCTCCGCACTCCCATCGGCCGGAACCTGCCTTAGCCCCGCTGTGCCGCTGACCGGGAGCCGCCCGAGGTAAGCCTGCACGCCAATCCCAAACCCCAACCTGCTGCCCCAGCTCTGAACCCCCCCAACCCAGAGCCCCCTCCTGCACCCCAAACCCCTCATCCCTGGCCCCAGCCCAGAGCCTGTACCCACTCCCACACCCCAGCCCCGAGCCCCGCCCAAACCTGGAGCCCCCTCCTGAATCCGAGCCCGCATCCCCAGCCCAGAGCCCTCTCCCGCACCCAGAACCACTCATCCCCAGCCCTACCCCTTCTGCACCCCAACCCCCTGCCCTAGCCCCGTGAAAGTGAGTGAGGGGGAGCGAGCCACCGAGGGAGGGGGAATGCAGTGAGCGGGGGGATGGGGACTCGGGGAAGAGGGGGCCTCGGGGAAGGGGCGGGGGTAGGGTGTTTGGTTTTGTGCCAATAGAAACTTGGCACCCCTAGCCGTGGCCCAGCTCTGTGCTCAGGCCCGGTCTCTGGGTGGAGGGAGTTGGGGGTCGTGTCCTGCCAGGGCCCAGCTCCGTGCTCAGGCCTGGTCTCTGGGTGGAGGGGCTGGTCTGTACCCCTGGGGGGGTCTGGTCTGTGCTCCTAGGGGGCCGCGTCCTGCCAGCCAGGGCCCAGCTCCGTGCTCAGGCTCTGTCTCTGGGGGGCAGGCAATAGGGATCCCCAGGCGTTCCTGCTCTGCCCGGCCCCCCCACTCACCCTGATGTGTTCTCGGACACAGAAGTGGTCGGCATAGCTTTCCAGATAGGCCAGCACGTCCGAGTGGTGCAGGAAGGACGGCAGGGAGGGGTCGAAGGGGAAGTCTGGGAACGCCATCACCTCCTTGGGCAGGTTGGTCCTGGGGGTGCAAACACCGGTTAACGCCCCCCCCCTCGCCAGGAGGGATGTGCTGCCCTCCCCTCACAAGGTCCCCGTCCCCTCCTGCACCTGCCTGCTCCTTCCAGGGCTCGGCATCCCCAGGACTGGCCCATGTGGGTAGCAGAGGGTGCCCCAGCTGCAGCGGGGAATGGGGGAGGTGTGGAGAGGGGGCAGTGAGGAGATAGACCCCCTGGAAAGATGGGGGGGCTGGTCTCAGGGGAGGGGATCCTACCCCCACGAATACTTGGAGGCTTGGCAAGCTCACGGGACTCTGACGCTAGGAACAACTCCTCTGACCCTGCCTGGTGCCCAGAAACACATGACGCTTGCGGCCCCATGCCGGCTACCTGAGGTCCCGGTACATGCTGGAGTGGATGGGGAGCCCGTCCGGGCTCTGCCCCGTCTCTTCGGTATAGACCCAGGTGCCCCCGACGCGGTCGGACGCCTCGAACACCACGGGGGGCGCAAAGGACTCGGGGCAGGCAGCAATGTGACGGGCTGCGCACAGCCCGGCTGCTCCTGCCCCGATCACCACCACCCGCAGCTTCCCTGGGGCCGTCATCCTGCAGCGCGGCTGGGAACAGGCAAAGCAGGGGATGTGAGTTGGGGCCCAGGCCTCTCTCGCTCCCGCCCATCCTTCCCGCTACCCAAAAACTCCCTGCAAATGCCACAACCCGCCAAAGTTCCCCATTGCCCCTCACCCCTAGATCTCTCCCAGCCACTCCGTCCAAACCCTCCCCTCACCCCCATAACTACCCCCCACTTTTCCCTTCCTGCCTCCTCACTAGAACAGGCTCCTACCCCGTTCACAGGCACAAAATACGTCCAAAGCCTGAGTGGACTTTGGCCACATCTCACAGACACTCAGCAGATTCCCCACATGCCATCACGCTGCCGTAGTCACCAGGGGAAAAACTTTTGTAAAGCGTTTGGCACCCATATCCCCAAAACCTTCCCACCACTGACTCCAGACAAAGTAGTTACACCAACAGGGATCCCTTGCCCAGCACTGAGGTGCAGCTGCCTCTGGGGTGGAGTGTAAGGATTATTTATAGAGATGTAAGGGACATGGAGGAGGGGGATTTTTATGTGTGTATGTTTGTGAGGCCTAGTCTGGAAACCTTGGGAATATTGAGAAAAATGGAAAAGAAAGAGCAGTGCAAGAACTTTTAGAGTTGCTACCCTTCAGTCCTTCAAAAGTGCTTTCTACTAATAACTCGGAGGTTTTTACAATTAATCAAATGTGTCTCTAGCAACACGAGTTTCTGCTATTTCTGCACGATAATATCAGGTCATTTCTGAGCCCACAGGATGCAACCTTCCTCTTTGGTTTCAACAACATCAATAAGTGTCAGAGGGGTAGCCGGGTTAGTCTGGATCTGTAAAAGCAGCAAAGGGTCCGGTGACACCTTATCGACTAAGTGCCGTAGCTCTCGTGGGTGACTCCCCACTTCCTGGGATGGGTGTCGATATTGATGTGTTCTCGTATCAATGGGTTTTTTTTTCTTGTTTGCTAACCGGCAAAAAAATACACCCAAGTGCCCCAATACCAAGACTAAACCATTTATACTTATTCCAGATATATCCTAAACAGGGTTTGTTATGTGCTAACACATCTGATTCTTAAAGAAATAAAGAAAGTTTACTTCTGATCCGCAAGTAACCAGGTATTTCAACTGACCCTTGCGTTCTCTAGCGGGTTTACAGGGTCAGGAAGTGAAAGATAACCCTGTTTCCAGCTGACACTGCGAGGGATATTCCCCCTCCCTGGGGCCAGGACACTGGTCTCTGACCAGCACAGCAGGGCAGGGGGTGGGGGTCTCAGTCCCTTTGTTGCTGGCACCTAGTGCCAAGAGGCTAAACAACAGCTGAAGTTGGTTTGTTACCCGGTGTGCTACACCCAATATTTACAATGGGGTGGAGAAGCAGAAAAGCTTATTTGAAGCTTTAAATAGGTACAGGGAGATTTGAATTTTAAATTTTGTATATAGAGCAGGAAGTTACATAGGGCAGCTTGCTATTAAATAAATATGCTAAAAAAAAAATGTATAAAAGCCTAAGTATTTATATAGCCAGCCAATTCAGTTTTTAGCTAGTTTTTTGATTTTTTGTATTATTTGTTAAACTATATATAAAGCTGCTTTATTCAGCATTGTTTTTTTTATATTTGCCCTGTGTAGCCTTGCTTAGTTTTAGGCAGTCTGACTTTGCAGCATATTGTTGCAGAGTCTCAGCATAACTGCTGTGTGTGCCTCCAGCCGGGGGGGCCAAGGACACTTGGGCCTAGTACGCAGAGCTGCTGTGAGTGCCTCCAGGCAGGAGGGGGGCCAAGGACACCTGGGCCTAGTGCAAGGGGGCTTCATTGACACTCGTGGTCTTTTATCCCCTCGAGTTACCTAGTGGCCATGCCCCAGTGTTCCCAACACCTTCGCCCCAGGCAGGGGCTGCCCCCCAGCTGCTCCCTGGGGCTCCGGCAGAAGGGACGCCCCTCAGTTCACCCTCCTGGTAACTGGGGCTCCCACCCCACCCCGGGCACGGCTCATTGCCCGCCCCCTCTCAGCCCCACGGCTGCCCCCGACTCACCCACTGCACTCAGACCCACATGCTCCTGCCTCGGTGGCACCCCATACCATGCTGGGAGTTGTAGTCTTCTGCTTCCTGCCCAAACTTGGCGCCGAGGTGTGGGGTCCTGTATCCCCGTCTGAACCTCCTCAGCGCCCCCCACCCCCCCGCCGCCCCGGGGAGACAGCAACCAACCCCCTTTCCCAGAGGCCAGAAGGGCGCCAGGGTTGGGTCCGGTGAACTGCAACCCGCACCAGTGTCTCCGCAGGCTCAGTGCGGCCGATGGAAATCAGTACAAACAGCATTTGGAAGTTGGGTTTTTAAGAGTTATGTCAAACGGCCTTAAATGTGCTGGAGACGTAAAAAAAAAAACGCTGAGCAAAGCGGGTGAAGTGGCGTGAGACTCGAGGTTGGAGGCGAGTTAGTGATAAGTTAGGACAAGCCCCCAGGGCATGTTGTAAACAGATTTGGGTCTTAATGACTCTTCTAGACGAAAGGTGGCTGTCTGTGGTGCTAATTACTGGGATGGCACTTACCCCTCAACGGAGCAACCGGGACAAGCGCGGCAGGAAGTGCGGCTACCGCAACGAGACCCTGCCCCACGTCCTGTGTGGATGCCAGCACCACTCCGGAGCCTGGCGGCACAGCCACAGTGGATGCCAGCACCATCCCGCCGTCCCTGGGGAAGGTCACCGTCCCTGAAAAGAACAGCCGGCTGCGACCCAACATTGTCGTGACTGATGCGGAAGAGAAGAAGATCCTCATTGTGGACGTCACGGTGCCATTCGAAAACAGATCATTGGCCTTCCACGAGGCCCGAGCTCGGAAGGTGCTGAAATACAGCCCGCTCATGGTGTCTGACACCATCAGGTGGTCCAGAGACATACAGAGCACATCATGGGACACCGACAGTACCAGGTGTTAGGATATAGATATTCAGGCCTGTCGGTAAAGGCCTGTACTCTAAGAATTTAGGTGTATTCTTATCACTTAGCTAGTTCTAGAGGTATAAAAGAAAGAATCAAAATCACTGTCTGCCGGTGTAAGGGCCTTCTCTCACCGTGACAGTCTGAGGCCCTGTTCTTAGGCTAAGGCCTTTGGCTAAGCAGCAGAGGCAGCCATGAGCTGGGAAGCCACCGGTCACCTCCTCACATTCCAAACTAGTCACATTGAAAGAAGGTGCTATTGGGCTGTTAGGATACACTCCTGTCCTGATAATGCCTATCGCCTCCAGAGAAAGGGAAGTGCCTAGAAAATGTAAAAGGAAACTTAGTTTGAGAGCATCCTGTCTGGCAAGAACTCACTTATCAATAGCTGGGATGTGAAATCCTCACTTCTATAGTGTTTTGTCATTATAGTTCCCACTTTGCTATTGTTTGTCTGTATAATCTCTGTCTGGTGCTGTGATTGTTCCTGTTTGCTGTATAATTAATTTGCTGGGTGTAAACTAATTAAGGTGGTGGGATATAACTGGTTACATAATCATGTTACAATATGTTAGGATTGGTTAGTTAAATTTCAGGAAAATGACTGGTTAAGGTATAGCTAAGCAGAACTCAAGTTTTACTATATAGTCTGTAGTCAATCAGGAAGTGTGGGTGTGTGGGTGGGGGAAATGGGAACAGGGAATGGGGGTGTGGAAATTGGAATCGTGTTTGGCTAAGAGCAGGAATGGGAACAGGGACACAGGTGTAAGGCTTTGTGGTGTCAGAGCTGGGAAGGGGGACACTAAGGAAGAAACCTGGAATCATGCTTGCTGGAAGTTCACCCCAATAAATATTGAATTGTTTGCACCTTTGGACTTAGGGTATTGTTGCTCTCTGTTCATGCGAGAAGGACCAGGGAAGTAAGTGGGTGAAGGAATAAGCCCCCTAACACCAGGTCAAGTAATCGAGAACACTGGTCAGGGAAACAACCCACTTCCTTCCCTGATGAACCAAGGGACGCACCCCACCCATGTACTGATTCACTACACCAACACTGACTTGGACTCTGAATAGAGTCTATGGGTGGCGTACCCTACATCACTTATCCACTGATGTTTTAAAAAATCCCGCACCCCAATCTGGGTCTCTGCTGGTTATGTGCTATGTATGCATCTTATGAACCTTGTAACCAACACCTGTAATCCCTCATAACCCAAGCCTGACCCCAGAGGTACAGTACCTTCCTTCTTCACTTGTGTAAATGTGATTTTAAACATTAACTTTAATAAAAATTTTAAATAGCCAATGAGGGTGTAGAAGGTATTTCAATTTAAGGTAGCAGAAAGATAGATCTGGTAAAAGCCAGACACTGTTAATTAATTAGTGATGCTATTGTAAGTGACTAGAAAAAGGGTAACACACTAATTCTAGGTTTCAGAGTAACAGCCGTGTTAGTCTGTATTCGCAAAAAGAAAAGGAGTACTTGTGGCACCTTAGAGACTAACCAATTTATTTGAGCATGAGCTGAACGGGTGTCGGGTGTCGTCTCCACCTCTCCTCGGACGTGCTCCGGGTGCTGGCCCAGTGATTGAGTGGGGTGAACGAGAAAAAGGATCATACGTTGTGAGAGGGACCTGGAGGGTTTCAGGGCTGAAAAGCCAAGGGGGGAGATGGCTGCTCCCAGCTACCAGGGGGATGGGGCCCATTAAGGAACCTGGATAGAAAATGCAGTGGAGAGAGCCTGTGGCGGGGACAGGGCCGGCTCTAGGCAGCAGCCTGGCAAGCAGGTGCCTGGGGTAGCAAACGGGAAAGGGCGGCTTCCTGGGCGGTCTGAGTGGGGCACTGCGGTGGCTCCTCCGGTTCCCTCTTCAGTGGAATGCGGGTGGCAGCTTTTTTTTTTATCTTCGCTGCTTGGGGCAGCAAACAAGGTAGAGCCGGCCCTGGGCAGGGAGCAGCGGAGGCTGGATGTTAACGGCCGGGGGCGATGAGGGCAGTAAATCACCCCCTGGTGTCCCCCATACTGGGAAACCCCTGAGCGGCAGGAAGTGAGAAGGCCAGCACCCTGTCTGGTGCTGCGCCAATCCTGGGCCAACCTCGATGGACATATGAGGGGGGGAGCACAGGGCAGCCCTGAGCTTCTCCACCCCCAGCCGGGCAGTTGAGGGGGAGCTGCAGGGCCGTGCCCTGCAGCCTTGCTGGGACCAGACCCCAGATCCGATGCCCTGGGTGTCCCCCCCCCACATTGATGCAATGACTCCTGGGGCCAGGAGGGACAGTGTCCTGCATGTATTCCTCCCTGCCCCCCCTTCCTCCCGCAAAGGATAATGATGCTGGTAACCCCATGGGCCAGTGCCCTGTAAGCCCCTCACCCACTGTAGCCCCATGGCGCAGTGCCCTGTGTGTATCCCCCAGCCCCACACATGGGCGGGGGGCATGGGGGGGATGATCTCTGGCCTCCACATGGGGCAGTATCCTGGGTATAGCACCCCAACTCCTGCAGTGACCCCTGCTGGCCGGGGGGGTGTGTCCACGATTTGGGCAGTGACCCTTGCTGGCTAAGTGGGGCACCCCCCCCCCCGACACCGAGGCAGTGACCCCTGGTGGCCTTTAAGCCCCGGGCCCTGGGAAGCGGGGGCTGTGCTTGGGGGGGATAAAAAAGCCCCCCTCGCCCCTCCTCCACCCGGGGTTCTGCCCCTCCCCCGCTTAGCCCCAGCTCCCCCCGCCCCAACCCCTGATTTGCCCCCCCCCTCCCCCGCACAGTCAGTGTCCGCCCCCTGCCCAGACTCCGCCCCTCCCCCCGCCCCGCCCAGGCGTTTAGGGCCAAGTCAGGGCAGAGTGAGGGCACTGCGGCTTCAGCGGGTGCAATTGAGCATGCGCCATCCGTGCTCCAAGCGCATGCTCAGTCCCACCCAAGGCAGCGCGCGCGCGCGCGGGCTCAGAGCTGCCGAACCCGCCTCGGGTCAGGCTGGGCCCGAGCGGACGGCCGTGCCCCGGGGCAGGCTGGGAGATGTAGTTCCTGACGCACCTCAGGCCGGAAATGATGTTGGCCCAACCGACGGGCGGAGGCTGTTAGGGAGGCGCGTGAGGGGGCCTCCCCCTCCCCTCTCGCTGATTGGCGGAGAGCTCCTGGGGGCAGGGGGGCGCGCGAAGCCGGCCGGGCCGAGACTCCTGGAGCCAGGGGTGGGGGAGGGGCAGACGGCGTGAAATGGGGGGGTCAGGCGGGGGGGGATGGAAAATCAGCCAGGGGTGGGGGAGGGGCAGACGGCGTGAAATGGGGGGGTCAGGCGGGGGGGGATGGAAAATCAGCCAGGGGTGGAGGAGACGAGACGAGACGGTGTGAAATGGGGGGGGATCAGGCGGGGGGGATGGAAAATCAGCCAGGGGTGGGGGAGGGGCAGACGGCGTGAAATGGGGGGGGTCAGGCGGGGGGGATGGAAAATCAGCCAGGGGTGGGGGAGGGGCAGACGGCGTGAAATGGGGGGGGTCAGGCGGGGGGGATGGAAAATCAGCCAGGGGTGGGGGAGGGGCAGACGGCGTGAAATGGGGGGGGTCAGGCGGGGGGGATGGAAAATCAGCCAGGGGTGGGGGAGGGGAGACGAGACGGTGTGAAATGGGGGGGGTCAGGCGGGGGGGGGATGGAAAATCAGCCAGGGGTGGGGGAGGGGAGACGAGACGGTGTGAAATGGGGGGGGTCAGGCGGGGGGGGATGGAAAATCAGCCAGGGGTGGGGGAGGGGCAGACGGCGTGAAATGGGGGGGTCAGGCGGGGGGGATGGAAAATCAGCCAGGGGTGGGGGAGGGGAGACGGCGTGAAATGGGGGGGGTCAGGCGGGGGGATGGAAAATCAGCCAGGGGTGGGGGAGGGACAGACGGCGTGAAATGGGGGGGGGTCAGGCGGGGGGGATGGAAAATCAGCCAGGGGTGGGGGAGGGGAGACGAGACGGTGTGAAATGGGGGGGGTCAGGCGGGGGGGGGATGGAAAATCAGCCAGGGGTGGGGGAGGGGCAGACGGCGTGAAATGGGGGGGGTCAGGCGGGGGGGATGGAAAATCAGCCAGGGGTGGGGGAGGGGAGACGGCGTGAAATGGGGGGGGTCAGGCGGGGGGGATGGAAAATCAGCCAGGGGTGGGGGAAGGGAGACAGTGTGAAATGGGGGGGTCAGGCAGGGAGGATGGAAAATCAGCCGGGGGGGGCAGATGATGTGAAAGGAGGGGTCGGGGGGGATGGAAAACTGCAGCTGTGAATCCCTCTCAGGACATGGGGAGCGAGGGGGGCGGGAGCAGGTTCGATCCCCCGCCGCAATGATCCGTTTCAAAGGAGTCTGGCCTCCTCCTGCCCGAGCCAGGTTTCTGGTCTCGCTGAGAGGCGTGTTCAAGGCCAGGTGGGGCCGTGTGTGTCTCCACTATTTGGGTAGGGACCCCTGCTGGCTAAGTGAGGCCGTGCCCCCGGTTATTCACCCACAGAGGAGAGGATATTTCCTCCCGTTTTGCTTTGCTCAACTCCTCCTTTACATCACCAGCTGCCTTTTCTGTGGCACTCAGCTCCGCCTCCTGTGGTGCCACCCTGGGACTTCCTTTTCCTATCTGCAGACTGCCGGTAGCTCCTGCACAGCTAACTTCCTCTTCTGACTCTCCCCGTGGCTCTCAGACTCCATCTCCAATCCCGCTCCTAAAGGTACCGTATCAGCCTGAGCGAATTCTCTTGCCCTACTTCTAGGAGTTGGCGCTGCAGGTTTGTCTACCTCTGTTGGTTCCATCATGCTGACAGGGATGGGAATCGATTCTTTATCCTCCTCTGACACATCTTCTCTCTTTTCTAATTCTTTCCAACAGCTGATCACGGTCTGATCTATAGCCCTTCAGCGACTTTAAGCTGGCATCCAAATTTTGCTGGGCTTCCCTGAGTAGCCCTACTTTTTTATTCCATTTCTTTCCCAGTGAACTACAAGTCACGAGCAGGCATTCAACAGCCATTCCCTTTACCAGTTTAGCCCTTTTCTTTTTCTGCTCTGTTTCTACATCAAATACCTCACTTACAAAACCCCATGGGTTACATGCTCAGAAATCCTCTCGCTATTTCTCAGCTGTTCTAAACCTCCTCCCCCCCCCTTAGACGATCGTATCACTTTAAATAATATTATTTTAACAATAACACAATTACTTTATAATATTACTTTTTATCTTGCAGTATTATATTCAAAAACCTTAAAATTAAACTTCTAAGTCAAAACCACAACACAAAACCAGAAATACTGGGACTGCTGCCAAGCTGCAGTCACAGGAAATTAGGTTTCTGTTTTCTTAAGAGAGTGGGGGAGACACACAATTTGTAAGTCTCTGTAATTTTAACCATTTACTTATGCCTCAGGTGAGATTTCTAGGGGTCTAAGGATGCCTGGAATTCCTGAAAATTCCTGTCACACACTCATTGAGTCTCCTGGCTAGTTGAAGATGAAGAGATCTAGAATAGATGATGAATGAAGCTCTTTTATATGACACAAGTGCCGGAAATCCTTCCTCTTATGCCCAAATTTCATTCCTCCCCCACAGAAATGTTAGGGTACACTTACCCCATAGGCTAATATGTACGTGCGTATTGTAAGAGAAAAGTGAGTAGGCCTAAAACTCTGGTCAAGTTAATTGTGTACATGGTCAGAGGGCAGGAGAAGAGAGTGGAAAGTTCCAAGCAGAACAATTTGTAATAGCCAATCTTGAGAAATATAACAGCCACAGCTAGTGTTAGGAAAGCTCATAACGGCAAAAGAAAAAACTGTGAATAACAGGACAAAGCTTGTTTTTGCTGTATTCCTAATAAGGAAAATGTATTCCTAATAAGGCAAAAAATTAATAAGGAACTGTGTGCAATTGATTGTGGTTTTGATCTATATAAGCTTCTGTGTTCCCTGTTTCGGGTTCGGCAGCTAGGCTGGCTGTGGTCCCCTGCATGCTTGTAATAAAGTGGGCCTCAGGCTGTTCTGAACCAAATACAACGCTTGGTTAATTTTCCACAACAGTATTGATGACAGGTATGTACGCACTTGTAGTGTACTTGTTAAGTCTGTGGGTACAACTTTGAAAAACCCGCTATGCCATTCTTCGTTGTCCATTGGTCTGGGTAAAGGTCTTAAACGTAGGCATGGGTGCTTTTTCTATTTGTCTTTCACTTGTCTTTATTGAATTTCATCTCGTTCATTCAGCCTACTTCTCCAGTTTGTAAATGTTACCTTGAATTCTAATCCTGTCCTCCAATGTGCTTGCAACCCCTCGCAGCTGCTGTTATCTGCATATTTAGACAGCATGCTCTCCAGTCCATTATCCAAGTAATTAGTGAAAATATTGAATATATCAGATCCAGGACTGGCCCCTGGGCACCCCATTGTATACATCCTCTCAGTTGGACAGTGAACCAGTAATGATTCCTGTCTGAGTACAGCCTTTCAACAACATTTGCACCCATTTTATAGCACTTGCATGTACACCACATTTCCCTAGTTCACGGTGAGAATGTCATGGGGGCCTGTGTCAAAAGCCTGACTAAAATCAAGATATGTCCTATCTACAGTGTCCCCTGGATCTATAAGTCCAGTACCCCTGTGAAAGTAGGAAATTAGATTGACTTGGCATTATTTGTTTTTGCAAATCCATGCTGGCTATAACTTATCACCTTACTGGCCTCTAGGTGCTTACAAATTGATTGTATAATAATTTGTTCATTCAAGGTATCTAAGGAAGGCTTGACTTTATTTCCCGGTTCTCTTTGTTCCCCTTTTAAAAGATCGGTACTCTGTTTGCCCTTCTCCAGTCTTCACCGTTCTCCAGGTGTTCTCAAAGATAACTGCTAATGGTTCCCAGATTGCCTCAGCTAATTCCTTGAGCACCCTAAAATGAATTTCATGGCTGACATTAATATATATAATGTATCTACATATTTTTAACCTGTTCTTTCCATATTGTGGTTTCTGTTTCTTCCTCCTCTTGGTTAATAATAATTAAGACCCTACCTGAATCGCAGAATGATCTTCAAATAATTGCAGCTGAGTTGCAAAGAAGACTTGGAAAATCGCAGAAAAGTAATAATGGACCTTTACTAATTGCCATAATTTGGAAAGGCCACAGCAGATCTATTTGTTTAATAAAAATCTGCTGGAATAATATAAACACTCAATTATTACATTACGCCTGTGAATTTTTTTGGTAACCAAACAATCTGGTGCAGCTACAGGGCCATAACTAGGGTGGGGTGAGTGGGGCGGCCGCCAAGGGCACAAAGCAGGGCTGGGGAGTAGAAAAATGGGGCAGAAAAATGAGGGTGGAAATTTGCGTCACGGATCATGAAATCTGGTCTCCGGCTGCCCAGTTCTGAAGGCAGAGTGGAAAGCAGCAGCTGCCGGCTGGGTGGCTAGCTCTGAAGGCAGTGCCCCACAGTACAGAAGTAAGGATGGCAATTCTAAGCCACCCCTACTTCTCTGCCTTCAGAGCTGGGCACCGGCCAGCATCCACCGCTCTCTCGCCACCCAGCTCCAGGCAGCGCCGCTGCCAGCATCAACTCAGGAGTAAGGGTGGGAATACCGCACCCCCCGAGTAGGCTTGCAACCCCCTTTTGGGTCTGGGCCCCTAGTTTGAGAAACGCTGTGGAGAAATCACACTTTTTCGTGGGTTACTCACTACATAAATAGCAAATTTTGCGGGTGTATAACACATCCGCAAAGTTCACTATTTCTACCATGACCAACCCTTAAAAATTATATGTTTCCCCCTTCCCGCCCCGTGATTTAAGTAGTACCCTACTTATTGCCTTCTATGTCCCTTGCTAGGTGTAACTTATTTTGGGAGTTAATCTTTCTGATTTTGTCCCCACATGTCATGGTACTCACTGAGCGGGGGGAAAACCAATAACAGAAAATGTGGAAATGGCAGAAGTGCTAAACGACTTTTGTTTCAGTTTTCACCAAAAAGTTTAGTAGCAATTGGACATCTAACTTAATGAATGCCAATAAAAATGAGGTAGGGTCAGAGGCTAAAATAGGGAAAGAACAAGTTAAAAATTTACTTAGGTTAGACGTCTTCAAGTCACCAGGGCCTGATGCAATGCACCCTAGAATGCAGAAGGAGCTGACTGAGGAGATATCTGAGCCATTAGTGATTATCTTCTAAAAGTCATGGAAGACGGGAGAGATTTCAGAGGACTGGAAAAGGGCAAATCTAGTGCCCATCTATAAAAAGGGGAGTAAGGACAACCCAGGGAATTTCAGACCAATCAGCTTCTTTTAATTCCCTGGAAAGATAATGGAACAAATAATTAAGCAATCAGTTAGCAAACACCTAGATGATGATAAGGTGATAAGTAACAGTCAGCATGGATTTGTCAAGAACAAATTGTGTCAAACCACCCTAATAGCTTTTTTTTGACGGGGTAACAAGCTTTTGGATAGAGGGGAAGTGGTAGACATGGTATATCTTGACTTTAGTAAGGCTTTTGATACTGTCTTGCATGACCTTCTCATAAACAAACTAGAAAAATACAACTGAGATGGAACTACCATTAGGTGGGTGCATAGCTGGTTGGAAAACTGTCCCCAGAGAGTAATCAGTGGTTCACAGTCAAGCTGGAAGGGCATATCGAGTGGGATCCCACTGGGATCAGTTCTGGGTCCGGTTCTGATCAATATCTTCATCAAAGATAGGATTAAAATTCAAAATGATCAGGACAAAATGGTCTGAAGTAAATAGGATGAAATTTAATAAGGACAAATGCAAAGTACTCCACTTAGGAAGGAACAATCAGTTGCACACACACAAAATGGGAAATGACTGTCTAGTGAGGAGTACTGTGGAAAGAGATCTGGGGGTCGTAGTGGATCACAAGCTAAACAAGAGTCAACAGTGTAACACTGTTGTAAAAGAAGCGAACAACTTTCTGGGGTGTATTAGCAGGAGTGTTGTAAACAAGACACAATAAGTAATTCTTCTGCTCTACTCTGTGCTGATTAGGCCTCATCTGGAGGATTGTGTCCAGTTCTGGGTGCCACATTTCAGGAAAGATTTGGAGAAAGTTCAGAGAAGAGCAACAAAAATTATGAAAGGTCTAGCAAACATGACCTGTGAGGGAAGATTGAGAAACTTGGGTTTGTTTAGTCTGGAGAAGAGAAGACTGAGAGGGGACATGATAACGGTTTTCAAGTACATGAAAAGTTGTTACAAGGAGGAGGGAGAAAAATTGTTCTAATTAACCTCTGAGGCTAGGACAAGAGGCAATGGGCTTAAATTGCAGCAATGGTGGTTTAGGTTGGACATCAGGAAAAACTTCCTAACTGTCAGGGTGGTTAAGCACTGGAACAAATTGTCTAGGGAGGTTGTGAAATATCTGTCATTGGAGATTTTTAAAAGCAGGTTGGATAAGACACCTGACAGGGATGGTCTAGATCAGGGGTTCTCAAACTGGGGGTCGGGACCCCTCAGGGGGCTGTGAAGTTATTATGTTGGGGGGGTCGTGAGCTGTCCGCCTCCACCCCAAACCCCACTTTGCCTCCAGCATTTATAATGGTGTTAAATATATAATGTTAGAATTAGTGGGGGAAGCAAAAGTGGATGGGAATCTGGGAGGCAGTGACCATGAGTTGGTTGAGTTCAGGATCCTGACGCAGGGAAGAAAGGTAAGCAGCAGGATATGGACCCTGGACTTCAGGAAAGCAGACTTCGACTCCCTCAGGGAACGGATGGCCAGGATCCCCTGGGGGACTAACTTGAAGGGGAAAGGAGTCCAGGAGAGCTGGCTGTATTTCAAGGAATCCCTGTTGAGGTTACAGGGACAAACCATCCCGATGAGTCGAAAGAATAGTAAATATGGCAGGCGACCAGCTTGGCTTAATAGTGAAATCCTAGCGGATCTTAAACATAAAAAAGAAGCTTACAAGAAGTGTAAGGTTGGACATATGACCAGGGAAGAGTATAAAAATATTGCTCGGGCATGTAGGAATGATATCAGGAGGGCCAAATCGCACCTGGAGCTGCAGCTAGCAAGAGATGTCAAGAGTAACAAGAAGGGTTTCTTCAGGTATGTTGGCAACAAGAAGAAAGCCAAGGAAAGTGTGGGCCCCTTACTGAATGAGGGAGGCAACCTAGTGACAGAGGATGTGGAAAAAGCTAATGTACTCAATGCTTTTTTTGCCTCTGTCTTCACTAACAAGGTCAGCTCCCAGACTGCTGCGCTGGGCATCACAAAATGGGGAAGAGATGGCCAGCCCTCTGTGGAGATAGAGGTGGTTAGGGACTGTTTAGAAAAGCTGGACGTGCACAAGTCCATGGGGCCGGACGAGTTGCATCCGAGAGTGGTGAAGGAATTGGCGGCTGTGATTGCAGAGCCATTGGCCATTATCTTTGAAAACTCGTGGCGAACCGGGGAGGTCCCGGATGACTGGAAAAAGGCTAATGTAGTGCCAATCTTTAAAAAAGAGAAGAAGGAGGATCCTGGGAACTACAGGCCAGTCAGCCTCACCTCAGTCCCTGGAAAAATCATGGAGCAGGTCCTCAAAGAATCAATCCTGATGCACTTGCATGAGAGGAAAGTGATCAGGAACAGCCAGCATGGATTCACCAAGGGAAGGTCATGCCTGACTAATCTAATCGCCTTTTATGATGAGATTACTGGTTCTGTGGATGAAGGGAAAGCAGTGGATGTATTGTTTCTTGACTTTAGCAAAGCTTTTGACACGGTCTCCCACAGTATTCTTGTCAGCAAGTTAAGGAAGTATGGGCTGGATGAATGCACTATAAGGTAGATAGAAAGCTGGCTAGAATGTCGGGCTCAACGGGTAGTGATCAATGGCTCCATGTCTAGTTGGCAGCCGGTATCAAGTGGAGTGCCCCAAGGGTCGGTCCTGGGGCCGGTTTTGTTCAATATCTTCATAAATGATCTGGAGGATGGTGTGGATTGCACTCTCAGCAAATTTGCGGATGATACTAAACTGGGAGGAGTGGTAGATACGCTGGAGGGGAGGGATAGGATACAGAAGGACCTAGACAAATTGGAGGATTGGGCCAAAAGAAATCTGATGAGGTTCAATAAGGATAAGTGCAGGGTCCTGCACTTAGGATGGAAGAATCCAATGCACCGCTACAGACTAGGGACCGAATGGCTAGGCAGCAGTTCTGCGGAAAAGGACCTAGGGGTGACAGTGGACGAGAAGCTGGATATGAGTCAGCAGTGTGGCCTTGTTGCCAAGAAGGCCAATGGCATTTTGGGATGTATAAGTAGGGGCATAGCGAGCAGATCGAGGGACGTGATCGTTCTCCTCTATTCGACATTGGTGAGGCCTCATCTGGAGTACTGTGTCCAGTTTTGGGCCCCACACTACAAGAAGGATGTGGATAAATTGGAGAGAGTCCAGCGAAGGGCAACAAAAATGATTAGGGGTCTAGAACACATGACTTATGAGGAGAGGCTGAGGGAGCTGGGATTGTTTAGCCGGCAGAAGAGAAGAATGAGGGGGGATTTGATAGCTGCTTTCAACTACCTGAAAGGGGGTTCCAAAGAGGATGGCTCTAGACTGTTCTCAATGGTAGCAGATGACAGAACGAGGAGTAATGGTCTCAAGTTGCAGTGGGGGAGGTTTAGATTGGATATTAGGAAAAACTTTTTCACTAAGAGGGTGGTGAAACACTGGAATGCGTTACCTAGGGAGGTGGTAGAATCTCCTTCCTTAGAGGTTTTTAAGGTCAGGCTTGACAAAGCCCTGGCTGGGATGATTTAACTGGGAATTGGTCCTGCTTCGAGCAGGGGGTTGGACTAGATGACCTTCAGGGGTCCCTTCCAACCCTGATATTCTATTATTCTGTTTTTAATTTATAAGGGGGGTCGCACTCAGAGGCTTGCTATGTGAAAGGGGTCACCAGTACCAAAGTTTGAGAATCTCTGGTCTAGAAAATACTTAATTCTGCCATGAGTGCAGGGGATGGGACTAGATGACCTCGTGAGGTCCCTTCCAGTCCTATGATTCTATGCTTGTGCTGTTCTTTTGTACTCATCCATAGCAATCTGTCCATGATTCAAATTTTTGTAGGATTCCTTTTTATTGTCTGGTCATTAAAGAGCTTACTGACCAAATAAAGCAAAATACGCAAGCTAAGCTCAATATACTTAAACAGGTTACAGAATGTAATTTCTTACCCTGAATGTTATTTTAGGCAGGTTGCAAAGTTTCTGTGGTTCAGAGTTCCAGTTATATTTCTTTTCAGACTGGACCCCTGTCTCAGTGTGGACTCCCCCCTGTCTTCCCTTCAGATGGCTTTAGCAGTCTTTCTTCTTGGGGAGACAGGCCATGGAGAGGAGGTGTCTCGTTTGCCTTCCTCCCCACCCTTAAATAAGATTTACATAAAGCGGGAATCTTTTATTTCTCAAACTTGACCCCCCCTTTCCCTTCCAGTGGAAAGTTACAAGAAGTCCCAGGTGTCACGGACTCACAGGTCATGCCCACTCTTGGCCCCATGCGGTCTCTGGGGGAAACCCCCTTCAGTGAGACAGCACTTCTCAGGGGTCCACTCTCTCTTGGGGGTTACCTCCTGAAGCCGCACCTCTCTGAACCTTAGCACACCTGTTTCTCGCCGTGGGCCCCCTCAGGGAGTCCACTTGCTCTAGAGCCCCGGGGCCTCTACGCCCAGAGGGAATGATGCAACCCTGTTCTCTAGACCGGAGCAACTCTCAGCCAGAAGGGTTTATTGAATGTCTGAACACACCATAGGAAACTCTTAGGGCCCTCAGGCCTGGCCTTCCTCAGCACAGCACATCCAAGTCTCCCCTGCTTCCAGGTGGACTCTGCCTGGTCTCTCTCTTTCCAGTCCCGAGCCTCCCTGCTTCCTAGCTGGGCATTTGATATCACCTGTTTTTTGAAGTCCATTGTCCTTATTTTCCTGCTCTAATGCTTTCCTTCTCTTAGAATCACGAAATCATCATTTCATGAACACTTTCGCCAATATTGCTTTCCACCTTCCGTTTCTTAACTAACTCCTGCCTGTTAGTCGGAATCAACCCTAAAATGCCTGTCCCCCTGGTTACTACGTCCATCTTCTGAAGCAAACAGGTGTCCCCAACACATTCCAAGAACTTATTGGACACTTTGTGTTTGTTTGAATACCTTTTCTACGGATGACTGGGTAGTTAAAGTCCCATGTTTTTCCCCCGTCCCCCCCATTACTAATTGTGTTTTGAATATTTCTTTTATTTGCATGACAGAGTCGAATAAAATATAAAATATAAAATATAAAATATTTCTTTTATTTGCATGAACATCAGTCTGCAGGGAAAGAGCCACGGGGAATTGTGATGTGACGTTACTGTCCTGTTCTGACACGTCCCCTTCTTGCCCTGACAGGCTGCAACGTTACATCCCATCCTTCTCGGGACCAGGGAAGGGAAATGGCTGCCGTGGGGCAAGTTCAGGTAGGGATTATCGGGGAGTTGCTGGTGGGCTCCTGTTGGCAGGAGAAGGGCAGTAAAGACATAGGAGGTGGGTGCTTCTGTGGGTGGTCGGCAGGTGGGAGGGGGCAGGAAATACACAGGCTGGAGAAAGGGAGGGGGACTTGCTGGGATTTGTTTACGGTGGGGCCTAGATTCTAGCAACAGACCCATGGGGTTTGTGGGTGGAAATTCCCTAATTTGTCAAGCAGGAAATACCCCCCTGGACTGGGCTGGGGAAATGTACCAGATAGCCAGAGGGTAACCTCCAGTGAGGCCCAGGGAAGACACCCCATCCCTTTCCATCCAACTGCTGGCACGGGGACGGGAGTTGGGATTCCTACCAGGGGACTGGCTGTCCCTGGACTCTCCTGGGGGCTCTATCTCTTGTATCCACTTCTGACTGGTAGGTGAGTGTTGACTGTGAAGACCCTGGCCATCTCTGTCTGGCTCTCTCTCTTTCTCCCCTCACCCTGATGCCTCCTGGCTGCTC
Source organism: Lepidochelys kempii (assembly GCF_965140285.1). Taxonomy (NCBI): domain Eukaryota; kingdom Metazoa; phylum Chordata; order Testudines; family Cheloniidae; genus Lepidochelys; species Lepidochelys kempii. The sequence goes on along the minus strand of NC_136407.1, from coordinate 27,055 downwards.
TGATGGAGAGGGGGTCGGAGCCTGCCTGCCTGCCTCCCAGAGCTTCCATGTGATTGGCCCTCCTCCCCTGTGAACGGTGGGGTTGTCACTGGGCAGCAGGCGCAGAGTGGGGGGCTCTTGCTCTTTCAGGGGCCGGTGACTTTCGAGGAGGTGGCTGTGTATTTCACTGAGGAAGAGTGGGCTCTGCTGGACCCCGCTCAGAGAGCCCTCTACGGAGATGTCATGCAGGAGAACTATAAGAATGTGACCTCGCTGGGTAAGGATTCCTGTCCCCTTGGTTCTTAGAAGGAGAAATGAAGAGTTAAGGTTCACATTGCACCCTCAGTTTTTCCCTGTTTCAGCAACCCCCTGACAGGCCAATGACACACAGACTTAGCACTCGACCCTCCCCGCTACAGAACGCTTTGGGAGCAGAGCACAGGCGCAGGACAGCACGAACGCTAACACCGTCTCTTTCCACATGCTGGAAGGGCACGAGGCAGCACTAGGCATCCTTAACTCTGCTTAATGTACTTTATGGGCCTTTAATTTCCTTGGTTTTCTGTTGAATGGACTTTTTAGCCACTGTATCTATGTTGACACTACAGTTTTTGAGGCAATTTATGTCAGGTGGGGATGCGATTTTTGACATCGCTAACTGACAGAGCAGTGGGCTTAGAGGTAGTTCCAGCACCTCCAGTGAAAGTCCCAAGGGGGTCTCTGTGACCCAACCCATCACAGGGTGGTCTGGTGAGGGAAGGTTTCCGGGAGTCAGAGATTCTGTGGGTTCCAGTCTTCACTGAGGCACCAGTCTACACAGCTGTTTTTAATGGGCTAGCACCTACAGTGGAGCACCCACAGGGAGGCACATCTCAAAGAACCATCGCTGATGCACAAGTTGAGTAACTTCTTCTTGTGCTGTTACCTGATCTCACTGGTCGTCTTTCCCATGAGCAGGGTTTCCAGTTTCCAAACCCGATGTCATCTCCCAGCTGGAACGAGGGGAAGAGCCGTGGGCCCCAGATCTCCGGGGCTCAAAGGAAAGAGAGATCCTGAGAGGCAGCCGAGTGGGTGAGGGATGATTAAACTTACTCAGTGCTTGAAGGAAACAGCTGGGATTCCCAACAAAGACCTTGTGAGGTTTCTGGGTTCAGGATGGTCCCCAGCAGGTGTCGTATCCTCAGGGCAGATACTGTTCATGGGTCCCTACCAATCCTAACTCCTGGCAGTAGTTCCCTCCCCAAACTCTCTTCTTCCTGGGGAGTGTTTGTATGGGAACTGGATGCAGAATTGATCCCCTCCTCTCGCCCCTTTGGGGAAGAGTTGGGGGAAATTCAGTCCCTGGTTTTTCTCCATCTCCAGCTATTCTCTTGGTTTGTTCCCCTCTTTTCTCTTCTGGCTTCTGAGGTTTTCCTTTCTCTGTCCCAGCAGGTGATGGGATGGTGAGAGAGACCGTGGAGCAGAATCCTCAGCAGGAAGAGGAGCAAGTGGAACCGCAGGGGACGTTATTGCAAAGATGCAAAGGGAGTGTGTCCAGGAGTTGTGAGCAGGGAAAAGGCTCTCAGGGCCAGCACAGGCCAGAGAAGGGGCAGGAGAACCAGCCAGTGCAGACAGTTGGAATACCTGTTAATTATCAGGGAACTCACAAAGGTCTCAAGGAAACCACGTCCCCGCAGAGAATCCTGACGGGAGAGAGAAATAACACGGGCTTTGAGTGTGGGAAAAAGTTCAGGAGGCGCTCACACCTTATTACCCATCAGAGAATCCACACCAGAGTGAGACCCTATGGATGCTGTGAGTGTGGGAAAACCTTCACTGAGCGCTCAACCCTTATTCGCCATCAGAGCATCCACACCGGAGTGAGACCATATGAATGCTGTGAGTGCGGGAAAGCCTTTGCTGAGAGCTCAAACCTTATTCGCCATCAGAGCATCCACACAGGGGAGAAACCCTATAAATGCTGTGAGTGCGGGAAAACCTTTGCTCGGAGCTCACACCTTATTCGCCATCAGAGGATCCATACAGGGGAGAAACCCTATGAATGCTGTGAGTGCGGGAAAACCTTCACTCGGAGCTCACACCTTATTCGCCATCAGAGGATCCACACAGGGGAGAAACCTTATGAATGCTGTGAATGCGGGAAAACCTTCGCTCAGAGCTCAGGCCTTATTACACATCAGAGGAGCCACACAGGAGAGAAACCCTATAAATGCTGTGAGTGCGGGAAAACCTTTGGTGGGAGCTCAGAGCTTATTACACATCAGAGAATCCACACAGGAGAGAAACCCTATAAATGCTGTGAGTGCGGGAAAACCTTCATTGATCGCTCACACCTTATTCGCCACCAGAGGATCCACACAGGAGAGAAACCCTATAAATGCTGTGAGTGCGGGAAAACCTTCACTCAGAGCTCAGGCCTTATTACACATCAGAGGAGGCACACAGGAGAGAAACCCTATAAATGCTGTGAGTGCGGGAAAACCTTTGCTCAGAGCTCAGGCCTTATTACACATCAGAGGATCCACACAGGAGAGAAACCCTATGAATGCTGTGAGTGCGGGAAAACCTTTGCTGGGAGATCAGGCCTTATTATACATCAGAGGATCCACACAGGAGAGAAACCCTATAAATGCTGTGAGTGCGGGAAAACATTCGCTGGGAGATCAGGCCTTATTACACATCAGAGGAGTCACACAGGAGAGAAACCCTATGAATGCTGTGAGTGCGGGAAAACCTTCGCTGGGAGATCAGGCCTTATTACACATCAGAGGAGCCACACAGGAGAGAAAATCCTATGAATGCTGTGAGTGCGGGAAAACCTTTGCTGGGAGATCAGGCCTTATACATCAGAGGAGTCACACAGGAGAGAAACCCTATAAATGCTGTGAGTGCGGGAAAACCTTCCATCACAGCTCTTCTCTTATTTATCACCAGAGAAGCTGCAAGGGAGATAAACACCATGAAAATCTTGTCTAGGGCTCAGAAAAGATGTTTTTTTCCTTTTCCTAATTCCCAAGTAGTGCACTTTAAGGCAGCATTTGTGGTGTCTCAGCTCCTTCAGGTGAGTTGTCTGCTTTTCCCTTTTGCAGCTCACCCTTCCTTGGAGTGAAGCCCACAGTGTTTTTCATCAACTCCTTTGTCCTGTGTCATTGTCAGGGTTCCCTCCCCACTTTGAACTCCAGGGTACAGATGTGGGGAACTGCATGAAAGACCCCCTAAGCTTATTCTTACCAGCTTAGGTTAAAAATTTCCTCAAGGTACAAACTTTGCCTTGTCCTTGAACCCTATGCTGCCACCACCAAGCGTGTTAAACAAAGAAGAGGGAAAGAGACCACTTGGAGACGTCATCCCCCAAAATATCCCCCCAAGCCCTACACACCCCCTTTTCGGGGGAGGCTTGAGAATAATATCCTAACCAATTGGTTACAAAATCATCAAAGACCCAAACCCCTGGATCTTGGAACAATGGAAAAATCAGTCAGGTTCTTAAAGGAAGGATTTCATTTAAAAAAAAAAGAAAGGTAAAAATCATCTCTGTAAAATCAGGATGGAAAATATTTTACAGGGTATTCAGATTCAAAACACAGAGCATCCGCCTCTGGGCAAAACCTTATAGTTACAGAAAACAGGAATAAACCTCCCTCTTAACACAGGGAAAATTCACATGAAACAAAAAATAAACTAATCTGCCTTGCATGGCTTACCTCTGCTGGTAGCAATATTGGAGACTTGGATTAGGATGGGTTGGAGAAGATGGATTTCTGTCTGGCCTCTCTCAGTCCCAAGAGAGAACAAACATGTGAACAAAGAGCACAAAACAAAAGCCCCCCCCCAAGATTTGAAAGTATCTTGTCCCCTTATTGGTCCTTTTGGTCAGGTGCCAGCCAGGTTAGCTGAGCTTCTTAACCCTTCACAGGTAACAGGATGTTGCCTCTGGCCAGGAGGGATTTTCCAGCACTGTATAGAGAAAGGTGGTGACCCTTCCCTGTATATTTATGACAGTGATGGAAGTGTGTATCCCTCCAACAGGAATGTCCATCAGTCCCAGGTGGGGGAACCAGGAGTGACACAACTATTTTTTCAAGAAAGAAAATAGCCCATATAGCGGCCAGGGTAACATAGCAAATTTCCTCATCACTGGACACAAGCTCCAGCACTTTTCCTAGTCTAACCAAATTTGGAGCATCAAGTTTATACTTTTCCTCCCACTGCAAAGTGATTGTTAGTCTTCAGGTTCCCCCATTAGGGACAGATTGCCTCATTCCCAGTTGTTCCCACGTTGCACTGGGTTCTGCTGAATAGCAGTTGGGTTTTGTACCATTTTTCTCAAAGTAAATATAACAGAGAAGGTGCAGGGATAGAGGGTGTGACTAAGTGGGGATTTTCCCTTATGTTGTTTGTGAGCCTTACTGTTGGGCCTATGTGAGTTTTACTGTTTTGCATTAATACTGCGTGTGCCTCAGTTTTCCTGTGTGCTGCACCAATACCTCGGTGGTGGGAATAGGGGTGTGTGACTTTGGCTGAGACGTCTGGGGCTGGTGAGGCTGTGTGACGTTGCAGTCTCTATGCTTTATGGAAATATGCTTTTGAATATGACAGAACTGGAATATGCTTTACACTAAATACCCCTTGTATGGTGTCGTTAGAAAGCTTGTAATCTACGAAATGTCCATCCTATTTGTTTGCATGTATTATGTATTATCTTGAGGTAGGAGAATAAGCTATAAACTTGTATCACTGATGTAAATATATTAAGTGGAGGCCATTAAGGGTGTTCCAGAAACAATCAGTTAAATGGCCTAAGTTACTTGAAACCCTTCCTGTGTATGTGTGGGCCAGCCCATGGGGAATGGAGACTAGGGGTCTTACAGTGACATGTGACCATGTAACCTGATGATGAAATCCGTCTTAAATCTAGTACTTTTCCATTTGGAAGGAGGGGTGGGGACCCAGAGAGACAAAGGATTCCTGCCTTGTGTCAAAGCTATAAAAGGGGGTGGAGCAGGACAAAGGGGGCCAGTCATGAGAAATCCCCGGCTTACCACCTGAGATGTCTGCTGGAACTAACACTACCTGGGGAAAGGATCGGGCCCAGACTAGGAAGGAGTCTAATCTGTGAAAGAAGTTTATTGGAACATCTCTGAGGGTGAGATATTACCTGTAATCAATTTCTTAATGTATTAGGCTTAGACTTGCATGTTTTTGCTTTATTTTGCTGTGTGACTTACTTTGTTCTGTCTGTTATTACTTGAAACCACTTAAAGGAGCAAACAGCTGTGCATATCTCTCTATCAGTGTTACAGAGGGCGGACAATTTATGAATTTACTCTGTATAAGCTTTATACAGAGTAAAATGGATTTATTTTGGATCCCATTGGGAACTTGGTGTCTGGGTGCTGGAGACAAGTAAGCTGCTGAGCTGTTTTCACTTAAAGCCTGCAGCTTTGGGGGCATGGTCCAGACCCTGGGTCTGTGTTGCAGCAGGCTAGCGTGTCTGACTCAACAAGACAGGGTTCTGGAAGTCCCAAGCTGGCAGGGAAAATGGGCTCCAAGGTAATTTCAGCACATCGGGTGACAGTCCCAAGGGGGTGTCTGTGTCTGAAACACGTCACATGGTGGCCTTTGTACCCTGAGACCCAGGAATGGGATGCAACCAGGTGACTCTTTGCTCAGAAAGAGAGACAAAGACAAGGAGGAGGAGCAATGGGGGTGTCTGACTTTGGGTCGCTGGAAGCTGGCAGTCTGCTTGGGGGGACTGGAAGAGGAGGAGTCCTGGGCATCTGGCCCTCGACTCCCCAAAATGGACTTGGCCAAAAGTCAGTGATTTCTGTCTAACAGGTTCTGTTCTACTCCGTGTTCCTGTCGAATAATAAACCTTCTGTTTTACCAGCTGGCTGAGAGTCACTGCTGAATGCGGAGCTGGGGGGCAGGGCCCTCTGGCTTCCCTGGGAGCCTCGTCTGGGTGGACTCGCTGCGGGAAGCGCATGGTGTGGAAGGGGATGCTGAATGCTTCGATGTCAGACCCAGGAAGGTCGAAGTTGTGTCAGCTTCTTGCCCTGGTGACAGTGTGCTGAGAGAGAGGAGACATGGCCCCCAGAGTCCTGGCTGGCTTTATATGGAGTAGTTCCAGAGCATTGCCTGGTGACTCTGTGACTGAGGGGGAAAAAAGTGGTTTTTTTTCAACCTCTGTGACGCCTGAAGAAGTGCTTAGTCGGAGGGATTCCCACCTTCCGAATTACCCCAGCAGTGTTTCCTCTTTTTAAGCCATGTAGAATTGATCTTCTCCACTTTCTGCAGTTCCACCGCTCAATGTGTCCTATGATTCAGGGTTCTCAGCCCTCTGTTTGTGGATCACAGTTTGTTTTCTTTGCTCCTAAAACAGTAATTTAGGGCCTGAGATGAAAGTGTCACAGACCTGGATGGGGAATTTGAATGGATCTGAAATACAGTGAGATCATTTGGAGTTTAAATCCCAGTTTCCAACTGTTGGCAAAGCCTGTTGTAGGACTTTTCCTACTGAGATGGGATTGTTTGCAGATGGGGAGGCTGGCTGGTTGGTTTGTTTTTTGGTTTTTCCATTATGACAATACTGGAACTTTTGTAAATAATATGACTCAAAACTAATGAGTGAAGGAGGTTTCAATGGCTCAGAGGACAATGCAATGGGAGAATTTCTTGTCCTGATTCTGAGTCGTGTAGCTCAGTGGTCTACAAACTTTTTTGATCGCACACCCCCAGGGCCAGCTCTAGCAAAGCAAAAAACAAAAGAAAAAATGTGGAAGAGCTGCCGCAGGCATGCTGCCGAAGAATCAAAGGCGGCAGCTCCTTCAGCGGTGACCCTCCTGCTGCGCACCCCCAGGGATGGTCTTGCGCACCCGCTGTGTTGCGCACACCCCACTTGGGAGTCCACAGGTGTAGCCTATAGGACTAACTGGCTTGCTTGCATAGATGTATCTTTTCGTTTAAGTTTAAGTATTTGGGTTTTTTGTAATAGGTTTATAGATTTATATTAAAGTAAAACTTGGCTGTAACGCAAGAGACCTAAAGGCCATATCTTGTGTGTTAAGCTTAGGGAAGTTAACACATCTATATTAAGACCATTTACCCAGAAAAGTAAAGTTAACCTATATCTTGTTACCTAAATAAATAAGTTTCCACGCATATGTCTATAACCTTCTACCTAGACCAATAGATAATGAAGAATGGCATAGAGGGTTTTTCAATGTGGTACCCACAGACTTAACAGGTACATCACAAGGAAACTTAATATGCGTATACTGTATATGTGTCATCAATACGCACAAACCTTCTAGCTTATGGGGTAAGTGTACCCTAACATTTGTGGGTGAGGAATAAAATTTGGGCATAAGAGGAAGGATTTCCAGCACTTGTGCCCTATAAAAGAGGTGACGCACCTCACTAGAGCACTTCACTTCACTCCGCTCTGTCATTTTCACTTACTCTGTCTTACACTCACTCTATCTTTTCTATCTACAATGGCTACTACTATTGGTAGGCTATACTTGTTCTTCTTAAACTTTAAGTTTCAAGGGAACTAGGCTCAGCTTGGTTTCTTTTATTCTGAGTTTTGTTTTATTAGGTTTTAAGTTTAAGTTAGTCAAGTAAACCCTAAGTTAGCTCTTAGCATTAGTTTTTCTAAGCTCTGCATCAAGAATTGAGAAACCTGAACTGCAAGGCTGGTCCTGTGTCTCTTACCCCCAGGTTTTCAAGGAAGGGTGTGAGTACATTAACCAAAGCTTTGTAGCATATAATACTATATTATCATATGTATCTTTTGAATAGCAGTAATGCAATTGTAACATTGTAATTCTGGGTATTTTACCATTTACTTACTATTATAAATTTTAATAAAAAGTCTGTAAGGCTATATCTGTCTCAGTATGAGCTTTCTGTCATACCCTAACCTAGTGGCTAACCTAGTGAGGAGGGCTTTAAACTAGGTTCACTGGGGGAAGGAGACCAAAGCCCTGAGGTAAGTGGGGAAGTGGGATACTGGGAGGAAGCATGAGCAGGAGAGCGCAAGGGGGGAGGGCTCCTGCCTCATACTGAGAAAGAGGGACAATCAGCAAGTTATCTCAAGTGACTATACACAAATACAAGAAGCCTGGGAAACAAGCAGGGAGAACTGGAAGTCTTGGCACAGTCAAGGAATTATGATGTGATTGGAATAACAGAGACTTGGTGGGATAACTCACATGACTGGAGTACTGTCATGGATGGATATAAACTGTTCAGGAAGGACAGGCAGGGCAGAAAACGTGGGGGACTTGCATTGTATGTAAGAGAGCAGTATGACTGCTCAGAGCTCCGGTATGAAACTGCAGAAAAACCTGAGTGTCTCTGATTAAGTTTAGAAGTGTGAGCAACAAGGGTGATGTTGTGGTGGGAGTCTGCTATAGACCACTGGACCAGGGGGATGAGGCGGACGAGGCTTTCTTCCGGCAACTCACGGAAGTTACTAGATCACAGGCCCTGGTTCTCATGGGAGACTTCCATCACCCTGATATCTGCTGGGAGAGCAATACAGCGGTGCACAGATAATCCAGGAAGTTTTTGGAAAGGGTAGGGGACAATTTCCTGGTGCAAGTGCTGGAGGAACCAACTAGGGCCAGAGCTCTTCTTGACCCGCTGCTCACAAACCGGGAAGAATTAGTAGGGGAAGCTAAAGTGGATGGGAACCTGGGAGGCAATGACCATCAGATGGTTGAGTTTAGGATCCGGACACAGGGAAGAAAGGAGAGCAGCAGATTACGGACCCTGGACTTCAGAAAAGCAGACATTGACTCCCTCAAGGAACTGATGGGCAGGATCCCCTGGGAGAATAACATGAGGGGGAAAGGAGTCCAGGAGAGCTGGCTGTATTTTAAAGAATCCTTATTGAGGTTACAGGGACAAACCATCCCGATGCATAGAAAGAATAGTAAATATGGCAGGCAACCAGCTTGGCTTAACAGTGAAATCCTTGCTGATCTTAAACACAAAAAAGAAGCTTACAAGAAGTGGAAGATTGGACAAATGACCAGGGAAGAGTATAAAAATATTGCTGGGGCATGCAGGAGTGAAATCAGGAAGGCCAAATAACACCTGGAGTTGCAGCTAGCAAGAGATGTTAAGAGTAACAAGAAGCGTTTCTTCAGGTATGTTAGCAACAAGAAGAAAGTCAAGGAAAGTGTGGGCCCCTTATTGAATGAGGGAGGCAACCTAGTGACAAAGGATGTGGAAAAAGCTAATGTACTCAATGCTTTTTTTGCCTCTGTCTTCACTAACAAGGTCAGCTCCCAGACTGCTGCACTAGGCAGCACAGCATGGGGAGGAGGTGACCAGCCCTCTGTGGAGAAAGAAGTGGTTCGGGACTAATTAGAAAAGCTGGACGAGCACAAGTCCATGGGGCTAGATGCACTGCATCCAAGGGTACTAAAGGAGTTGGCGGATGTGATTGCAGAGTCATTGGTCATTATCTTTGAAAACTTATGGCGATCCGGGGAAGTCCCAGACGACTGGAAAAAGGCTAATGTAGTGCCCATGTTTAAAAAAGGGAAGAAGGAGGATCCTGGGAACTACAGGCCAGTCAGCCTCACCTCAGTCCCTGGAAAAATCATGGAGCAGGTCCTCAAGGAATCAATTCTGAAGCTCTTAGAGGAGAGGAAAGTGATCAGGAACAGTCAGCATGGATTCACCAAGGGCACATCATGCCTCACTAATCTAATTACCTTCTATGACGAGATAACTGGCTCTGTGGATGAGGGGAAAGCGGTGGACATGTTGTTCCTTGACTTTAGCAAAGCTTTTGACACGGTCTCCCACAGTATTCTTGCCAGCAAGTTAAAGAAGTATGGGCTGGATGAATTGACTATAAGGTGGATAGAAAGTTCGCTAAGATTGTCGGGCTCAACGGGTAGCAATCAACGGCTCCATGTCTAGTTGGCAGCTGGTATCAAGTGGAGTGCCCCAAGGGTCGGTCCTTGGGCTGGTTTTGTTCAATATCTTCATAAATGATCTGGAGGATGGTGTGGATTGCACCCTCAGCAAGTCTGTAGATGACACTAAACTGGGAGAAGAGGTAGATACGCTGGAGGGTAGGGATAGGATACAGAGGGCCCTTGACAAATTAGAGGATTGGGCCGAAAGAAATAGGATGAGGTTCAACAAGAACAAGTGCAGAGTCCTGCACTTAGGATGGAAGAATCCCATGCACCGCTACAGACCAGGAACCGAATGGCTCAGCAGCAGTTCTGCAGAAAAGGACCTAGGGGTGACAGTGGACGAGAAGCTGGATATGAGTCAGCAGTGTGCCCTTGTTGCCAAGAAGGCCAGTGGCATTTTGGGATGTATATGTAGGGACATTGCCAGCAGATCGAGGGACGTGATTGTTCCCCTCTATTCGACATGGGTCAGGCCTCATCTGGAGTACTGTGTCCAGTTTTGGGACCCACACTACAAGAAGGATGTGGAAAAATTGGAAAGAGTCCAGCAGAGGGCAACAGAAATGATTAGGGGACTGGAATGCATGATGAGGAGAGGCTGAGGGAACTGGGATTGTTTAGTCTGTGGAAGAGAAGAATGAGGGGGGATTTGATAGCTACTTTCAACTACCTGAAAGGGGGTTCCAAAGAGGATGGAGCTAGACTGTTCTCAGTGGTGGCAGATGACAGAATGAGAAGTAATGGTCTCAGCTTCCAGTGGGGGAGGTTTAGGTTGGATATTAGGAAAAACATTTTCACTAGGAGGGTGGTGAAGCACTGGAATGCATTACCAAGGAGGTGGTGGAATCTCCTTCCTTAGATATTTTTTAGGTCTGGCTTGGCAGAGCCCTGGCTGGGATGATTTAGTTGGGGATTGGTCCTGATTTGAGCAGGGGGTTGGACTAGATGACCTTCAGGGGTCCCTTCCAACCCTGATATTCTATGGTTCTATACCCCCGAGGGTCCTTAGTAAATTCCGTGAAGCCTAATTCGGAACAAAAACTTTTATCTTCTCTTCAAACAAATTCGGAAGCCTAAAACCAATACTGTTAATATTATTAATTAATAAAATAAAATAACATTAATTTAATTAATTTATTTTATATTAGCATACCCTAAATCAGGCTACAGTCATCATGTTTAACCTGCCCTGGAATTTGTAGTTATATGAAACTGGATGTATCTTGTGTGATGTGGGTTCTTCCTCTTCCAGGACATTTGCTCACAAAATCAGATATTGATTTTATTTGCCAGACTGTAGCTCAGATTTCCTGGGGACTTTGAGAAAGTGACTATTTACTGAAATAGTCATTTCTTATTTTATTTTTGCTTTTTCTCTGCTCCCTCCATGGTGACATGGAGAAACTTCAAGTGCAGTTCAATCAACAGGAGAGACTCCTCCAAGCTATTGGACGTGCTACCAACTGGTTTTAAATCTCCAGTCACAAATGGCAAACTAGAGCACACCCCAACTTGTGCAACTAACTGAAGCGACTGCACACAATCACACTGCTGCTCGATTGTTTTAGGTCAATATTGTCTCATGATCGGGGAGAGAATTCCACAGTCAGTAACGAAGAACTGGGCAAAAGGCCCCTGTCTCTGTTTCCCAAGGTAGTTTTGAAAGAGGCTCTTGTGACAGACGAACACCCATGTTCACACCCTGCACCGGGGGGTTCTCAGCCTTTGTCTTTCTGAGCCCCCCGCAACATGCTCTAAAAACTCCAAGGCCCAGCTGGGGTAGGGGGGAAGCTCGGGTCTCTGGGCTACAGCTGCTGGGTGGGGGGCAGCTCTGGGCTACACGTCACAAGCGCATTGCACGTAGCACACAACACGACACACAGCACACGACACCGACACACAAAACACCACACACAAAAAATCACACACATGACACCGACACAGAAACACAAAACACATCACACGACACACAAAATGGTATACAAAAAAATCGACACAAAACAAAACAAAAAGACACACCAAACAAAAAAGACACAAGACACAAAACACCACACAAAAATGACACACAAAACACCACACACAAAAAATCTCACAAAACGCACATACCACAACACGCAACACGACACACAAAACACCACACAATCACACACAACACGTGACACACAAACACAAAACACCTCACACAACACACAAAATGGCACACAACACACCACACAGAAAAAAATACACACAAAAAAATTGCGCACCGCAGTCGCACGTCGCTCGCGTGTCGCACACGCACATCACTCGCATGTCGCATGTCACACAAAATCGACAATACAAAAACAAAGACACAACACATCACACACACAGACACCGACACACAAACACACAACACCTCACGACACACAAAACGCATGAAACACAACATATGCAACACACACACAAAACACGACACACAAAACGCATGCAACAGAACACACGCAACACTACACACAAAACACGACACAAAAAATCACACACACAACACACTACACCAATGCACAAACACACAACACCTCACATGACACATGAAATGCACACAACACACACAACTCGACACACAAAACACCACACAATCACACACAACACGCGCCGACACACAAACAGAAAACACCTCACACGACAAACAAAACGGCCTTACAACACATCACACAAAAAAATCACACACAAAAAAATTGCGCACCGCAGTCGCACGTCACTCGCGTGTCGCACATGCACATCACTTGCATGTTGCATGTCACACACAAAAAATTGACACAAAGACAATACAAAAACAAAGACACACAAAACACAAAAATCACACACACACACACACGACACCAACACACAAACACACGACACCTCACAACACAAAACGTATGTAACACAACACACACAACACGCACATGCAACACGACACAACACATGCAACAGAACACGCAACACACACAAAACACGACACACAAAATCACACAAAACACGACACACAAAATCACACACAACACAGATGCACAAACACACAACACCTCACACGACACATGAAATGCACATAACACACACAACTCGACACACAACAGCACACACAAAGTTGACACACATGACACAACACCACCCACAACACACGACACCAACACACAAACACACCACACCTCACACGACACATGAATCGCACAGAACACACACAACATGACACAAAACACCACACACAAATCACACGCAAAAGAAGACATACAAAAAATCGCACGTTGTGCGTTGCACACACGTCGCACGTCGTGCATTGCATGCGTGTTGCACGTGGAGTGTTGTATGGCGCGCATCACATGCACGTTGCATGTCGCATGTGTCACACACAAAAAAATTGACACAAGACCATACAAAAGACACACAAAATACACAAAAATCACACCGACAAACACACAACACTTCACACGACACACAAAACGCATGCAACACAACACACGCAACATGACACACGACACAAAAAAGCACACACAACACACAACACCTCACATGACACACAATGCACACAACACACACAACTCGACACATAAAACACCAAACACAAAAAATCTCACACAAAAAATTGACAAACACCATACACAAAAAAACACACACAACATGACACACAAAAAAACATACATACAAAAAAATCGCGCTTCGCACACACATTGCACGTCGCATGTTGCACACGTGTCGCACGTCACTCACACATCGTGCATCGCACACAAAACATGATACACAAAACACCACAGAAAACGACACACAGAACAAAAAACAAAAGAACAAAACCACAAAATTGACACACACAAAACATCGACACACAAAACACGACACCGACACACAAACACAACACCTCACATGAGACAACGCACACAACACATACAACACCACGCACAAAACACCACACACACAACACTACACAAAAAATCACGCGTCGCTCACACGTCGTTCACACGTCACTCGTCGCACGCATGTCGCACATCGTATGTTGCGCGTCGCTCGCACGTCGCTCACAACACACACAAGACACACACAAACCATCACACACACAAATCGCACGTACGTCGCACGCACGTTGCACTTCGCTCACATGACGTGTGTCCCCACACGTTGCTTGCACATCGCACTCACGTCACTTGCACGTCGCTGTCACATCGTGCGTCATGCCGCTTACAACGCACACAACACAACACACACAAAACATCACACACAAAAATCATGTGTCGCATGTCACGCATCGCATGCATGTTGCACGTCGTGCATTGCACTTTGCATATCACACACACGACACACAAAACACCACACACAAAAATCGACACAAAAAAGAGACAGAAAACACCACACACAAAAAGACACTCACAACACATGACACCGACACAACATCACACACAAAAAAATCGCACGTTGCACATAGCTGACAATGCACACAACACAACACACAAAACATCACACACAAAAAATAGGGTGTCGCAGGCACGTTGCGCATCGCACGTCGCACGTCTCGGCAAAAAAATGACAAAAAAACAAAAAAATTACACACCAAAAAAAGCTTTCAGAGTAGCAGCCATGTTAGTCTGTATTGGCAAAAAGAAAAGGAGGACTTGTGGCACCCTAGAGACTAACCCATTTATTTGAGCATGAGCATCCGATGAAGGGAGCTGTAGCTCACAAAAGCTGATGCTCAAATAAATGGGTTAGTCTCTAAGGTGCCACAAGTACACAAAAAAAGACACACAAAACACCACACAAAAAAAATCGACACACAAAAAAAGACACAAAACACGACTCACACAAGATCACACACACAACACACTTCACACATGCACATCATGCACAAAAATGATCCAAAAATGACAAAAACACACACACAAAAAGACACACAACACCACACAAAAAATCACACACAACACCGACAAACGACACACAAAACGCACAGAACTCACGCAACTTGACACAGAAAACACCACACCCACAAAATCACACACAAAAAATTGCGCTTTGCAGGTCGCTCACATGTGTCGCACATCGCTCGCACGTCGCACATCGTACGTCGCGTTTCGCTCACGCGTCGCTCACACGCATTGCACGTCGCACAGACAAAACATCACACACAAAAATCGCATGTCGCACGTCACGCACAAAAGTCACACATTGCATGTCACATATACAACATGTCGCACAAACAGCACGTTGAACGTCACAATTTGCAAGTCACGCACAAAAAGTCGCACTTTGCACACTCACACGTACAGCACGTCACATGCATAGGACACACACAATACAACACACAACCCAAACACACACAACACGTCAGATGACACACAAAGCGGCACACAACACGACACACAAATCACACACGACCGACACACAAACACACCACACACATCACACACAAATCACACACACAATACGACACACTTTACACACACACACTCAACACAACACTCAAGACAACACACACACGATGACACAACATGACACACGTCATACACACAGAACACCTGACACCGACACACATGACACACAACACTCAAGGAAACACACAACACAACAGCTCACACACAACACCACACACACGTCATACGACACACAAAAGGCACATGACACACCACACGCACACATCACACACAAAATATCACACAGAAGACGACACAACACGTGTCACACACATACAGAACAGGACACAACACGTCACACACACAAAAATGTCTCTCACACACACAACATGACACTGACACACACATGACACACAATGCACTACAAGTCACACACAACACGACACATGCACAAAATGTTGCACGATACACAAAACGGCACACAACACGACACACACACCCCCAAAACGACATACAACACCTCGCACACGACACACATGTCACAGATACACAAACGTCTCACACACACAACATGACACAAAACACTCAAAAGACACAACACACAAGTCACACAAGTCACACACACAACACGTCACATGAGACAATGGCACACGACACACAAATCATCACACACAACACACGACACTGACACACAAACTCACAACACGACACAAAATGGAACACAACACATACAAAACATCACACACAAAACCCACGATACCGACACAAACACACCACACGTCACATGCATACTTAACACTTATGACAATGCACAACACGACACACAACGTCTCACACACACCAACACATCAACACAGGACACTGACACACATGACACTCAAGGAAACACACAATAAACAGAAGATGACACACTCAACACGTCACACAACACACAAAGCGGCACACGACACACAAATCACACACAACACCTGACACCGACACACAAACACAGAACACGAGACACAAAACGGCACACAACACATGACACACACAACACACAATATCACACACAAAACATGACACAGAACATGACACCGACACCCACACAACAAACAAAATGGCACACAACACAACACAAAACATCATACCCACAACACGACACCAAACACACACCTCACGACAAACAAAACGGCACACAACACAACACACCCACAACATGACACACACAAAACATCACACCCACAACACCAACATACACGCACCACACGTCACACATGGCACACAGAGCACTTCGCACGTCGTGCATCGCATGTACTTCGCACGTAGCACATCACGCACAACACGTCACACTTTGTACAGGCACACGCACAAAACGTCGCACACGCGCACGCACACACAGCACGTCAGCACACAGAGAACACCACACACAACCCGTCTCACACAGACACAGAGAACACGACACACAACCCATCTCACACAGAGACAAACAATACGACACACACACACACACTAGACAACACCACACACGGAAAAGATGACACACACACACTCCACACAACACTCAAGACGACACATAACACACACTCAAGACAACACATCACACACACAACACTACACACACCCAGTCTCACAAACACACACACAACACATGAGACACACACACAACAGGACACACAAAAGGGCACACAACACACACACAACACGACTCACAAAACATCACACACACACAGAACACGATACACTACACTCCACACACACAACATATGACACCGAAACACACACACAGAGCAAGACACACAACACGTCGCACACACACTACACACAGAACATGACACACAACACGACACACGTACACACAACACGTCACACACCCACACGACACGTCACATGACACACAAAATGGCACACACACAAAACAACACAACACACAGAGACACACACACAACGACCCACAACACACAGCATGTCACAGACACACAACACGACACACAACACCGCGTCTGACCGGCCAGGCGGGGCGGGAGGGTCTGTATGAACGGGGGGATGGGTGCGGGCCTGGCCCGAGAGTTCGGCAGCTCCCCAGGGCAGGCTGGGAGATGTAGTTTCTGACGCACCTCAGGCCGGAAATGACGTTTCCCAACCGACGGGCGGAGGCAGTTAACGGCGCGCGTGAGGGCGCTCCGCTCGCTGATTGGCGGAGAGGCCCCGGGGGCAGCCGCGCGGACAGAGACTCCCGGAGCCAGGGGTGGGGGAGGGGCAGAGGGTGTGAAGGGGGGGGTCAGGCGGGGGGGGCAGAGGGTGTGAAGGGGAGGGTCAGGCGGGGGGGGCAGAGGATGTGAAGGGGGGGTCAGGCGGGGGGGGCAGAGGGTGTGAAGGGGAGGGTCAGGCGGGGGGGGCAGAGGGTGTGAAGGGGAGGGTCAGGCGGGGGGGGCAGAGGATGTGAAGGGGGGGTCAGGCGGGGGGGCAGAGGATGTGAAGGGGGGGTCAGGCGGGGGGGGCAGAGGGTGTGAAGGGGGGGTCAGGTGGGGGGGGATGGAAAACTGTAGCTGTGAATCCCTCTCAGCGAGGGGGGCGGGAGCAGGTTCGATCCCCGCCGCAATGATCCGTTTCAAAGGAGTCTGGCCTCCTCCTGCCCGAGCCAGGTTTCTGGTCTCTCTGAGAGGCGTGTTAATCCGGAGTCACTGCAAGGCAGAACAGGGAGTGACTCCAAATTAACATGGGGGGCAGATACGATCAGGGTGTGTCCCTGTGGGGAGGGGGTTTCAGTTGTTGCTAAAGGGGGAAAGTTACTCACTTTCTCTCCATCTCTTTCTCTGCCTCAGGATATTGGGGTTGAGCTTCCTGGTTCAGGCGCTGCTGCCTCGATTGTGATCTGGGAGCCCAGGCTGAGCAGCTGCTGCTCCCCCAGCAGGATCGGGGCTGGGGAGCGACTGTGAGTAAAGCTTCCTCTGTGCCCAGCCAAGGTGAGGATTTTCTCCAGCTGTAATTAGCCCCATACGTCAACTCAAGGCTCTGCCCACTCCAACGTCTGAGCCAGAGACTCCAGGTGATTGATCGAGACCTCAGGGAACGTGCAGGGCCTGGGCATGAAAGGACTCTGCACAAACAGCCCCTCCTCACCCCATGTCTCTCCTCCCTTCAGCAATTTCAGGAGCCGATCCAGCCATAGGAGAGCAAACCCCCAGGATTGGCTGCCAGCCAGAGACAGGGGAAGGGAGACATAAGGAGAAAAAGGAGAGAGAGAGAGACTGAAAAGGGCAGTGGGAGAAATAACTGGGGAGAGAGATTCCCAGATTTCTGACCGGCCCACGCACGTTTATTGCTGCATCCCTGGGCAGATTCACTTTGCTACGAACAAGATGAGGTACAGGGGGAGGAAAAGCCAGCTCCTGACTCTCCCTGTACCCCCTGCTGTAGGAGTGTGCTGCCCTGGGGACAATGTCAGGGGGAATCCCCCAGTGTCACTCCTTTTGTTCTGCTCTTCTCTCCCATTCGGTTTTCAGACTTTGTTACTGCGAGGGTTTCAAAATGTCTCGGTGGTTTAGTGCTAGTGGGAGGGGCTGGTTGTAATCAAGTGGCCAGACGTTTCCCCAGCATAGAATTGTAGAACTGTAGGGCTGGAATGAACCACGAGAGGGCATCTAGACCAGCCCCCAGCACTACGATGTTTGTCCAACCTGTCCTTAAAAACCTCTAATGATGGGGATTCCACCACCTCTCTTGTTAGTCTATTCCAGTGCTTTATTAGGTTTTTTCACAATTGAGTCACGTTGTTGACTCAGATTCAATTTGTGATCCACGCTAACCGCCGATCGTTTTCAGTAGTACTGCCTCGTAACTAACGCTTCGTAGTTGTGCATTTGGTTTTCCTTCCCTAAGTCTAGTACTTTGCAGTCGTCTTTATTGAATTTCATCTCATTCCTTCAGCCCACTTCTCCAATTTGTAAATGTTACCTTGAATTCTAATCCTGTCCTCCAATGTGCTTGCAACCCCTCGCAACTGCTATTATCTGCATATTTAGACAGCATGCTCTCCAGTCCATTATCCAAGTAATTAGTGAAAATATTGAATATATCAGATCCAGGACTGGCCCCTGGGCACCCCATTGTATACATCCTCTCAGTTGGACAGTGAACCAGTAATGATTCCTGTCTGAGTACAGCCTTTCAACAACATTTTCACCCATTTTATAGCACTTGCATGTACATCACATTTCCCTAGTTCACGGTGAGAATGTCATGGGGGCCTGTGTCAAAAGCCTGACTAAAATCAAGATATGTCCTATCTACAGTGTCCCCTGGATCTATAAGTCCAGTACCCCTGTGAAAGTAGGAAATTAGATTGACTTGGCATTATTTGTTTTTGCAAATCCATGCTGGCTATTACTTATCACCTTACTGGCCTCTAGGTGCTTACACATTGATGGTTTAATAATTGGTTCATTCCAGGCATTTAAGTGAGACTTGGCTTTATTCCCCAGTCCTCTTTGTTCCCCTTTTAAAAGATCGGTACTCTGTTTGCCCTTCTCCAGTCTTCACTGTTCTCCAGGCGTTCTCAAAGATAATTGCTAATGGTTCCGAGATTGCTTCAGCTAATTACTTGAGCGCCCTAAGATGAATTTTATGGCTGACTTTAACATATCTAACGTGTAACTCTTCCACAGCAATTTGTCCATGATTCAAGTTTTTGTAGGATTCCTTTTTATTGTCTGGTCATGAAAGAGCTCCTATCGGAGCCATATTCGCAGTTTACTATTCTTTCTGTCTTTCCTTCCCATTGGGATAGTTTGCTGTTTCTCAGAGACAGCATGACGGATAGCTCAGTGGTTTGAGCTTTGGCCTGCTAAACCCAGGGTTGTGAGTTCAATCCTTGAGGGGGCCATTTAGTGATATAGGGCAAAAATTGGGGATTGGTCCTGCTTTGAGCAGGGGGCTGGACTAGATGACCTCCTGAGGTCCCTTCCAACCCTGATATTCTATGATTTCACATTAACGGAGCAACGGCCAGCTCTCCTGAGCTTTAGTCTCCTTAGAATCTTATTCCCGTGGGACTTCACTGTGACAGGTTTGGGTCCTTTGGGGTGTCACCTGATGTGCTGGGGTGCCAGTGAGGCAGCCTATTCTACCAGCCTCGGTACCCTTTACCTGGCTGGGTTAGGCTCACAAGCCTGTTCCAGCCAAGCACACGGGCAGGGCCCTGCTCAGCTGCACAGAAAGAGAGAGATCCGCTCTGGAAATACTCAGCCTTAGGGACTTGCCCCAGCACTCTGGTGCCGACTCCCTTTAAGTGGTACAGACTCAAAGGATTTTATGAAATTTGCCCCCTCCCTCAATGTGGAGGGATATATGCACAACTTCTTGCCTCCCGCAGGTAGAAATTATATAAACTGGGTTAAATTATAAACAAGAAATACGTTTATTAACTACAAAAGGTGAATATAAGAGTTAACAGACAGAACAAATCAGATTACTGACTGAATAAAGCAAAATACGCAAGCTAAGCTCAATATACTTAAAAAACAGGTTACACCATGTAATTTCCCGAAATGTTATTTTAGGCAGGTTCCAATGTTTCTGTGTTTCAGAGTTCCAGTTATATTTCTTTTCAGACTGGACCCGTCTCAGTCTGGACTCCCCCCTTCTCTCCGCCCCCCCTCCCTCCCCCCCCGGCCTTCTCTTCAGGTGGCTTTAGCAGTCTTTCTTCTTGGGTAGACAGGCCTTGGAGAGGAGTTGTTTTATTTGCCTACCTCCCCAGCCTTAAATAGGATTTACATAAGGTGGGAATCCTTTGTTTCCCAAACTTGATCCCCCTTCCCTTCCAGTGGAAAGTTACAAGAAGTCCCAGGTAATGTTGAGTATCCGGTGACAAGACCACCTGACTCTGTAGTATCACAGCGTCCAGGAGTTAGTGGCAGTATGGAGCCTTTTCACAGTCCATTGTTCTTGCTGATGGCCCATCCGCCCTGTCTGGCTTTTCCACTGTTGTACCTGAAGTGTGAGCAGTGGGCGTCACCCAAAGTAGCATAGTTGAAATACAAATGCGTAGTCAATATTCCCAACTTCAGATACAGAAATGATACGTGCACACAAATTGGATAATCGTAGTCAGTAAATTATAACCTTTCCAATGATATCTTACAAGACCTATCTTGCACAGAGTACATCTCCGTTATCGCCTATTCATTTCATAAGCATATTTTCATAAAGAATATGGAGGGAAATGTCACACTCACATACCAGTTTTCACAGTTTGTTGAAGTCTGCTTTTTTGAAGTCCGTTGTCCTTATTTTCCTGCTCTAACACTTTCCTTCTCTTAGAATCACAAAATCATCATTTTATGAACACTTTCACCCATATAGATTCATAGATATTAAGGTCAGAAGGGACCATTATGATCATCTAGTCTGACCTCCTGCACAATGCAGGCCACAGAATCTCACCCACCCACTCCTGCAATATACCTCTCACCTATGTCTGAGCTATTGAAGTCCTCAAATCATGCTTTAAAGACTTCAAAGTGCAGAGAATCCTTCAGCAAGTGACCCGTGCTCCATGCTACAGAGGAAGGTGAAAAACCCCCAGGGCCTCTTCCAATCTGCCCTGGAGGAAAATTCCTTCCCGACCCGAAATATGGCCATCAGCTGAACCTTGAGCATGTGGGCAAGATTCACCAGCCAGATACCTTCCATTTCCTAACTAACTCCCGCCTTTTAGTCAGAATCAACCCTAAAATGCCCATCCCCCTGGTTACTACGTCCATCTTCTGAAGCAAACAGGTGTCCCCAACACATTCCAAGAACTTATTGGACACTTTGTGTTTGTTTGAATACCTTTTCTACGGATGTCTGGGTAGTTAAAGTCCCATGTCTTTCCCCCATCCCTCCCCATTACTAATTGTGTTTTGAATATTTCTCTTATTTGCATGACAGAGTCGAGAACATCAGTCTGCAGGGAAAGAGCCACGGGGAATTGTGATATGACGTTACTGTCCTGTTCTGACACGTCCCCTTCTTGCCCTGACAGGCTGCAACGTTACGTCCCATCCTTCCAGGGACCAGGGAAGGGAAATGGCTGCCGTGGGGCCAGTTCAGGTAGGGATTATCGGGGAGTTGCTGGTGGGCTCCTGTTGGCAGGAGAAGGGCAGTAAAGACATAGGAGGTGGGTGCTTCTGTGGGTGGTCGGCAGGTGGGAGGGGGCAGGAAATACACAGGCTGGAGAAAGGGAGGGGGACTTGCTGGGATTTGTTTACAGTGGGGCCTAGATTCTAGCAACAGACCCATGGGGTTTGTGGGTGGAAATTCCCTAATTTGTCAAGCAGGAAATACCCCCCTGGACTGGGCTGGGGAAATGTACCAGACTCCAATACTGGAGTCTGAACTTAATAGCCAGAGGGTAACCTCCAGTGAGGCCCAGGGAAGACACCCCATCCCTTTCCATCCAACTGCTGGCACGGGGACGGGAGTTGGGATTCCTACCAGGGGACTGGCTGTCCCTGGACTCTCCTGGGGGCTCTATCTCTTGTATCCACTTCTGACTGGTAGGTGAGTGTTGACTGTGAAGACCCTGGCCATCTCTGTCTGGCTCTCTCTCTTTCTCCCCTCACCCTGATGCCTCCTGGCTGCTCTGATGGAGAGGGGGTCGGAGCCTGCCTGCCTGCCTCCCAGAGCTTCCATGTGATTGGCCCTCCTCCCCTGTGAACGGTGGGGTTGTCACTGGGCAGCAGGCGCAGAGTGGGGGGCTCTTGCTCTTTCAGGGGCCGGTGACTTTCGAGGAGGTGGCTGTGTATTTCACTGAGGAAGAGTGGGCTCTGCTGGACCCCGCTCAGAGAGCCCTCTACGGAGATGTCATGCAGGAGAACTATAAGAATGTGACCTCGCTGGGTAAGGATTCCTGTCCCCTCGGTTCTTAGAAGGAGAAATGAAGAGTTAAGGTTCACATTGCACCCTCAGTTTTTCCCTGGTTCAGCAACCCCCTGGCAGGCCAATGACACACAGACTTAGCACTCGACCCTCCCCGCTACAGAACGCTTTGGGAGCAGAGCACAGGCGCAGGACAGCACGAACGCTAACACCGTCTCTTTCCACATGCTGGAAGGGCACGAGGCAGCACTAGGCATCCTTAACTCTGCTTAATGTACTTTATGGGCCTTTAATTTCCTTGGTTTTCTGTTGAATGGACTTTTTAGCCACTGTATCTATGTTGACACTACAGTTTTTGAGGCAATTTATGTCAGGTGGGGATGCGATTTTTGGGAGCAGAGCACAGGCGCAGGACAGCACAAACGCTAACACCGTCTCTTTGCTAGGGCAAAACTTGGGATTCGGTCTGATGTAGGGAACGGAAGCTGCCTACCTCTGGCCTGCACTCAGACACTGAGCCTACTGCGCACAGTCCATCTCAGACTTCCATAATGTCACCAACCCTTTACCCTTCCAATGAGGATTCCTTCTGAGTCGTTGCCTTCACTTACCCCTTACTGAGCCCTGGAGACCCCTAGCATGTACGGCACCAGCCTGCTGACAATCCTTGTGGCAAGAACATGCCCTTGTGCGCCTTTATTGACGCTGCCTACGCCGCTCAGCATTGAAATGAGGAATACCCGTTCCTTACAGTTTCATGTGCACCTCTCTCCATGGCACAGCTCTGCCCAGCTGCTCCAACTAGTCCCTCCACCGTTCAGTTAAAGCTGCAGCTGGCACGGTGCACACTGCTGGGGTGAATGGGGAGAAATGCTGGTATTCAAATCTGAGGAATGTAAAACACACAGCGGCATGTTCTTAGTCCTTCCTTCTGTTGATCAATAAATTTTAAGGCTGGGGGAGACTATTAGGTCATCTAGTCTGACCTCCTGTGTAATACAGGCCATGGAGTTTCATCTAGTTACCATTGTAGTGCGCTGAATTCCTTGTGTTTGACGAAAACATCTTCCAGAAAGGCATCCTGTCCTGACTTGAAGACTTCAAGAGATGGAAAATTTTCCCCTTCCTTGGGTAGTTTGGTAACCTTGGCACCACCCTTCCTGACCTATTCCCAATGATATTTTCCAGCTCCAGGGCTAGGGGGTAGGGGCGAAGTTAAGGTTACATTGCAGGAGTGGTGTGTAGTTTAATTCTTCATTTCCTGATTTTCAGAGGTTTTATTTTTCACCACCATCCACATGCTGGAAGGGCACGAGGCAGCACTAGGCATCCTTAACTCTGCTTAATGTACTTTATGGGCCTTTAATTTTCTTGGTTTTCTGTTTAATGGACTTTTTAGCCACTGTAACTATGTTGACACTACAGTTTTTGCTGCAATTTATGTCAGGTGGGGATGCAATTTTTGACATCACTAACTGACAGAGCAATGGGCTCAGAGGTAGTTCCAGCACCTTCGGTGACCAGAGGGTCTCTGTGACCCAACCCATCACAGGGGGGTCTGGTGAGGGGTAGGAAGGGAAGGATTCAGGGAGTCAGAGATTGTAGCTCTTCACCGAGGCTGTTTTTGCTGAAGTCTCTAATGACCGGTCCCTAGGCGAAGCTCAGAACCAGCACTCCATCCTCCTCCTCCTCCTTGACCTGTCAGCTGTCTGACACCACTGACCATGGTCGTCTTCTTGAAATCTGATCTTCCCTTATCCTCTCCTGCTTAGGGTGAAGGTAGGGAGAGGTAGAAACTGGCTTGTTCTGCAGCATGGGATGTTTAGGTTGGATATTAGGAAAAACTTTCCAGCTGTGCATATAGATAAGTACAGGAATACGTTACCAAGAGAGGTTGTGGAATCTTGGTCACTGGAGGTTTTTAAGAAGAGGTTAGACCGATGGTCTGTGTATACTTGGTCCTGTCTCCGGGCTGGAGGATGAACTAGCTAACATCTTGAGGTCCTTTTACCCCATGTGTTTCTGTGATTTTATGTTTCATTATCCTAGCCCTTCACTTTGACCTTGTCTCCCTCTGGAGAATGGCAGCTTTATTTAGTAGGTTTTTTTAATGAAAAATATGCATGGGTCAGCTTCCCTCTCAATCTGCTTTGTTAGCCACTGGGTGTGAAGGAGTGAATTCCTCTTCTGGGATGGGGATGTGATTCCTGTTGAAGTATCATAGGCCTGTCTCCATTTACATGGAAACACTATCAAGGACTATCCACATATGTATGAAGCACACTGGACAATGGAAGTCTCCTGGAGGTTAATGTGTAATGACTGGGTCCAAGGGAAGCAGAACACGGGAACACAACTGCACTGCACTTTGGGACACAGGTATTAGGGTACAAACAGACTGGGCTTAAGTTTGCTGCTATCCAGGGCAAAAAAACAAGGCAACACAGAGAGAGAGAGAGAGGTTGCAGATTGTTCTGGAGCTCAGTCTCTTAAGCCTGAGCTGCAGTGTCTACACCAGTGGTCTGTGTACCCCTGGGGTACGCAGAGGTCTTCCAGAGTTGCTATGGAAAAATCACTAGCTAAGTCAGTACAAAGTAAAATTTCATACAATGACTTGCTTATGCTGATCTATATACTATGCTGTCATAAGAATAAAGGGAAGGGTAACCACCTTTCTGTATACAGTGCTATAAAATCCCTCCTGACCAGAGGCAAAACCCTTTCACCTGTAAAGGGTTGTTAAGCTAAAATAACCTCGTGGGCACCTGACCAAAATGACCATTGAGGAGACAAGATACTTTCAAAGCTGGAGGGGGGGAAACAAAGGGTCTCTCTGTCTGTGTGATGCTTTTGCCGGGAACGGATCAGAAATGCAGTCTCAGAACTTCTGTTAGTAAGTAATCTAGCTAGAAATGCGTTAGATTTCCTTTTGTTTAATGGCTGGTAAAATAAGCTGTGCTGAATGGAATGTATGTTCCTGTTTTTGTGTCTTTTTGTAACTTAAGGTTTTGCCTAGAGGGATTCTCTATGTTTTGAATCTCATTATAGAATCATAGAATATCAGGGTTGGAAGGGACCCCAGAAGGTCATCTAGTCCAACCCCCTGCTCAAAGCAGGACCAATTCCCAGTTAAATCATCAATTCCCAGTTAAATCATCGATTTAATTACCCTGTAAGGTATTTACTATCCTGATTTTACAGAGGTGATTCTTTTACCTTTTCTTTAATAAAAATTCTTCTTTTAAGAACCTGATTGCTTTTTCATTATTCTTAAGATCAAAGGGTTTGGGTCTGTGTTCCCCTGTACAAATTGGTGAGGATTTTTATCAAGCCTTCCCCAGGGAAGGGGGTATAGGGCTTGGGGGGATATTTTGGGGGAAGACGTCTCTAAGTGGGCTCTTTCCTTGTTCTTTGTTTAACATGCTTGATGGTGGCAGCATAGCGTTCAAGGACAAGGCAAAGTTTATACCTTGGGGAAGTTTTTTACCTAAGCTGGTAAGAATAAGCTTAGGGGGTCTTTTATGCAGGTCCCCACATCTGTACCCTAGAGTACAGAGTGGGGAAGGAACCTTGACATATACACTGAAATGTAAGTACTATATTTATATTTCGATTATTTATTTTATAATTATATGGTAAAAATGAGCAAGTCAGCAATTCATGGTGTGCAATGGCACTTTTGTATTTTTATATCTGATTTTATAAGCAAGTAGTTTTTAAATGAGGTGTAACTTGGTGTAATTTGCAAGACAAATCAGACTCCTGGAAGGGGCACAGTAGTGTGGAAAGCCACTGGTCTACACAGCTGTTTTTAATGGGCTAGCACCTACAGTGGAGCACCCACAGGGAGGCACATCTCAAAGAACCATCGTTGATGCACAAGTTGAGTAACTTCTTCTTTTGCTGTTATCTGATCTCACTGGTCGTCTTTCCCCTGAGCAGGGTTTCCAGTTTCCA
>NC_136406.1:18727214-18730473 GCF_965140285.1 Lepidochelys kempii | reverse complement strand
CCTAACCCTAACCCTAACCCTAACCCTAACCCTAACCCTAACCCTAACCCTAACCCTAACCCTAACCCTAACCCTAACCCTAACCCTAACCCTAACCCTAACCCTAACCCTAACCCTAACCCTAACCCTAACCCTAACCCTAACCCTAACCCTAACCCTAACCCTAACCCTAACCCTAACCCTAACCCTAACCCTAACCCTAACCCTAACCCTAACCCTAACCCTAACCCTAACCCTAACCCTAACCCTAACCCTAACCCTAACCCTAACCCTAAC
This sequence comes from Lepidochelys kempii, assembly GCF_965140285.1. NCBI lineage: Eukaryota > Metazoa > Chordata > Testudines > Cheloniidae > Lepidochelys > Lepidochelys kempii. The sequence goes on along the minus strand of NC_136406.1, from coordinate 18,730,197 downwards.
CCTAACCCTAACCCTAACCCTAACCCTAACCCTAACCCTAACCCTAACCCTAACCCTAACCCTAACCCTAACCCTAACCCTAACCCTAACCCTAACCCTAACCCTAACCCTAACCCTAACCCTAACCCTAACCCTAACCCTAACCCTAACCCTAACCCTAACCCTAACCCTAACCCTAACCCTAACCCTAACCCTAACCCTAACCCTAACCCTAACCCTAACCCTAACCCTAACCCTAACCCTAACCCTAACCCTAACCCTAACCCTAACCCTAACCCTAACCCTAACCCTAACCCTAACCCTAACCCTAACCCTAACCCTAACCCTAACCCTAACCCTAACCCTAACCCTAACCCTAACCCTAACCCTAACCCTAACCCTAACCCTAACCCTAACCCTAACCCTAACCCTAACCCTAACCCTAACCCTAACCCTAACCCTAACCCTAACCCTAACCCTAACCCTAACCCTAACCCTAACCCTAACCCTAACCCTAACCCTAACCCTAACCCTAACCCTAACCCTAACCCTAACCCTAACCCTAACCCTAACCCTAACCCTAACCCTAACCCTAACCCTAACCCTAACCCTAACCCTAACCCTAACCCTAACCCTAACCCTAACCCTAACCCTAACCCTAACCCTAACCCTAACCCTAACCCTAACCCTAACCCTAACCCTAACCCTAACCCTAACCCTAACCCTAACCCTAACCCTAACCCTAACCCTAACCCTAACCCTAACCCTAACCCTAACCCTAACCCTAACCCTAACCCTAACCCTAACCCTAACCCTAACCCTAACCCTAACCCTAACCCTAACCCTAACCCTAACCCTAACCCTAACCCTAACCCTAACCCTAACCCTAACCCTAACCCTAACCCTAACCCTAACCCTAACCCTAACCCTAACCCTAACCCTAACCCTAACCCTAACCCTAACCCTAACCCTAACCCTAACCCTAACCCTAACCCTAACCCTAACCCTAACCCCTAACCCTAACCCTAACCCTAACCCTAACCCTAACCCTAACCCTAACCCTAACCCTAACCCTAACCCTAACCCTAACCCTAACCCTAACCCTAACCCTAACCCTAACCCTAACCCTAACCCTAACCCTAACCCTAACCCTAACCCTAACCCTAACCCTAACCCTAACCCTAACCCTAACCCTAACCCTAACCCTAACCCTAACCCTAACCCTAACCCTAACCCTAACCCTAACCCTAACCCTAACCCTAACCCTAACCCTAACCCTAACCCTAACCCTAACCCTAACCCTAACCCTAACCCTAACCCTAACCCTAACCCTAACCCTAACCCTAACCCTAACCCTAACCCTAACCCTAACCCTAACCCTAACCCTAACCCTAACCCTAACCCTAACCCTAACCCTAACCCTAACCCTAACCCTAACCCTAACCCTAACCCTAACCCTAACCCTAACCCTAACCCTAACCCTAACCCTAACCCTAACCCTAACCCTAACCCTAACCCTAACCCTAACCCTAACCCTAACCCTAACCCTAACCCTAACCCTAACCCTAACCCTAACCCTAACCCTAACCCTAACCCTAACCCTAACCCTAACCCTAACCCTAACCCTAACCCTAACCCTAACCCTAACCCTAACCCTAACCCTAACCCTAACCCTAACCCTAACCCTAACCCTAACCCTAACCCTAACCCTAACCCTAACCCTAACCCTAACCCTAACCCTAACCCTAACCCTAACCCTAACCCTAACCCTAACCCTAACCCTAACCCTAACCCTAACCCTAACCCTAACCCTAACCCTAACCCTAACCCTAACCCTAACCCTAACCCTAACCCTAACCCTAACCCTAACCCTAACCCTAACCCTAACCCTAACCCTAACCCTAACCCTAACCCTAACCCTAACCCTAACCCTAACCCTAACCCTAACCCTAACCCTAACCCTAACCCTAACCCTAACCCTAACCCTAACCCTAACCCTAACCCTAACCCTAACCCTAACCCTAACCCTAACCCTAACCCTAACCCTAACCCTAACCCTAACCCTAACCCTAACCCTAACCCTAACCCTAACCCTAACCCTAACCCTAACCCTAACCCTAACCCTAACCCTAACCCTAACCCTAACCCTAACCCTAACCCTAACCCTAACCCTAACCCTAACCCTAACCCTAACCCTAACCCTAACCCTAACCCTAACCCTAACCCTAACCCTAACCCTAACCCTAACCCTAACCCTAACCCTAACCCTAACCCTAACCCTAACCCTAACCCTAACCCTAACCCTAACCCTAACCCTAACCCTAACCCTAACCCTAACCCTAACCCTAACCCTAACCCTAACCCTAACCCTAACCCTAACCCTAACCCTAACCCTAACCCTAACCCTAACCCTAACCCTAACCCTAACCCTAACCCTAACCCTAACCTAACCTAACCCTAACCCTAACCCTAACCCTAACCCTAACCCTAACCCTAACCCTAACCCTAACCCTAACCCTAACCCTAACCCTAACCCTAACCCTAACCCTAACCCTAACCCTAACCCTAACCCTAACCCTAACCCTAACCCTAACCCTAACCCTAACCCTAACCCTAACCCTAACCCTAACCCTAACCCTAACCCTAACCCTAACCCTAACCCTAACCCTAACCCTAACCCTAACCCTAACCCTAACCCTAACCCTAACCCTAACCCTAACCCTAACCCTAACCCTAACCCTAACCCTAACCCTAACCCTAACCCTAACCCTAACCCTAACCCTAACCCTAACCCTAACCCTAACCCTAACCCTAACCCTAACCCTAACCCTAACCCTAACCCTAACCCTAACCCTAACCCTAACCCTAACCCTAACCCTAACCCTAACCCTAACCCTAACCCTAACCCTAACCCTAACCCTAACCCTAACCCTAACCCTAACCCTAACCCTAACCCTAACCCTAACCCTAACCCTAACCCTAACCCTAACCCTAACCCTAACCC
>NC_136406.1:18517214-18722214 GCF_965140285.1 Lepidochelys kempii | reverse complement strand
AAACCCTAAACCCTTACTCCAACCCGAAGCCCTAAACCCTAACTCTAAACCCTAACCCAACCCCTGACCCTAAACTCTGACCCTAAAACTTCACTCCAACCGGACCCTAAACTCTCACCTTAAGCATTAATGTTCATACAAATGGAATCTTAATGCTTCCTGCCTTGAGCTGACAACAGCCACTGTTTAGCGGCTTCATGTATCATACCCTAACCCTAACCCTGACCCTCACCCTAAAGCCCTAACCCCTCACGCCAACCCTAAACCAAAACCCTCACCCCTAAACCCTACCCCAACCCTCACCCCGACCCAAAACCCTAACCCTAAACACAACCCTAACCCCGTCTGTAATATGGGGATTATCGCACATCTTTGTTTGAATCTGTGAATGAGAATCCCTGCCTGGGACCTAAAAAAGCTATTCCAATTATGCTAATCCTCGACCCCCGTTCTCAAGCATACCTTCCTGCATTGGTGCCGTTTGAAGCAAAACACACAAATTCAGTTACTGGAAAACTTGTTTATGCTGCAGATTTCTTGTTCACTGATGCCAAAGAGCTCCGATTTATAAAAGTAATTATCTGTCCATTACACAACCAGGCCGGGAAGGGGTTTGGCCCTGTTCCTGCAAACACAGGTGCACATGAGCTGCGGTACACATACATATGCAGTCGCTGGGTGCTTCCAGGCGAAGGCTCATCCCCAGCACCCAAGCAACCCACGGAGAATGGCATTAAAGTCAGGTGCTCACAGCGGTATGTGACATCAGAGACGCGGGAGGATATAGCTGGCGGCCAATAGGGCGGCACTCTGGGGAGTTTCAGAGTAGCGGCCCTGTTACTCTGTATTCTGGGCCACAGCTGCAGTCTGCCAAACACCAATAACTCTGAACTGCCAGTGGACATCATCCGGCAGGGCGGGTACAGGGAGCAGCCTCCAACTCCCATAACACACCAGCGCCAGCGAGTCGCTGCAGGCGGGTTTACACGATGTCCGCCCCAAGCGATTCCCAGCGACCCACTCACGGCCCTGACAACTGTGGAGCACGGACCGGAAGTTACGTTACCAGGTAGGTAAAATCTCTAAATTGTTCGACTAGAAATAGTGGCCAGAAGTTGTTTGCGCGGCACTGACTCTAATACTCTCAGGGGAAAGTAACCGGAAGTTATTTGCCACGGTAGCGCTTTAATTGGTCCAATTTGGGATACTGACCGCGAGCTGTTTGTTGCGATAAGCACGTTAATACTGCCCTTCCAGGAACAGTGACCGGAAACCATTTACTGTGGTGCTCTCACTAATACTAACCTACCGGGAACAGTGACCGGAAGCCATTCGCCCTGGTGTGCCCTTAAAGTGTTCAGCCGCGGATAGGTACCGGAAGTCTTTTACTGCAGTGCTCACTTCAATAGTGTCCCACGGGGAAAGTGATCGGAAGTCTTTTGCCCAGGGACGCGTCTAAGAGTATCCTGTCGCACGTATTGACCGGAAGTAATTTATCTGGTTCGTGCTCTAATAATGTTCTACGGAGACCTGTGACCGAAAGTTATTTGCCCCGCTACGTACTCTAAATCTCCCACCAGGAACAGCTCCACAAGTGTTAGCACCGCTACGCGCTCTAACGGCGTGACACCAAGAACAGTTCCTGGACATTGCCATGGTCATTGAGCGGAACAGTGACCGGAAACCATTTACTGCTGTGCTCTCACTAATACTAACCTACCGGGAACAGTGACCGGAAGCCATTCGCGCTGGTGTACCCTTAAAAGTATTCACCCGCGGATAGGTACCGGAAGTCTTTTACTGCGGTGCTCACTTCAATAGTGTCCCACTGGGAAAGTGATCGGAAGTCTTTTGCCCAGGGACGCGCCTAACAGTATCCCGTCGGACGTAGTGACCGGAAGTAATTTATCTGGTTCGTGCTCTAATAATAAAAAGAAAAGGAGTACTTGTGGCACCTTAGAGAACACGGCTGTTACTCTGAAACCTAATAATAAAAAGAAACTGTTCTTGGTGTCACGCCGTTAGAGCACGTAGCGGTGCTAAAACTTGTGGAGCTGTTCCTGGTGGGACATTTAGAGCACGTAGCGGGGCAAAAAATTTTCGGTCACAGTTCTCTGTAGAACAGAGCGCAAATCAGATAAATTACTTCCGGTCACTACGTCCGACGGGATTCTGTTAGACGCATACCTGGGCAAAAGACTTCCGATCACTTTCCCAGTGGGATACTATTGAAGTGAGCACTGCGGTAAAAGACTGCCGGTACCTATCCGCGGGTGAATACTTTTAAGGGCACACCAGGGCGAATGGCTTCTGGTCACTGTTCCCGGTAGGTTAGTATTAGTGAGAGCACCGCAGCAAATGGTTTCCGGTCACTGTTCCTGGGGAAGAAGCGGCGATTCCGTGGGGAGGGCTGGTGGCCTGGAGAATAGGGGCGGGGGTTGGCAGCGGACCTGGGAGGGTTAGGGGAATGGGGGGCGTGGGTCCCTTCTGCAGCCCAGCACTCTGGAGGCTACAACACCCCTGGTGCAGCGCAGTCTCGTTTGGGAGGTGCCTTATGCACAGCAGGGAACCTATTCCAACGCATCCCCTTTACCGTGACGTCAGCATCTCCCCGCCACTGCGCAAGCGCCGCCCTCGGCTCGGACTTTCTCCAGTCTCACCTCGACAACGCCCTGGACATGGTAAGTTCCGGTCAGGCCTCGCAACGGCTGACGGGAGGTGGAGTCAGCGGGGGGGGAAAAAACTACCTTTCCCACAATGCACCGCTTCCGTCCCCCGCCGCCCGGACACCCAGCCAGGTACTCCGTAGCGTAGCGCGGCGTCAACCCAGTTTGTGCACGTCGGGGGGCACCCGCTGTGACATCAGCTGTATGTGCCAGAGGCCTCTCCCACCCACTGAGCTGGGCATTATGCCCCTGGGTTGGACACCCCCTTGGCACAGACCAGACCTCCCCCTCCTGCCACTGAGATGGGGTGCCCAGAATTGCATGCAGTATTCAAGGTGTGGGTGTACCAGAGATTTACCGAGAGCCATTGTGATATATGTGCGGGCTTGGCCCCCTGCTTCTGTGTTGCCACCTCATGTATTGGGATTTCACGTGGGTTCCCTCTCCCTGGTTTGCTGAATTAGGCTCTCTGGTCTCTTGCAACACACCCCAGACAGGTAGGGCCACACTCCACTGCAGACACAGACTGAAGTCAGCTCTGTGTGAGAGGACTGCCCCAGCAGTCACGTGCACACCCCTTTGGGGAGATAAACCCCAAATAATACTATCTTGCGCTGTATAGAAAAATTTGCATGGCACAAGCTCATAAAAATCCACCCTCTTCCTCAATGTCAAAAGAGTTGTGCACTAATTCTTCTCTCCCCCCCCCCCATTATGAATTGCACAAACTGGGTTATATTATAAACAAGAAATAAGTTTATTAACTACAAAAAGTGAATTTTAAGTGAGCATAGAAGATAGCAAGCAGATTACTAAGCACATGAAACAAAGCACTCAAACTCAGTTTGACACACTAGATAGGTAGGATACAAATTAGCAAATTCTCACCCTGAGTGATGAACAGGCAGGCAGATTTTTAAGGCACACGTTGGCTTGGCTTTCCCAGGTTTTCATATATAGTCTAAAGCTCTTAGCCTGGGACCATCACTTCTCACAGTTCAGTTTTTGTTCCTCAGGTGTTTTGCTGTGACCTGGTTCAAACAGTTCCCACTGTATGGAGCTATCTGACCTGGGTTGAACAGTTCTCATTCTGTAGAGCTATCTCTGAGAGGTTTCTATTGCGCACAGTTCCTGGGGTAATCTTTATGATTGTGTGCATTTCTTCAATAAGCCACTAACAGTTTGGTCTCATCCAACGTAGCACATTTGAAATACAGAGACATGGTCAATATTTCTAGCTTCAGATACAAAAATGATACATGTATACACATTGGATAAACACATTCAGAAAATCATAACCTTTCCACTGGTACCTTACATGAGCCATCTTGCATAAAGTATATCTTAGTTATACCATATTCATATCATAACTTTATTTTCATAAAGAATATGGGGTATAACATCACAGTATATTCTGTCTTATCTATCCCTTTCACAATGGTTCCTAACACTGCTGGCTTGTCAGGTGCAGAGAAGGGCAGAAACAGTAATAATTAGGGGTATGGAACAACTTCTTTTGGGGGAGAGATTAAAAAGACTGGGACTGATCTAGTTAGAAGAGACACAACAAGGGGGGGAGATGAGAGGTCTATAAAATCAGGGATAGTGTGTAGAAAGTGATTAAGCAAGTGCCCACAGATTTCTGCCTCCCATTTCGCACAGAGGTTTTCAGATTGAGTGGCATGCCTCCCTAGGAGCTGGCAGATTGGAAGCTGGTGGAAGCCACCTGGCCCCTTGGCTGTCCGTGTTGTGGGAGCCTGGGTGCTGGTTGGCTGCCTGGCAGACCTCCCTGCCCTACTCCTCGAGCCAGCTGCCTCTGTATAGCCAGACGCTCCCCAAGCAGGGTGGGCAACCCAGCTCCGAGCCTCTGCCCTGAAGGATTCTGGTGCTGGCTGGTGACATCCCCTGGAGCTGGCCCCTGCCCATGGAACCTGGCTGCCATGAGATGCTCCCCAAGGTGCCCCCTGCAGTACTCATCCCCCTTGGGTACCTGCCTCTCAGCAGCCTGGTCGCAACCTGGTCACTGCCTGGAGACCTGCCATTGCAGCCAGATCACTCTTTCAGTAAGATATACATGTGATGGATGGCTCTTGTTGAAAGCATCTCATGGTGGTTAGAGGTCAGTCCCCGCTCAGTGCAGAGAGGTATTGGGAAGGGAGCCCAGGCCCACTGATTCCACTGGGCTCTGGCCCACGGGCCTCTGATAGTTACCAAAGGTATGGCACCCAAGAATGTCTGAAGGCTGCCCTCCCTGAACTACTTCCTCCCCCCGATTGTCCAAGTTTTGATGTGTGTAGTAAAAAGGGTAATGAACAAAAAGTACTTATTGCGCCTTCAGTCTGGCTGGGCCTTGGGAGGCTCCTGCAATATTACTGCTCCCTGACTCACTAGCCTCATTCTGTTTCTGAGCTGTGTCTGGCTTCCTTTCTTAGTTCCACCTCCATCTGGAGCATGTTTTGCAGGTGCAGCTGGGCATGTTTGTTTGGGTCCAGAGTTGCTCTCTAACCTCTTCAGTCTTAGTGTGGAGTTTTATATACCCTGTCACAGTGCACACATGTATAGTGTGCATGCACACGCCACACCCCCACCCCACGTGCACTTTAGTCATTCTGGGAGGTGGTGGTTATGGACAGTAAGATTGTCCGCTCAGGCAGCGTGGGACAGTTTGCTGGCAGGTTTTGAAGATGAACGTTTTCATTCTGTAGTCCATAGGGACTCAGTGAAATAAGTGAGAAACAGATGATCATATGCCTATAATGTTAAGCTGGTAGGCTACTGCATTCTTACCCAACTGGAGCTCTTTTTCATAGTTAATTTTTACAACCCTAGGTCCACTGTGTTGTATTCAGCAAGCCTGGAGGTTGTGTTATAGGTCACTATGTTGAGAAAGGAGGTAGAGAATAGAGCACCTCCTCATGATGTGGGTTAACTGTTGTGCTGCACTATTTCTGAAGACTCTCGTCTTCCTGTTTTACAGTTCATAGAATATCAGGGTTGGAAGGGACCTCAGGAGGTCATCTAGTCCAACCCCCTGCTCAAAGCAGGACCAATCCCCAATTAAATCATCCCAGCCAGGGCTTTGTCAAGCCTGACCTTAAAAACTTCTAAGGAAGGAGATTCCACCACCTCCCTAGGTAACGCATTCCAGTGCTTCACCACCCTCCTAGTGAAAAAGTTTTTCCTAATATCCAACCTAAATCTCCCCCACTGCAACTTGAGACCATTACTCCTTGTTCTGTCATCAGCTACTACTGAGAACAGTCCAGAGCCATCCTCTTTGGAACCCCCTTTCAGGTAGTTGAAAGCAGCTATCAAATTCCCCCTCATTCTTCTCTTCTGTAAACTAAACATCCCCAGTTCCCTCAGCCTCTCCTCATAACTCATGTGTTCCAGTCCCCTTATCGTTTTTGTTGCCCTTCGCTGGACTCCTTCCAATTTTTCCACATCCTTCTTGTAGTGTGGGGCCCAAAACTGGACACAGTACTCCAGATGAGGCCTCACCAGTGTCGAATAGAGGGGAACGATCACGTCCCTCGATCTGCTGGCAGTGCCCCTACTTATACATCCCAAAATGCCATTGGCCTCCTTGGCTACAAGGGAACACGGTTGACTCATATCCAGCTTCTCATCCACTGTAACCGCTAGGTCCTTTTCTGCAGAACTGCTGCCTAGCCATTCGGTCCCTAGTCTGTAGCGGTGCAGTGGATTCTTCCGTCCTAAGTGCAGGACTCTGCACTTGTCCTTGTTGAACCTCATCAGATTTCTTTTGGCCCAATCCTCCAATTTGTCTGGGTCCCTCTGTATCCTATCCCTACCCTCCAGCGTATCTACCACTCCTCCCAGTTTAGTGTCATCTGCAAACTTGCTGAGGGTGCAATCCACACCATCCTTCAGATCATTTATGAAGATATTGAACGAAACCGGCCCCAGGACCGACCCTTGGGGCACTCCACTTGATACCGGCTGCCAACTAGACATGGAGCCCGTTGAGCCCGACAATCTAGCCAGCTTTCTATCCACCTTATAGTCCATTCGTCCAGCCCATACTTCTTTAACTTGCTGGCAAGAATACTGTGGGAGACAATGTCAAAAGCTTTGCTAAAGTCAAGGAACAACACGTCCACTGCTTTCTCTTCATCCACAGAACCAGTTTTCTCATCATAGAAGGCAATTAGATTAGTCAGGCATGACTTGCCCTTGGTGAATCCATGCTGACTGTTCCTGATCACTTTCCTCTCCTCTAAGTGCTTCAGAATTGATTCCTTGAGGATCTGCTCCATGATTTTTCCAGGGACTGAGGTGAGGCTGACTGGCCTGTAGTTCCCAGGATCCTCCTCCTTCCCTTTTTTAAAGATGGGCACTACATTAGCCTTTTTCCAGTCGTCCGGGACTTCCCCCGATGGCCATGAGTTTTCAAAGATAATGGCCAATGGCTCTGCAATCACATCCGCCAACTCCTTTAGCACTCTTGGATGCAACGCATCCGGCCCCATGGACTTGTGCACGTCCAGCTTTTCTAAATAGTCCCGAACCACTTCTTTCTCCACAGAGGGCTGGTCACCTCCTCCCCATGCTGTGCTGCCCAGTGCAGTAGTCTGGGAGCTGACCTTGTTCGTGAAGACAGAGGCAAAAAAAGCATTGAGTACATTAGCTTTTTCCACATCCTCTGTCACTAGGTTGCCTCCCTCATTCAGTAAGGGGCCCACACTTTCCTTGACTTTCTTCTTGTTGCTAACATACCTGAAGAAATCCTTCTTGTTACTCTTAACATCTCTTGCTAGCTGCCACTCCAGGTGTGATTTGGCCTTCCTGATTTCACTCCTGCCTACCCGAGCAATATTTTTATACTCATCCCTGGTCATTTGTCCAATCTTCCACTTCTTGTAAGCTTCTTTTTTGTATTTAAGATCAGCAAGGATTTCACTGTTAAGCCAAGCTGGTCGCCTGCCTTATTTACTATTCTTTCATAGAATCATAGAATCATAGAATATCAGGGTTGGAAGGGACCCCAGAAGGTCATCTAGTCCAACCCCCTGCTCAAAGCAGGACCAATTCCCAGTTAAATCATCCCAGCCAGGGCTTTGTCAAGCCTGACCTTAAAAACCTCTAAGGAAGGAGATTCTACCACCTCCCTAGGTAACGCATTCCAGTGTTTCACCACCCTCTTAGTGAAAAAGTTTTTCCTAATATCCAATCTAAACCTCCCCCACTGCAACTTGAGACCATTACTCCTCGTTCTGTCATCTGCTACCATTGAGAACAGTCTAGAGCCATCCTCTTTGGAACCCCCTTTCAGGTAGTTGAAAGCAGCTATCAAATCCCCCCTCATTCTTCTCTTCTGCAGGCTAAACAATCCCAGCTCCCTCAGCCTCTCCTCATAACTCATGTGTTCCAGTCCCCTAATCATTTTTGTTGCCCTTCGCTGGACTCTCTCCAATTTATCCACATCCTTCTTGAAGTGTGGGGCCCAAAACTGGACACAGTACTCCAGATGAGGCCTCACCAATGTCGAATAGAGGGGAACGATCACGTCCCTCGATCTGCTCGCTATGCCCCTACTTATACATCCCAAAATGCCATTGGCCTTCTTGGCAACAAGGGCACACTGCTGACTCATATCCAGCTTCTCGTCCACTGTCACCCCTAGGTCCTTTTCTGCAGAACTGCTGCCTAGCCATTCGGTCCCTAGTCTGTAGCTGTGCATTGGGTTCTTCCGTCCTAAGTGCAGGACCCTGCACTTATCCTTATTGAACCTCATCAGATTTCTACATCTTTCTACACATCGGGATGGTTTGTCCCTGTAACCTCAAGAAGGATTCTTTAAAATACAGCCAGTTGGTGGAAGAGTGTTTGCAAAGTCCAGTTACCATTGCAGTTTATGTTAATACTGAATTGCATAGATGCTAATGAAGTGTCAACTTTGATTTACTGGCAAAAAACTTCATTAACACTTAAGGTGTTAAGGTTGCCCAGAAGTGGCTTGTGCCCTTCCAGAATGTCAAGTTCAGCAAAAATCAAGCCTTGAAAGTCAGGAACTACAGCGTAAATGTTCATACGAATGCAATCTTAACTCTTCCTCCCTTGAGCTGGCAACAGCCACTGAGAATTATCTGCATGCATTCCAACTGCATTCACTCTGTTAGCTGTAGCAGTACTGAATAGTGGAGACATTAGTTGGAACAGCTTGGTAGAGGTTTGATTGTGATATGAGGTGATCTGGGGATTAGTCTGAAGAGCATCTCAGAACTAAATTTTAATATAAGATCTGGGCCTGAGGCGCCTGCCTTCCCCCTCTCTCCTCCCCTGCATATGTTTGATAAAAGGAAAGAAGTGAATGTGTATTCTTGCTAGATCAAATTTGCATAATTTCAGCATTGCGTTCTGTAGGTTGTGTTAGTGGCAGGGCACATGGGCTGTCATGTGCTCTATTCGCTGAGTGACATCCACTATCTGTAAAGGCAGAGTGCAAGCTTGTGTGCTTTGGGCACATTAGGTCATCACTCAAAGAAGGCAAAGTTAAGATTGCATTGTTGTGTATCTTAATGCTGTAGTTTCTGGTATTTAGAGGTTTGAGTTTTGCTGAACTTGGCATTCTGCAAGGGCATCAGATACCATCAAGCAACCTTCATTCTGTGTTAAGAAATTTTTGTCAGTGAATAGTGTATATTTGCAATGAAGTAGCAACTAAAGGTTTTATAAGCTGAAATCTTAATGTAGTTTTTCAGAGAATGAAGTTGCATTACTGTTGTAAGAAGTAGGTGATTGTACTCTGAGTGAAGTGCACATAGTGGCAATCAATATAAACTAGGGCTGTCAAGCGATTAAAAAAATTAATCACAATTAATCGTGCTGTTAAACAATAGAATACCATTTATTTTAAATATTTTTGGACGTTTACTACATTTTCAAATATATTAATTTCAATTACAACACAGCATACAAAGTGTACAGTGTTCACTTTATATTTATTTTTTATTACAAATATTAGCACTGTCAAAACCAAAACAAAAATTTCAGTTCACCTTATATAAGTACTGTAGTGCAATCTCTTTATCATGAAAGTTGATCTTACAAATGTAGAGTTACATACAAAAAGCTGCATTCAAAGTAAAACTTTAGAGCCTACAAGTCCACTCAGTGCTACTCTTGGTAAGCCAATCACTCAAACAAAGAAGGTTGGTTACAATTTGCAGGAGATAATGCTGCCTGCTTCTTGTTTACGTCACCTGAAAGTGAGAACAATCATTCACATGGCACCGTTGTAGCTGGCGCTGCAAGATATTTACGTGCCAGATGCGCTAAAGATTCACATGTCCCTTCATGCTTCAACCACCATTCCAGAAGACATGCTTCCATGCTGATGATGGGTTCTGCTTCATAACGATCCAAAGTAGTGCAGACTGACGCACGTTCATTTTCATCATGAGTCAGATGCCACCAGCAGAAGGCTGGTTTTCTTTTTTGGTGGTTTGGGTTCTGTAGTTTCCGCATCAGAGTGTTGCTCTTTTAAGACTTCTAAAAGCATGTGCCATGCCTCGTCCCTCTCAGAGTTTGGATGGCACTACAGATTCTTAAGCCTTAGGTCGAGTACTATAGCTATTTTTGGAAATCTCACATCGATACCCTCTTTGTGTTTTGTCAAATCTGCTGTGAAAGTGTTCTTGAAACAAACATGGGCTGGGTCATCTTCCAAGACTGTTATAACATGAAATATATGCAGAATGTGGGTAAAACAGAGCATAAGAACATAAGAATGGCCATACTGGGTCAGACCAAAGGTCCATCCAGCCCAGTATCCTGTCTACTGATGGTGGCCAATGCCAGGTGCCCCAGAAGGAGTGAACCTAACAGGTAAGGATCAGGATCTCTCTCCTGCCATCCATCTCCACCCTCTGACAAACAGAGGCTAGGAAAACCATTCCTTACCCATCCTGGCTAATAGCCATTAATCGACTTAGCCTCCATGAATTTATCCAGTTCTCTTTTAAACCCTGTTATAGTCCTAGCCTTTACAACCTCCTCAGGCAAGGAGTGCCACAGGTTGACTGTGTGCTGTGTGAAGAACTTCCTTTTATTTGTTTTAAACCTGCTGCCCATTAATTTCATTTGGTGGCCCCTAGTTCTTATATTATGGGAACAAGTAAATAACTCTTCCTTATTCACTTTCTCCACACCACTCATGATTTTATATACCTCTATCTTATCTCCCCTTAGTCTCCTCTTTTCCAAGCTGAAAAGTCCTAGCCTCTTTAATCTGTCCTCATAGGGTACCCGTTCCAACACCCCTAATCATTTTAGTTGCCCTTTTCTTAACCTTTTCCAATGCCAGTATATCTTTTTTGAGATGAGGGGACCACATCTGTACACAGTATTCAAGATGTGGGCATACCATGGATTTATATAAGGGCAATAAGATATTCTCCATTGTATTCTCTATCCCTTTTTTAATGAGACATACAGCAGGAGACATACGATTCTCCACCTAAGGAGTTCAGTCACAAATTTAACTGACACTTTTTTTTTTAAAAGAGCATCACGAGCATGGAAGCATGTCCTCTGGAATGGTGGCTGAAGCATGAAGGGGTATACGAATGGTTAGCATATCTGACATGTAAATACCTTGCAATGCTGGCTACAAAAGTGCCACGCGAACACCTGTTCTCACTTTCAGGTGACATTGTAAATAAGAAGCAGGCAGCAGTATCTCCCTTCAGTGTAAACAAACTCGTTTGTCTTACCGATTAGCAGAATAAGAAGTAGGGCTGAGTGGACTTGTAGGCTCTAAAGTTTTACACTGTTTTGTTTTTGACGGCAGTTATGTAACCAAAAAATCTGCATTTGTAAGTTACATTTTCACGATAAAGAGATTGCACTACAATACTTGTATGAGGTGAATTGAAAAATACTATTTCTTTTGTTTATCAATTTTACAGTGCATATATTTGTAATCAAAAATAATATAAAGTGAGCACTGTGCACTTTGTATTGTGTTGTAATTGAAATCAATATTGAAAATGTAGAAAAACATCCAAAATATTTAATAAATTTCAATTGGTATTCTAGTATTATAAGTGCAATTAATCACGATTAATTTTTTTTAGTTAATCACATGAGTTAACTGTGCTTAATTGACAGCCCTAATATAAACTAAAGAAGCCAATAAGATAGTTATCCTAAGATATGTAAGGTGCTTCATTGTTCTAACTTAATTCTGGTGAGCCACCTTTGGGATGAGTAGCAGCCCGAGCACTCACCACCATGGCGCCTCCTGCTGGTTGTCCAGGAATTAGCTCGATTCCAGCCTCAGAAAGCCCTCTGCTGGCCAGCATCTCTCCTGCCTCATGTCCCGTATCCCTCCTGGACCCTGGTGCCCCTTACCTTGGGATGCTGCCCCACTGTAGTACCCCCACTCTCTGGGTCTCCCTTCCCAGGTGAATTCCCTCCCCCTATACCTGGGCTTCTGAGATTCTTTTAATCCGCCTCTCCAATCAGAGCATGCTCGGCGGGCCCAGTGTGGAGTTTATAAAAAGAAAAGGAGTACTTGTGGCACCTTAGAGACTAACCAATTTATTTATTTGAGCATAAGCTTTCGTGAGCTACAGCTCACTTCATCGGATGCATCCGATGCCACAAGTACTCCTTTTCTTTTCGCGAATACAGACTAACACGGCTGTTACTCTGAAACCTGTGGAGTTTATATATCTCAGCATACTGACCCAGATCAGTTACAAGTCCAGCAAGATAATGCAAGCTCCAATGACTCATTGGTCAACACTCTCATCAGGGAAGCTGAGCAGAGACCCTCCAGCTCAAGAACAAAGGAATGGAAAGTGGGGCATTTATTGGTGCAGGAAGAAGCTTGGAGTTCTCACCTGGGAACTGAGTATGTAAGGAAGTGAGAGAGAGAGAGAACACCAGAGATGGCCTCCATTGCAGTTTGACTGGCTCATCATGGCACTGGCTTAACTGCTGCCTCTCTTGGCTAACCTAAAGATCTCCTATGCTATGGTCCAGTTGACTAAAACCCAACTGTTTTGAAAACACCACTTGAAGTGTCACTAACTATTGGATGCAGTGCATTAATCCCTGAAAAGTGTACTAGTCTCTGCCAGGAGTCTCTCTCAGCTGGACTCATTGAACAGAGCTCACAGTGTGAAGCAGGAGTGTTGAAGCCCAGAGTTTCAGTTTTTAGACAGTGAGGCCACATGGCCTATCCTGAAGAAAGACTGGGACCCCTTAGGAGTCTGGCACATTGGAGGGGTTCCTCCAAGAGAATGTTCCAAAGCTGTGGCATAGCATCCAAATCCTGTGGATTCTTGATAACCCTCTCGGAAGTTTCTTTCAAAATGAGGGTTGAGACATGCTGGCAGGGAAGTCTGTCTAGGAAATTCACCCTGGTGCTGTCACCCTGTAGATTAAAGAGAGCTATCAAGATGACAACTTACACTAGCAGTAAATTCACACAAAAAATATGAGAGTTTATAGTTACATGAAGATTAGTTGCAAATATGAAAATTAGCTTATTACAGAATATTTATAAATCACCACATGGAGCTGCAGAAAACATAGGAGCTATGTACTGCTTATGTGCTACATCACAGGGAGGGAGGTGAAAACCTCAAGCTACTCCATTGCTGGGTTGTGAGAGCCCTAAAGATAGGGGAATAGGTGATCAACTGTCTCTGCCTGATCCTAACCAGCAAAGGATGGTTCCTCACAGCCACTTAGGGCATCCCAGAAGAGGGGAAGGGAACCAGTTATGGCTCCTTGATTCCATTGTTCCATCCAGATTTGAGCAGCCTGGAGACAGTTCTAACATACACCAGCTGGCTGTTATCCCCAAAGGACCATAAATTAGTTGGGGAATAGCCAGAATGCAGCAAATGCCAACTACTTTCCCCTCCCAGTCTCCAAGATGCCTTTTGCCAACCTAACATGCCCCCTGTGCTAAAGGCTTTAGGAGAAGTGGTGCAGAATCAGATATGCCAGCTTTACACCTGCTGGAGATTCCCAGGTAGTCCCCAGCAGGGTAATTAGGTTCTCTGTTCAGTTGCCAAAGGAGGCAGAGCATCTACCTCAATGTGTAGAGTGTGGCCCTTCTTGACTTTTGAGATGTTTGACCCGGAGGCTGAAGGGGTTGGATATCAATATTGTAAACTATACAGTGTTTTCACAAGTTCTCAGCCCCAGCCCCATTAAAAATTGCAATCCATGTCTTTAAACACAAAAGGAAAACAGCAAATACATTCCTCCCCCACCCCTCTTCTGTCACCTCCAAAATCAAAGCAGCCAGGCTGCAAAAAATAATCTAAAAACCACTCTGTTGCCTACCCCAAGCGTCCCAAACACCACAGTCCTCTCCAACACCTGTTTGGAAAGACTGGCTTTACTGTATGCCTAGAAGTCAATAAATGTGGGCTGTCATATCAGAAGAGGAGTATTTCAAGTTGCAGGGTCTCATAGAAATGGCACTGCTTTCAGTCCATTCCATCTCTTCCCCAATCAGCCCAACATTCTCCTCTCACATGCACACATTTGTTCTCTTTCCCTCTCCTATGAGGCCACGAAGAAAGAGGCTTGGGGCTGCCAGAGCTTGGCAGTTAGCGGAAGCCACTGCAGCATGGGAACTGGGTTGTAGCTGAAAGTACTAGCCATGCCAGAGAGAGGAGCCACCCTGACCCATCTACCACTAGCAAAAAGTGCGCCCCAATTATCAGCTGCATGTAGAAGAATCAAAGAACAGCATTTTATTAAGGAAATCAAATGGGAACTTTTATTAAAACATATACAGTTCTGAACCAGTGAGGTTACAATAATTTGACCAGTTTCTAAATTCTGACACCTCCTCAGCCAAGAACCCGTTTCCAGCCTAAGCACAGGGTAGAGCTACAACATTAGTTTCAACAGTTATCTTTTTTTGTTCCTAGTCCCTTCTAGCCAATAGGAGCACAGCAAACAATCACAGAACTGGAAGGGACCTTGAGAGGTTATCTAGTCCGGTCCCTTGCACTCAAGGCAGGACTAAGTATTATCTAGACCAGGGGCGGGCAGACTTTTTGGCCTGAGGGCTGCATCAGGTTTCGGAAATTGTATGGAGGGCTGGTTAGGGGAGGCTGTGCCCCCCCAAGCAGCCAGGCGTGGCTTGGCCCCTGCCCCCTATCTAGCCCCCCTGCTCTTTGCCCTATCCATCCCAGCGCTCCGTCCCCTGACCGCCCCCAGAACCCCTGACTGCCCCCATCCAACCCCTCCTCTCATTCCTGACTGCCCCCCCCTGGACCCCTGCCCCCCTTCAACCCCCCTGTTCCCTGCCCTCTGACCGCCCTGACCCCTATCCATATCCCCGCCCCCTGACCACCACCCGAAACTCCCCTGCCCTCTATCCAACCCCCCGACTCCCTACCCCCTTACTGTGCTGCCTGGAGCACTGGTAGCTGGTGGCGCTACAGCCATGCCACCCAGAACACCAGGACAGGCAGCCACTGCACAGCACAGAGCACCGGGTCAGGCCGAGCTCTGCAGCTGCACTGCCCCAGGAGCTCGCTGCCCTGCCACCCAGAGCATTGCGCTGGCAGCGCAGCGAGCTGAGGCTGCAGGGGAACAGCAGGGGAGGGGCCACGGGCTAGCCTCCCGGGCCAGGAGCAAAGGGGCTGGGCAGGAGGGTCCTGCCATAGTTTGCCCACCTCTGATCTAGACCATCCCTGGCAGATGTGTGTCCAACCTACTCTTAAAAATCCCCAATGATGGAGATTCCACAACCTCCCTAGGCAATTTATTCCAGTGCTTAATCACTCCGACAGGAAGTTTTTCCTAAAGTCCAACCTAAACCGCTCTTGCTGCAATTTAAGCCCATTGGTTCTTGTCCTGTCCTCAGAGGTTTAGAAGAACAATTTTTCTCCCTCCTCCTTGTAAGAGCCTTTTATATACTTGAAAACTTATTAGACCACTGAATGGTCTGATCCATGAACAACGAACTCACCCCAATTTTTAGTTGCTGGATCAGTGTATTGGATAACATACATTTAAAACCCCACCCGATAAACAATTTAAAAAAAATTACTCTATAATTTTGGTAAAGTTACACTGCTTGAAATTTTCTTTTTTCCTTTTCCCAATGCTTACTTGTGAAATATTGGCTCTAAGGGCTTATTTAGATTAGGAATACTTGCACAGGCGTAACTACAGTACTCCTGTTTTACACTGATGCAAAATCCCCATCAGTTTAACTACATCTGTGTAGTTACACCAGTCCGGGACGGGGGGCATAATACACACAGCACAGAGTCTGTATACTTTTAGAATCTGGTAATAAAGAAGGGGGACTAGGCCGCTGAAACTAATCTGCAGTACAATATCTCAGTCCGATATCCTGCTTATTATTATAATCACAGCATTTATAGAACACATTTTTAAAGCATATTGCAAACATCAATTCATTTAATAGGGCACTAATTATTGTACACAATAAGATAAAGCAAACATAGAATAGTAGCACAGACAGGCTTGTTTGTTCTTCACAATACTAGAGATAAAATTGCAGCAGCGTGGGTTTTACTTATCAAACTAATGACTAGGTGCATGCAGGGCTAGAACTGGAAACTCAAACATAGTTTTTCAAGCCCTTTTGGATGAGTACTGTTACCATAATCCCTTCTGGTTTTAAATGTGTAGGATTTGTGTTCACTCAGGTACTTTACAGACAATTTTAGAGTATATAAAACATCTATTTTCATCACAGGGAAGGGAAAAGAGCTCTAGCTGCTCCATTTTCTGCTGCCTTTCAATATTTACATCTGCCTGAGCTCATTTATAATAAATTCCCATCACCAACAGACAGTTATTCAAGGAAAAGATAATCCGCTCCTCCAGTCATTCTACTTCACCATAAAGAAGCAAAAGGAGGGCACAAGCCTAATTTTTAAAAATATCTTCGGCAGGCAACTTTTAAGCCAGAGAATTTAAATGAGCAATGTGCACTGTGTCCAAGTTAATGTTTTGTGTCTTAATTTTTAGACTTTCCTTATGTTTCTATATTTAAAGAATGTGATTTTTAAACAGGTTTCAGAGTAGCAGCCGTGTTAGTCTGTATTCGCAAAAAGAAAAGGAGTACTTAGAATCATAGAATAACAGAGTTGGAAGGGACCTCTGGAGGTCATCTAGTCCAACCTCCTGCCCAGAGCAGGACCAATCCCAACTAAATCATCCCAGCCAGGACTTTGTCAAGCCTGACCTTAAAAACTTCTAAGGAAGGAGATTCCACCACCTCCCTAGGTAACGCATTCCAGTGTTTCACCACCCTCCTCATGAAAAAGTTTTTCCTAATATCCAACCTAAACCTCCCACACTGCAACTTGAGACCATTACTCCTTGTCCTGTCGTCTGCTATCACTGAGAATAGTCTAGATCCATCCTTTTTGGATCCACCTTTCAGGTAGTTAAAAGCAGCTATCAAATCCCCCCTCATTCTTCTCTTCCGCAGAATAAACAATCCCAGTTCCCTCAGCCTCTCCTCATAACTCATGTGTTCCAGTCCCCTAATCATTTTTGTTGCCCTTCACTGGATTATGCTCAAATAAATTTGTTAGTCTCTAAGGTGCCACAAGTACTCCTTTTCTTTAAACAGCATCAACTAACAGAATTGTAGTTTGACATTTGATTTCTTTTGTAAGCATATGGGGAAAATAAAAAGGAGGACTTGTGCATTTATGTGGCTATGCTCTTGAGTTTTTAAAGAAAATTAAAGACCTATGCCCATGGTAAGGAAGGCTTGGTAAAACTCTTCTTGCCTCTTAAAAGTCATCCAAAAAGACGCAGGTCTTGTGGTGGGTTTTTTTTCCTGATTCTCTCCATTATTAAATCTATTTCAAATTTTGCCCAATCTCTAGTTGCAGTGTATCCCCAGACTGCACAAAATGAGGTCCAAACACCTTTTCTAATTGCCACACAATGCAAGGAAAATGAATACTTGGATGTAATTAATTTTTCAGTTAACACATTGCCTATATCATCATTTTTTCCCCTCCCTCCAATGTACAGTACAGCATTGCAGTTCTAGTATGTGTACAAGCAGTTCAAAAACAGAGACATAGGCTAAGCCATCTATTAACATGTTTCCAGTTTTCATTAGTATTTGTTTCCTAACCATGCAAATATTCTGGAACTTCAGTTCAAATTCCTGAAGAACTTGGGAGATGTTTTCCCTCCCTTTCTTCAGCAAAGGCATATCAATATTTCTTCCCCCGGGAACGTCAACTGTTAATGTCTTCCTCCTTCCTCTTGTCTAAAAATAGAAAGTGACTTTACTGCCACAATTCTCAGCCTCAGAGCTTAGATTACCAAAGAGATTCCAAATATACTGTACTGCCCTAGGACTGGCTCTGGTCTCTGTACATAACTAACTGATGCCTAATAGTTGAAATAAGGACGTTATCAATCCTATAGTGCCTGTAACTTAACCATCCTTTAGAAATAAGGACTATTGTGCTAGCATGACAAACGGTTACCTACCTTTCGTAACTGTTGTTCTTAGAGATGTGTTGCTCATGTCCATTCCATTCTACGTGGGCAGCATATTGGTTTAGTGGTATTAGCACAGGAGAGGGAATCAGGAACTCCTGAATTCTAACCCTGACTGGGGATCCATCTGCTTTTGTGACAATGGGCAAATCATTTAATCTCTGCTTGAGTTGCTCTATCACAAGTGTACTGTGATGATTAGTTAATAGACCAAATTCTGCTCTGATATACCAGTGCAGTCCCACTGACTTCAATAAAATTGCATCAATATATCGGAGTAGAATTTGTCTTCTTGTTGTGGAATGGTTTGAAGAAGCACAGCATCATATACAGGTTTCAGAGTAACAGCTGTGTTAGTCTGTATTCGCAAAAAGAAAAGGAGTACTTGTGCACCTTAGAGACTAACCAATTTATTTGAGCATAAGCTTTCGTGAGCTACAGCTCACTTCATCGGATGCATACTGTGGAAAGTGTAGAAGACCTTTTTATACACACAAAGCATGAAAAAATACCTCCCCCACCCCACTCTCCTGCTGGTAATAGCTTATCTAAAGTGATCACTCTCCTTACAATGTGTATGATAATCAAGTTGGGCCATTTCCAGCACAAATCCAGGTTTTCTCTCCTTGAATAGAGACTGGGAGTGGCTAAGTCATTATGCAAGGTAACCTATTTCCCCTTGTTTTTTCCTATCCCCCTCCAGACATTCTTGTTAAACCCTGGATTTGTGCTGGAAATGGCCCACCTTGATGATCATACACATTGTAAGAGTGATCACTTTAGATAAGCTATTACCAGCAGGAGAGTGGGGTGGGGGGAGGTATTTTTTCATGCTTTGTGTGTATAAAAAGATCTTCTACACTTTCCACAGTATGCATCCGATGAAGTGAGCTGTAGCTCACGAAAGCTTATGCTCAAATAAATTGGTTAGTCTCTAAGGTGCCACAAGTACTCAGCATCATATACAGTAAGTACTAAGTATTATTTTATTAAATAGTTAGTTATGATTGTTTGCTTACTATAGGCTGGAAACAAGTCATTTTTCCACAGGAAAAAGATGAATAACAGTTCTAGAATAGAAACTGAAGCAAACATTTGATTATTCGATAACTATGGAACTAATGATGTTAAGAACAAACTATGAGCCCAGTTCTTACCATTTTCTAAAATTTAGTAAGTCAAAATATAATTTTTATTCGTGCGTTTAAGACACTGCTGGTCACCCACACTCTTTTCATATCATAGGACTGTAGTATTCAGGGCCAGTTTCACCAACTATTTTTAGTACATCTTATCAAATTTCAGATTTAATTCTTTTAGAGGTAGGAGAAAAGTTTTTTTTACTTTTTCTTAATATACTTCTTTGGCCAAATCCTTTTATCAATCTGGCTGCTGGCCATTAGAACAGGTGCATCCAGCCCTGGGAGGCTCACAATAAGTGTAATGGATCCTCCAGTGGCTCAGCAGCTCCTATAGCCCCTGCTGCTCCACCCCCCATTGCTGGCACAGGAGATGTGGCATCTTTGTGGTACACTGTTCCCCAGTGATGGCTTTAGTCCCTTAAGGGTATTAAGAGATTGGTATAGATTAGACCACACACAGGGCTATTCTAATATATGATGGGGGGGGGGGTCACGGGGAGAATACCCACACTGCACACAGCAGCCCTAGGATCAGGAGAGTGTAAAGGTGAGGTTTATGCTGCCATTGAACACTCCCCCACCCAACCTGCACTATGCACTTTAGTCATAGATGAGAATCTGGTCCCTTTTATTTCAGAAAGACTTCTGAAAGGATGAAAGACCAGACCAAACTGTTACAGTAGTGCTGATACAGAGCTTTAAAGCAGGGACCAGTTTATTTGGCACAATGAACTTACTGTATAGCACCCTGAACAGTTACCATGCTACATAAATCAGATTTATATTGAATATTATAGAAAAATGCTAATTAATTTTGAAAATTTTTATTTATGAAGAATCCCTTGGCAAAACCAAATCATCACAGTAGTATTCCAAAATAATCCTGAAAGACAGAAGTCTAAAATGCAGTTTATTAACAACAACTCCTGTTGCATCTGTTATTTAGGAGAGGCGATCAGAATTCATTTTTCGAAGTTTGGCAGGCAAATTATCCTCTAGTCTTGTCCCTAAGGTGAGCATACCTTGAGGCTTTTTCTGTACCTCAAGATCTCCAGTAGACTGAGTCAAAGACTCAGATTTGATTCTGAAGGCCTTCAGTTGTATCCTTTCATCACCATCTTCATTGCTGGTAACAGAACTTATCTGCTGAATTTTCAAGAGATCTCCAGTACTGCAAGCTTTCTCTACATTGCTGGAACTCATTCTCAGGACTCTTCTCTGAAGACCCTCCTTTCTGGAGCTAATTTTTTGAAATTTACTAGGAAACTTGTTTGTTTTCTCTTCTAAAATATCAATACAGTCAATTGAGCAGATGTGTTCCCTTCTGTTTCGGTTGTTACCGATAGGAGTATTCAAAGGAGATGGAAGGGACAGGCTTTCCTCCTGTTCTTTAACACTATAAGGAGGTGTGGGGACTTCAAAGGTGGCATGAAACTGAGAGTAATCCACCCGAAAAAAGCCATCCTCTAGGGACATTACTGGGAGGAATCTGTGGCCCCAAAGAACTTCATCTTCTGTGTAGGAGGTCCTAGCCTGACACGTCATTCCTACATAAACAGACAGGAACATTAACCTTATAAAATGAAAAAACAGATCAACATATGGTAGGAGGAGAATATACGGTAAGATTGCATAATAAAAATCAATCCTATTCTACATCTAACAACATTGAGATAATGTGTTGCTCCATCTGGTGACTGCCAGTTTCCTAACAGTTGAGATAGTGTTTCTAAGTACTTAGTCAGATTTGCTTATACAAATATTTGATTAACTCTGTCTTGTCATGGTACCAAACCAATTTATTTTGAATAGTGGGGAGATGTAATTACAAATAAAATAATAAAAAGGTAGGTAACATACACTTCAGGGAGTATTCTCTTACTACGGGTAATGGTGTGCTACTTTAGCTGTACTAGTGTCTGGGAAGTTCTCTTAGAAGTGGTCTGAAAGACCCATTAGTCAGCTGGCTGTGAGGGTTAAGGATTGTACTCCTGGCTTGAATTTAGAGAGTTGTCCAGCAAAGATTAAGAGTGCCGGGAACTAGAGCTAGATGAATAACTTCTTATTTCTTTAACACACTGCCCCATAGCATGCTGAGCTCCTTTCTCACCAACACACACCTAAAAACATCACTGCTGACATCATATTACAACTGTCTCTGATATTGTTACGTATGCTATATTGTAAAAGTTAAGTGAGGCAAAAAATTTCATATAAGGCACAGATTCATAGATTACTATATTTTAATGCACACTTGTAAATTGATCATGAAAACATTTTCGCTCAGGCACAAAATCTATTCCAAGCTTACCCTGGTTAGGCTGATGGAAACAGCCAATACGAATTTTCCAGGAGAATAGAATTTTGAATGACTGCCTTGATACAATATTATACCACTGATTAAGAGAAATATTAGGACTAAAGACAAACTGAAAGTGTCAATATTAAAATAATACAATATGTAGACCAGTGGTTCTCAAACTTTAGCTACCCAAGGACCCCCCATTTTGATTTAAACATTTTTCGAGGACCCTCAAGCCCAAGCAGCCTCAGCCGTGCTGGACAGCCGGACCAAGCAGTCCCAGCCGTGGTTTGGGGGCACACTGCCCCGACTCCAGCCCCCACTGCAAGGAGGGGGCTCAAGGCTGGAGCAGGGGGTTGGGGCATAGGAGGGGGTTCAGGGTGATGGCTCTGGCAGGGAGTTTGGGTGCAGGAGAGGGTTCAGGGATGGGGTGCAGGAGGAAGTGCAGGCTCCGGGAAAGAGTTTGGGTTCAGGAGGGGGCTCAGGGCTGTGACAAGGGGTTGGGGTGCAGGCAGCGTTTACCTCGGGTGACTCCCCAGAAGCAGTGACATCTCCCTCTGGGTCTGCACGCTGCTGCTGCCTCCATCCGCAGTTCCCGGCCAATGGAAGCTACGGAGCCAGCGCTCGTGGCAGGGGCAGCACACAGAGCCCCCCGGCCTTCCCTGCACCTAGCAGCCAGAGAGACGTCTGGTCACCATACCCACTCCACCCCTTCCTCTGCCCCACCTCTTCCTGCCCCTGCCCCTCCTCTTCCCCGCCTCTTTCTGCCCCCTCCCCCTCCCTCCTGCATGCTGCTGAACAGCTGTTTTGCAGCATGGAGGGGGATGAGTTTATCAGAGGAGCTGGTGGCCCTAGACAAGTCCAGCTCTAGGGGGTCTGCGAGTCATGACAAAGATCCCAGTTTGAGAAACACTGACAGACCATTCACTTTGTTCAAATAGCTTACCAGTAGTTTCAACAATTCCTTCAAGGATGACAACGATCTCAAACTGCTCACTTCTTAGCGATCTTTGAGAGAGACAAAAAAAGGGGCTTCTGGGGTTGATTTCATGACAGATGGTTAAAGGAGAAACTAAAAACAGCTGGTCAGCTCCAGTTCCAAATCCAACATCCAACTCACATTGATCTAATGGTAGGAATTCCCCTTCAGGTGTCTGTCGGGACTAAAGACAAAAAGATAGTTAGGCCCCCGGCAGTATATGAAGTTGTGACTGGATCTAAATGTGTATCTCTGATAACATTACTATTTAAACAGCAGTTCTTTATGTCATAGAATATCAGGGTTGGAAGGGACCCCAGAAGGTCATCTAGTCCAACCCCCTGCTCAAAGCAGGACCAATTCCCAGTTAAATCATCCCAGCCAGGGCTTTGTCAAGCCTGACCTTAAAAACCTCTAAGGAAGGAGATTCTACCACCTCCCTAGGTAACGCATTCCAGTGTTTCACCACCCTCTTAGTGAAAAAGTTTTTCCTAATATCCAATCTAAACCTCCCCCACTGCAACTTGAGACCATTACTCCTCGTTCTGTCATCTGCTACCATTGAGAACAGTCTAGAGCCATCCTCTTTGGAACCCCCTTTCAGGTAGTTGAAAGCAGCTATCAAATCCCCCCTCATTCTTCTCTTCTGCAGGCTAAACAATCCCAGCTCCCTCAGCCTCTCCTCATAACTCATGTGTTCCAGTCCCCTAATCATTTTTGTTGCCCTTCGCTGGACTCTCTCCAATTTATCCACATCCTTCTTGAAGTGTGGGGCCCAAAACTGGACACAGTACTCCAGATGAGGCCTCACCAATGTCGAATAGAGGGGAACGATCACGTCCCTCGATCTGCTCGCTATGCCCCTACTTATACATCATCATATGGAGGTACTAGCATATTACACTAGACACTCCTAGATCACTCTATATAACTGATCCGGTCATTATTTACTACTCCACCAGACTGTCATCTACAAACTTTGCTAACAGTGATTTTATATTTTCAGCCAGACCGTTGATAAAGATATCGATTAGCATTGGGCCTAGAACAGATCCCAGTGGGACCCCACAAGAAACAACCCAAATGAATGATGAGGTTCATTAACAATTACTTTGAGATCTACCAGTTATCAATTTTAACCCATTTAATAGGCGATACATTAGTTTTGTATATTATTTAGTTAAAAAGTCATGTGGTACTAGCTCAAAGGCTTTACAGAACTCATGTCAATTTATCAACCAAACTTGTAATCTTAAAAAAAAAAGGTTTGACAAGACCTATTCCATAAAACCATGTTGACTGGCATTCTTCACGGCTTGCAGCCTGTATCAAGCATTTCAAGATTTTGCACAGAATTGGTATTATAGTAACTTCCTATTGTTACACAGGTCATTTCATTTACCCTTTTTAAATATTGGCACAATGTTACCTTTTTTCAATCATCTGGAACTTCTACAATATGCCAACATTTATTAAAAAAAAAAAACATCAGTTGGTCAGAGTTCCTCAGCCAATTGCTTTTCTTGGGTGCAAGTTATTTGGATCCTGCAGATTTTAAGCATTCAGAAACTTTGCCAATCCTATTTAACATCCTCCCTAGTTACTTCTGGTTGGAAATTATTTCATTATTATTGCTATGATAGGAAGAAACTGGATAATTATTCATAACTACAGAACAAATATTTAATACACATTTCTGCCTTTGCTTTATTATTATAAGTTTACTGTCGTCATCACGAGACATCCTGTTCTTTAGATCCTTTGTTAAATCCTGGGATGAAGTCATAGCCCCACTGAAGTCCATGGAAGCTTTCACCCTATGTGGTGGACTAGATGCCCAGCAGGAGTTTTCCATCTTTAATTTCCACAAGTGACTACTGCATGGGCAAATTCCCTCTTCTCACCACTAATACCATAAAAAGCTAGAATGTCTGGTATAGATTGGCAATTATATAACCAGCTAATTAGCTGGTGGGGTATTTCAGCTATATTAAATGTCTGTTTTAGTTCTTCAGATATTCATGTATTTTTTGTCTCTTTCCCTGCTAATAAGTTGTGATGTCTTCTTATCCCAAACAACAAGGCTTTCCCTCTCTGACAGGAATCAGTTTCTCCATGGCTGATGAGATCAATAAGAATATCAGCTGTTTGACAACTTTTAAAAACATTCTGGGTGAAGGTTAAAAGACTGACAGCACTAGAAACTAAAAGCAAACAAGAATTCTGCCCCACGGTAATCACAAGAGCCAGGACTAAGTGTGAAGGCTTAGTCAGACTACTGAAAAAAGTACTATAACTTTTCCTGAAAGGACCTACAGTATCAAACAGTTGAGTACATAGCTTTAGTTAAGTTGGCCGGCTGCTGTTCTCTCAGGATGAGCATAAACTGGTAGCCGACATCTGATCTAATCTATCATCAAAACTAGTAAGACTGAGCATGAGCTGAATGGCTTACCATGTTTTAAAGAAAATATCTTGAACTACTGATTTAGAAAAAAATAGGGCGATTAAAAAAAATTGTGATTAATCGTGCTGTTAATAAAATACCATTTATGTAAATATTTTGGCTGGTTTCTACATTTTCAAATATATTGATTTCAGTTACAACACACAGTGCTCACTTTATATATTTTTTATTACAAATATTTGCACTGTAAAAAACAAAATAAATGGTATTTTTCAATTCACTGAATACAAGTACTGTAGAGTGCAATCTCTATCATGAAAGTTGAACTTACAAATGTAGAATTATGTACAAAAACCCCCCTGCATTCAAAAATAAAACGTAAAACTTTAGAGCCTACTAGTTCACTCAGTCCTACTTCTTGTTCAGCCAATCATTCAGACAAACAAGTTTGTTTTCATTTTCAGGAGATAATGCTTCCCGCTTCTTGTTTACAATGTCACCTGAAAGTGAGAACGGGTATTCGCGTGACTCTGCTTTAGACGGCATCACAAGGTATTTACATGCCAGATGCACTAAAGATTCATATGTCCCTTCATGCTTCAACCACCATTCCACAGGACATGTGTCCATGCTGATGACGGGTTCTGCTCGATAACTATCCAGAGCAGGGCGGACCAACATGTTCATTTTCCATCATTTGAGTCTGGAGCCACCAGCAGAAGGTCGGTTTTCTTTTTTGGTGGTTCAGGTTCTGTAATTTCGGCATTGGAGCGTTGCTCTTTTAAGACTTCTGAAAGCATGCTCCACACCTTGTCCTTCTCAGATTTTGGATGATACTTCAGATTCTTAAACCTTGGGTCGAGTGCTGTAGCTATCTTTAGAAATCTCACATTGGTACTGTGACGTTCCCCTCTGGTGTTATCTGGGCCGGTGATTTGCTAGGCCTCTCCAATCCTTGACTCTGAGAGCCAGCCTTACTCTGCTCTGCTGTGAGAGCCCCCACTCCTGGACTGTTCACACACAGCTTCTGGCATGTAAGCTGCTCCCAGCTACTTGCAAGCGAATGACACTAGCCAATATCTCCAGTTCCAAACACAACCCTGGGAACCTCCATCTTGCAGTGTCCAGTTATGCCTGCTGGATGCTGCAAGCTTATATGAGTTCATCAATTTAACAAAGAAATTGATATGTACCAGGCTTTTGCTCCAAAGGGAGCAAACTAAATGTACTGCTTCAGGTAGAACAAACAGATTTATTAATTATAAAGGTAGATTTAAGTGATTATAAGTCAAAGCATAACAAGTGAGATTTGGTCAAATGAAATAAAAGCAAAATGCATTCTAAGCTGATCTTAACACTTTCAGTATCCTTAAAAACTTAGATGCTGCTCACCACAGGTTGGCTGGTTACTTTTCAGTCAGGCTCTCCCCTTTGATCAGGGTTTCAGGCGCTTGGTGGTGGTGTCTGTAGATGAAGGTGGAAGAGAGAGCATGGCAAAATGTCTCTCCCTTTTATCATGTCCTTTCTTTCCTCTTGGCTTTTCCCCCTCCTTCAGAGTCAGGTGAGCATTACCTCACTGCATTCCCAAACTGCCCAAAAGAAGGGGATGACAACCTCTCTGAGGGTCTAACAGATTCTTTGATTGCTGCCTAAGCCAGTGTCTACTGTTCCTATGAGGCTGGGCTTGTCCCATCCATATGCTGATGAGGTTTGAACTGCCTCTCTGTTCTCAGAGAGTTTTTGCATGGGCTTGCTTTAAGCCATGAGGATACATTTTCAGCCTCATAACTATACACATGAAATTATAACCTATAACCTTACTATAACATCACTATAACAGCCATGCTCAGTGCATTATGAGCCTTTTGAAGACACCCAACATGACAAACTTTGCATTGGATACCACACAATCATTTTATAAAGATGAACATGCGGGTGTAGGGTGTCCCCCTGAGGTACAGGGCATCACAGGTACCTTTTTTGTGTTTTGTCAGATCTGCAGTGAAAGTGTTCTTAAAACGAACAACAGGTACTGAGTCATCATCCGAGACTGCTGTAACGTGGAATATATGGCAGAATGTGAGTAAAACAGAGCAGAAGACATACAGTTCTCCCCCAAGGAGTTCAGTCACAAATTTAATTAATGCATTTTTTTTTTAAATGAGCGTCACCAGCATGGAAGCATGTCCTCTGGAATGGTGTCCAAAGCATGAATGGGCATACAAATGTTTAGCATATCTGGCACATAAATACCTTGCAATGCCTGTTATAAAACTGCCATGAGAACACCGGTTCTCACTTTCAGGTGACATTGTAAATAAGAAGCGGGCAGCATTATCTCCCATACATGTACACAAACTTGTTTGTCTTAGCAATTGACTGAACAAGAAGTAGGAATGAGTGGACTTGTAGGCACTAAAGTTTTACTTCTTTTTTTTTTGAAGTTATGTAACAAATGCTACATTTGTAAGCTGTACTTTCATGATAGAGATTGCACTACAGTACCTGTATGATGTGAATTGAAAAATGCTATTTCTTTTATCATTTTTACAGTGCATATATTTGTAATAAATATAAAATGAGCAAGGTACACTTTGTAGTCTGTGTTGTAATTGTATATCAATCCAAAATATTTAACAAATTTCAATTGGTATTCTATTGTTTAACAGTGCGATTAAAACTGCAGTTAATTGTGATTAATTTTTAGAGTTAATCATGTGAGTTAACTGCAATTAATTGACAACCCTAGAAAAATCATCATCTTAAAATTCTGAGTTATCAACTAAACTTCATCCAAGTGAGTTTTATGCCAGTTGAAACAATGACTTGAAAAATTAGCTGGATCATACAATTTAATGCAAAATAAATAGATACCATATTTAAAAGTGTAGAGATCATATTTTCACACTTTAACACCAAACAGGTTTATAAAAAATA
This sequence comes from Lepidochelys kempii, assembly GCF_965140285.1. NCBI lineage: Eukaryota > Metazoa > Chordata > Testudines > Cheloniidae > Lepidochelys > Lepidochelys kempii. Next base: position 18,694,268 of record NC_136406.1, on the reverse strand, counting down.
AGAATGGTCTCAAATGGTCTCCATCCATCTCACCCAAGTTTTCTTCAAGTTTGGAAAAAGGTTAATAAAGTCTCACTTTAGGTTGTGGAATTTCTATCACTGGAGGTTTTTAAGAGCAGGTTAGATAAACATCTGCCAGGGAAGGTCTGGATAATACTTAGTCCTGCCTCAGTGCAGAGGGCTGGACTAGATGATCTATCAAGGTCCCTTCCAGTCCTACATTTCTATCGTCTATGATTTTAATTAAACTTTGCCTTCTGTAACAATTGTCTGTCTGTAACTCTACCCATAAGAGTGAAGAACCACCACAGAGGTCATGGGACTGTAAATCAGCAGTAACATGAGAGAGACAAGGCCAGATTATGGATTATAAAGCCAGAAGGAACCATTATGATCATCTATGTCTGACCTCCTGCATAACACAGGCCATAAGTCTTCCCTTAATTCTTGTTTGAACTAGAGTATGTATTCTTTAGAAAAATATCCCACTCTTAATTTTAAAATTTCAAGTGATGGAGAATCCACACAACCTTTGTAAATTGTTCTACTGGTTTATGACCCTCTCTGTTAAAAATGTGCCTCATTTCTAGTCTGATTCAGTCTAGCGTCATCTTCCAGCCTTTGGATCTTATTATACCTTTGTCTGCTAGATTGAAGAGCCCTCTTATCTACACAGGGAACAGAAATTTAACTGAGCAAGTTAACCTCCTCTTTGTTAAGCTAAACAGATGGAACTCCTTGATTCTTTTGCCGTTAGACATGTTTTCAATTGGTTTTTCTCTGAAGCATGCCCCAGTTTATCAACATCCTTCCTGTGTAGACCAGAACTGGACACAGTATTCCAGGAGAGGTCACAGAAGTGCCAAATATAGAGGAAATATAACCTCCCTACTCGATTGTCTCCTATTAATACATCCAAGTATTGCATTACTGCTTTTGGCCACAATCTCTCACAGGGAGCTCATGTTCAGTTGATTATCCAGCAGCTACTAAAGTTAGACATTTTTAAATTAGCAGTTCTGGATAACTTGCTATCAAGAGTCTTAAAAGAGCTGACTGAGCTTGCTGGACCATTAATGTTGATTTTCAGTAACTCCTGGTACACCAAAGAAGTTCCAGAAGACAGGAAGAAAGGTACTGTTGTACCAATATTTTAAAAGAGTGAATGGGCCAACCAAGCTAATTATAGGTCTATCAGGCAGACACTTCTCACAAGCAAGATAATGAAGCAGCTGATACAGGACTCAATAAAAAATTAAAGGAGGGTAATATAATAAATGCCAATCAACATAGGTTTACGGAAAATAGATCCTGTCAAATGGACTTGATTTTTTTTTTTTATGAGATGACAAATTTGGTTGATAAAGGTATTAGTGTTGATGTAATATACTTAGACTTCTGTAAGGCAGGTGACTTGGTACCACACATCATTTAGCTTAAAAAACTAGAATAATATAAAATTAACGTGGCACACATTAAATGGATTAAAAACTGGCTAACTGATAGGTCTCAAGATCACCATTGAGCAAGTGTGTTTCTAATGGGGTCCTGTGGGGATCAGTTTTTGGCCCTATGCTATTTAACATTTTTATCAATGACCAGGATGAAAACATAAAATCACTGATAAAGTTTTCAGATGGCACAAATATTGGGGGAATGATAAATAATTAAGAGGACAGGTCTCTGATACAGAGTGATCTGAACCGCTTGGTAAGCGGGGTGCAGGCAAACTATGTGTTTTAATATGGCCAAATAAGTCATACATCTAGGAACAAAGACTATAGGCCATACTTAGAAAATGAGGGACTCCTTCCTGGGAAGTAGTTACTTTTAAAAAGATTTGGGGGTCATGGTGCATCATCAGCTGAACATGAGTTCCCAGAGTGATGCTGTAGCAAAAAGGGCTATTGCAATCCTTGGATGTATTGCCAGAGGAATATTGAGTAGGAGTAGGGAGATTACATTACTTCTGTATTTGGCACTGGTGCAACCGCTATTGGAATACTGAATTCTGGTCTCCACAATTCAAAAAAGATGTTGATACATTGGAGAGAGTTCAGAGAAGAGCCATTAGAATGATTAAAGGATTATAAAACCTGCTTTACAGTGGAAGACTTGAGGATCTCAGTCTCTTCAGCTTAACAGAGAAAAGGGTAAGAGGTGACTTGATCATAGTCTATAAGTACCTACATGGGGAAGAAATATTCGATAATGGGCTCTTCAATCCAGCAGACAAACGTATAACAAGATCCAGTGGTTTGAAGTTGAAGCTAGACAAATTCAAGACTAGAAATAAGATGTAAATTTTTACTACTGAGGGTACTTAACCACTGGAACAACTTACCAAAGGTTCTGGTGGATTCTCCATCACTTGCAATTTTTAAATCAAAACTGGATTTTGTTTTAAAAAGATATGGTCTAGTTGAAAGAGGAATTTCTGAGGGGAAGTTCTATGGCCTGTGTTATACAGGAGATAAGACTATGTGATCACAATGGTCCCTTCTGTGAATCTATGAAATCTATGAAACTGACTTGAATGTCTTGTAACAGGGCTTCTTCTCCGCCTCGGTGGGTCCCGTGCTTTCTTCTAGCAGTGGGTCAGGATAGTGTCTCATCTCTCAGAATTCCCCCCCCCCTCAGTTTATAGTGGGTGGGGAAATTCAGTCTCCAAGCACCCCTCCTGTTTCTGGTCCTGCTAGGCCCTTACTGCTTTACTGGGGCTTCTGGCCTCCTCGGTGGACATCCAGTGAGAGGAAAAGGGGGTGGGAGGTGGGGCCCAGTCCCGCCCTCTACTCCAGGTCCCAACAAGTAGCCACCTCATGCTGCCAGTTCCCAGGGTTACTTCCCTGGGTTACTTCCCCACTCCCCTTGTCTTATTGTCCCCACTTTGCTTGGGCGGGGTTCCTCTCGACCCTCCTGCCAGGGGAGGGAGTTCCCCTAGTCTCTGGTAGCCCTTACAGGTGTGGCAGCACCACACCAAATGCACGGCTCAGTCTCTCCCCTTCTGGCAGGGTCCTTTTCTTCAGATCTTTAGACCTGGAAGGGTCCTTAGCTCCTGTTTAGGGTAGGGTTTCTCCCCAATCTCTATGCCTGCTGGGTTCTCCCCTGGTCCTTGTCAGCTTCCACACCGCTCTCCAACAGCTCGCCTCTGCTCTCAATGCCCATCACCCACACTGACTGGCCGGGGGATTCTGGCAGCTTAATTAGGTCCAGGTGTCCTAATTAACCTGAAGTAACCCCTGCTTAGTTACCAGGGGAAGAGGGACCTGCTTATCCTGAGGCTAATATACCTTCCTTCCTGCACTCTCCTGTAGCCGTCTGTCCTGACCCTGTCACAATCTGAAAAAGTGCAAGCTGAAACAAACTGACTTGGTTTTTGTAACCCTCTTTTGTATATGTTTGACGGGGCATACCAGCCTTTGGGGCCCCCTACTGAACTCCTCCCCATGAAACAGTTCTCTATGAGAAAAAGAGCAGCCATATTGGGAACCAGTGAGATCTGGTTAGGGTGACCAGATGTCCAGTTTTTTGGGTCTCTCTTATATAGCCTCCTATTACCCCCCACCCCAGTCCCGATTTTTCACATTTCCTGTCTGGTCACCCTAGATCTGGTTCTCCAGCCACCAGAAGGGCTGGAGACCAGCAACAGTCAATCCAGGCCCAGAAGGCCAAAATAAAAGGATCTGTTTGCTGTCAGTGTCAGCAAGGCAGCTCCTGGCTGGAGCCAGAGAAGCAAGGAAGGACATTGCTGAGGTCACAGCCAGAGGAGCCAGCGAGCCAGTGCCCATTACTGGCCACAGTTGGGGGCAGGAGTTCAAGATTCAATTTCAGAGAGGGAATTTCATCCAGAAGGGCGAGAAACAATTTTGGTTATAACTGGCCTAAAGGGCAAGGAACTGCTTCTATTTTGAGTCTGTTATACCCTGGAAGGCTTTTGAACTGTGACACCTGGCTGGAGGGCTGAGCTACAGAAGACTCACAGAGGCTGACTGACAGCATGCAGAGGGTGCTGGGAGCTGCAGAGAGCAGCAACACCATGCTAGCATGTAAAGTGGTGCTCAAAAAGGTGACTGCAACCCATCACAATACAGTTGTCTACAATTCACTCCAAAGCTGATTCTGGCATCTCTATTGCAACATTATACTATTCAGCAATGTTGCTAGGCAGCTTCACATACCACAGATGAGTAATCAGCCACCGTTATATGATGGCACTTTTGTAATCTGAGTGCTCTGGGACAAACAGCACACATCCAATAAAATATCACACTTTAGATAGACATACCTTTTTAAAACAGCAAAGCCTTCAGAACTCCTGTCCCTCACTGAAACTGTGTGTGGAAACATTGTGTTCATTGGCTAAATATGGGTCCCCTTAAAAGTATAAAAGTGTGATAAAGGATATCTCTCAGCATTGCTTAACTCTGATAGAATTAAAGCTCCATCTAATCATGTGCAAGAGAAGTGAAGCAAGATCAGCTGTCAGCATGACTGGACAAAGCACAATTGGAAGAGCACAAATTGCAAGAAACACAGGACCTTCTTGGTAACTGTGTCATTTTCTGGTATGATAAGAGTGTAATGTGGCACTAAGGATGTGAGTAAACTCACCATCTTGGAGTGTCCATAAATTATGAGTGATATATTATACATGTATCACTCCACCAGTGTAAAGCTGCCCAAAAGCTGACTTACTAGCCACAAGAGGGTCCCCCAGCACATGGGGGACCTCAGATGGTGCAGAGCCACTGCAGGGTCCATGCCAACCCTCCACCCACCCCACAACTGGAGTGGGGGGTATGGCTTGGGATAAGAGTGTGACCTAGGTGCTTGTGTGCCCCAGCTGCCATCTGGAGCAAGGGATAGCTGGAAAACGTAAAGATACCTTCAGGCTACTCTAAACATATGTTAGGAGACTCGTGAAGTGCTCAGCCAGGATAGTATGGAGGGGAACACAAAGGACTGCTAAGCACTCTTTCTTCAGAATTGCATCAAGCACACTTTAGCTGCAGTTGAGGATCTGGGCCCTTATCAGCCTACTAGCATAGTCTGACAACAACATAATTCCAGAATTTTCTGCTTTTGGAGGTTGCCAGACACAATGATGCACACTGAGTTTGGAATCAACGCAGGTACCTACAATGCATATATTACCGAATAGCTGCTAAACCCTGACTTTACAATGGACAGCTACACTTAGACTTCTTTGGACTGTAAACTTTGCTCCAATTACATGTTTTACTTTCACATTGCAGAATCATAGAAACATAGGGATGGAAGGGACCTCAAGAAGTCATCAAGCCCAACCCCCTGCTCTGATGCAGGACCAAGTAAATCTGGACTGTCCCAGACAGGTGTTTATCCAACCTGTTTCTAAAAGCCTCCAATGATGGGGATTCCACAATCTCCCTTGGAAGCTGGTTCCAGAGCCTAATTACTCTTATAGTTAGAAAGTTTTTCATAAGGTCAAACCTAAAATTGCTTGCTGCAGATTATGCCCATTACTTCTTGTCCCACCTTCAATAGACATGGAGAACAATTGATCACCATCCTCTTTGGAACAGCCCTTACCATATTTGAAAACTGTTAACAGGTTCCACCCTACCACCCAGTCTTTTTCCAAGACTAAACATGCCCCCTTTTTAAAAACTTTTCCTCATAGGTCAAGTTTACTAAAACTTTTTTCTAATTTGTCCACATCTTTCGAAAGTGTGGCCCCCAGAACTGGACACTGTACTCCGGCTGAGGCCTCAAGTGCCAAGTACAGCAAGACAGTTACCTCCCATGTCTTACATATGACACTCCTGTTAATACACACCAGAATTATATTAGTTTTCACAACTGCATCCCATTGTTAATTCATATTCAGTTTGTGATCCACTATAAAACCCCAGATTCTTTTCAAAAGTATTACCACCTAGTCAGTTATTCACCATTTTGTAGTTGTGCATTTGATTTTTTTCTTCCTAAATGAAGTACTTTGCACTTGTTTACTGAATTTCATCTTGTTGAATTCAGACCAATTCTTCAATTTGTCAAGGTAGTTTTGAATTTTAATCCTGTCCTCCAAAGTGCTTTCAACCCCTCCCAGCTTGGTGTCATGTACGTATTCTGTAAGCACTCTCTTCACTCCATTATTCAAGTCATTAATGAAAATATTGACTAATACTGGACCTAGGACTGACCCCTGCGGCACCCCTCTAGATACAGCCTCCCAGTTTGGCAATGAACCACTTATAGCTGTTCTTTGAGTAAGGTCTCTCAAACAGTTGTGCACCCACCTTATAATAATTTAATCTAGATCACATTTCCTTTGTTTGCATATGAGTTTGTCATGTGGTACTATGTCAAAAAGCTTACTAAAATCATGATATATAACACCTACTGCTCCCCCATCCACTATTTTGATAATCAAATTGCCTGCAGCAATTTTCCTTCTTTTATTTGGCCAAACTAGTTCCCTCAAATGATAGTAGAAATGCTGGGTGGAACAGTAAGTTTGTCGTCTTTTATCTCCTGTCAAATTAATGGTGTAAAACATGCTTACTGTAGCTGGTATTCATAGAAGAGTACTGGCTCATCTTTTAGTTGGAATCAAGAGATTTTACCCCCTCAATAATGCTTAGTTTTATACTGGTTTACTGATAAAACCATCCTAAAGGAATCCACTAGGCTAGTAAACCAGTCAAAGAAGGAAATTAGGCTGGTTTGGCATGATTTGTTATTCACAAATTCATGCTGACTATTTCTTAGAACCCTATTATCCTCTAAGTGCTTACAAACTGATTGTTAGTAATTTGTTCCAATATCTTTCCAAGTCCAGGTATCAAAGTTAGGCTGATTGGTCTATAATTCCCGGGGTCCTCTTTCTTCCCCTTTTTAAAAACAGGTACAATGTTTGCTCTTCTCTAGTCCTTTGGGACCTCACCCATCCTTCAGGAGTGCTCAAAGATAATTGCTAAGAGTTCTGAGATTGCTTCAGCTAATTCCCTAAGTATCATAGGATTAATCTAATCAGGCCCTGACAACTTGAATACATCTAATTTATCTAAATATTCTTTAACTTGTTCTTACCCTATTTTGGCTTGCATTCCTTTCTCCTTGTTGTTAATATTAATTTTGTAAAGACTGAAGCAAAATAGGCATCAAACACCTCAGCCTTCTTAATGTTGTCAGTTATTAGCTCTCCTTCCCCACTAAGTGGAGGACTTACACTTTCTTTTGTCTTTCTCTTGCTCCTAATATACGTAAAGATCCCCTTATTACCACCTTTTATGTCCCTTGCTAGGTGCAACTCATTTTGTGCCTTAGCCTCTCTGATTTTGTCCCTACACACTTGTGCTATTCTTTTGTACTCCTCCTCAGCAATTTGTCCATGCATCCGATGAAGTGAGCTGTAGCTCACGAAAGCTCATGCTCAAATAAATTGGTTAGTCTCTAAGGTGCCACAAGTACTCCTTTTCTTTTTGCGAATACAGACTAACACGGCTGTTACTCTGAAACCTGTCACTTTTTGTAGGATTCTTTACTGATCATCAGGTCACTAAAGAGCTCCTAATGGAGCCATATTGGCCTCTTAACATTCTTCCTATCTTTCCTTCGCATCAGGATAGTTTGGAGTTGTGCCTTTAATATTGTCTCCCTAAGAAACCGCTAGCTCTCTTGAACACCCTTTCCCCTTAGATTGTCTTCCCATGGGATCTTACCTACCATTTCTCTGAGATTGTTAAAGTCTGGTATTTTAAAGTCAATTGTCCTCTCGTTCCTTCCCTTCCTTAGAATCATTAAATCAATCATTGCCACTCCATTTTCCGCTGCTCTACTCTTCACCTTCTCCTCATCCCATCCCATCTCTTCTCTCCCTTCTTCTGTTAATACCATTTCCTACCACTTCCCCTGCAAAATAAATAAATAAAGACTCTGAAAAAATAAGCAGCGCTAGCCTTCATCCCTGCCATTTACAGGTAGGCTGTATCCCTTCCCAAATAACCAGTCTGTTTTTTTTTTAAATTTTTTAGACTCTGAACTCTTTGGCACAGGGACCCTGTTCTTACTCTGTACGCACCCAGTACAATGGGATCCCATCCCAATAAATAAAACTGTCTGCAATGCAGACTGTTTCCATAATACAATTTCTTGTTTTAAATATACAGATTTAATCAAAATATAATTTGCATAATGTTTGTCAACAGGAATCATGGGAATCCCTTTTTCTGTAAAAGGAATTGCAGATGGATGGATGTAAGCAAGGAAGCTCTCTCATACTTAGGCTTGGAAGGATTGGATTTTTATCAATAAATGGCCATAAATGTCATTTCAGTGAACACACAAAATGATGAAAAAATATTTCCATAAATTATCATAGAAATTTATAGATAAGCAAAGCAAGAAAAATGCTGCTTGAGAATTTATTAGAGTCCCACCTTACTGTATACAACATGTTGTAATGAATGTTGCAAAAAGCACACATTTACAGCTCTGCTAAAACAGCCAGCTTATAAAGCTTTAACTTTTTGAATCTCAGTGTCTGGCATTAAATAATTGTCTGAGCTACCACTAACTTCCTACAACTGTGAAAATTTAGATACTAATAGAAAAAATGCTTAAAATGAACAATATCATCAATAAAAATGGTAAAGAGACAAAACTTAAATTCTATCAAGTCTACACCAGCAATGCTTAGAAGTCAGGAGATTTCCAGTTGGTGTCAAGCCCCTGCTACTGTAGCTTGGACTGTAAAACAGTTGGACATAAAGTTCCAAAGAAAGTTTCCTAAACACTGTTTCCTAACAACTATATTCAGACCTTTGACTGAATTCACAGAATAAATTCATTTATCTGGATTTAAGTGCAGAGTGCTTTGAAATGGCACAAACATAGAAATCTGCCTTTTTTGTTGATATATAAATTGCCAGTCTGTGTGCCAAACTACAGGATTTGTCCAAAGATGAGTTTGATTCAAAGGTTTCTTGAGGGCGGAAGATCAGGAGACTGCTGAATCCAATGTTACCATAGACTAGGGTCTAGTTAATATAATACTCCCCCTTGGTTACTAACTACTACCCCATCCAAAAATTCCACATTTTGATAATCAAACTGCATGCAGCAATTTTCCTTCTTTTATTTGGCCAAACTAGTTAGCAAATTCCCTCAAATGATAACAGAAATGCGGGATGGAACAGTAAGTTTTTTGTCTTTTATCTCCTGTCAGATTAATGGTATAAAACATGCTTACTGTAGCTGGTATTCATAGAAGAGTACTAGTTCATCTTTTAGTTGGAATCAAGAGATTTCACCCCTCAATAATGCTTAGTTTTGTACTGGTTTACTGATAAAATCATCCTAAAGGAGTCTCTTTGTGAATTTCAGCATAACTTTAAAAATGGAAAATCCCATCTAACTCATCTGCAGAAATTGTTAGTCTCTGCTCTTTAGAGATGGACTCTTTCTTTAGTATTTTATCCTTCCATGTTATTCTTGTGTTTTAAGAAGACACTGTTACATGAGAAAACAGAACAAAGCTTGCCAATGTGCAAATCTCTAACAGTGATAGGAAAATCCTTACAGGATGGGTCAAAAAAACAGGCTAACTCTCTTAAAGAAACTTGCATCCAAGTGTAAAGCAGAGAAGCTTTGGGGTTTATTCTCTGTAATGGTTCATATTACTTCTATGATTAATACTATGAATATCAGTTTTTAATCATTTTTATATTTCCAAACACCTGCAAGTAACAAATAGTACATTTCTGGGGATCACCCAGTAAGGGGTTCTGTCAGCACCTGCTTTGAAGCTTTGGATGCCTTAATGCTATGCTGTTATGGCTTAGAGTTCTGACACCAGTAGCCAGCCTACAAGTTTAAAATCTCAACCCTGGCTTCCACCTACCCTTTTATTTCTTGCAGGGTGACCTCACTAACCCTTCTGATCCCAAGCCCCCCCAAATCAGTTTCCCTGATTTCTTAACTACCAGATATTCAGACTTTTGCCCTCTAGTTTGTCATGCCCCAAAGAGTAAAACCTGAACCCAGTTCGCAGTTCACTTAGGGACACATATTCCACACAGTTTGCATACCAGAGACTTGCTTGGGATAAAAAAAACAAAACAAAAAAAATTTAATAGAAAAGAAATCATAGATTCAAAGATGAAATAGTAAGGAAAAGCGAACACATACAAGTTACACAGAACATAAACAAAGACAAAATCTCAGGCTTTACACTTCTATATTAGCTAAATTTCCTTTTCTAATACACCTTTCCTATTGCCTCTGAACAGTTTCCAAGCATGCTGTATGTCCTAGATGGCATCCAATCTTTCAGGGACAGCACCCTTGCTTAAATGCTGGCCTTCAGTTTCTGGATACATTTCACTTTTAACAGGACCTTAATGGTCCAGTATTGTCTTTCCCTAGGTTGTAGGATGCTAGGTGCTTGAACTTAGTTTTGTGAAAACAACTAGCCTGGGCCCTACCTGATTATTTCATTCCCTGTTGTGAGATGAAACTGCAGTTGCATCCTAGTTACAATTACAGTGTTTTACAAGTGACCTGTACGCATCTCCTAATGACTCCCAAGTACAGATCATTACAAGCTCTCATAAAAAAGACCCCTTACTTTACAAACTCAGTAACATTGTACACGATCCCTGCAGGTTCAGCCCTGCTGTTCACCCATAGGGTATCTGGACCTGTTTGTCACAATTTCCTAGTGGTAATTGAATAGCTGCTGATTAATGTCTTCCTCAGTTTCACAACATACAGCGGAAAAGAGAAGTGCTCCCTGGAAGGTTCTATAAAGTTGCACTGGTTTGTGTTTCTGACTTAAAAAAACAAAACAAAAACAAAAACCACCACCACTGAAGGCACCAGGATGCAAATGTCCCCTCCCAATTTCTTGGGCCAAAATAAGGTTTTCATCCTTCCCTCAGACTTCCATTTTCAACTCCTCTCATATTCAACTCTCTCACTCATTTTCTGAGCACCCTGAAAAAGATTCCCACTTAGCTGCTTCAGAGTGCTCTACAGGTGCTACATCCTTCTCCCTGGCCCACCAAACAAACATTCAGCCTCAGAGACTAGTGAACAGAACCGAGTTTCCAGCTGCATAAATCGCTGGCGTTCGAGGGAAGGTGTAAGTGTCACCGCCCAGGTGAAAATCCGGCACAATCCCAAAGGGGCAAAGAACGTAAGGGGGGCGGTCACCCACTGGGTTTTGCCTCACTGTAAAGCTAAGTGTCACTGGAGGATGGTTAAAGGGTTAACCCACTGAGAATCAGACAGGCTGCCCGGTCCCATCCATTGTACAAACCTCTGAGGCAAAGCTCCAAGGACAGAGCAGGCCTGTGGCACGGGTCTGATAAAGTCACTGCTGCCTCTAACTGCTGGAGAAGTCTCCTGTGATTTAACCCTCTGGAGACTCTTTTCCAGTCCAGTCCCCATCCAGGCTAACTCGTCGCCAAAGCCATCCCCGCTCCCCGGCCCCTGTGCCCCCCGGCTCACCTTGATGAGCTTGCAGCGGATCTGAGCGGAGACCATGTGGCTGTTGCGCAGGTTGCCCACTCGGAACATGAGGCACAGCCTGCCGTCCCGCTGGGATATGACGGCGGCCCGGCTGAACATGAGGGTTTCGGCTCGCTTCTTGGGCTGGGACATCTTGATGAACATGCAGCCGATGAGGAAGGCGTCCACGATGGAGCCGAGCAGGGACTGGAAGAGGAAGAGCACGATGCCCTCGGGGCAGCGCTCGGTGATGTAGCGGTGCCCGTAGCCGATGGTGGCCTCGGTCTCGATGAAGAAGAGGAAGGCGGAGGGGAAGTTGTACACGTTGGCCACGCAGGGGTAGTAGCTCTGGTCGTGGGCGCGGTGCAGGTCGCCCCGCAGGTAGGCGATGCCCCACCACATGGAGGCCATGACCAGCCAGGCCACCGTGTAGGTCAGCAGGAAGATGAGCAGGTTCCAGCGCCACTTGAGGTCCACCAGCGTGGTGAAGAGGTCGGAGAGGTAGCGGCTGCTCTCGCCGCCCAGGTTCCCGTGCTGCACGTTGCAGCGCCCGTTCTTGTCCACGAAGCGCTGCCGCTTCCTGCGGGCGCTGCCCCGGGCGGAGCCCACTGCCTGGTACTCGTCCCAGAGGTGTCTGCGCACTGCCGACATGCCGCGCCGAGGGCCGGAGACCCGGGGGCGGGCCGGCGGATAGCTCCCCGGCTAGACAGGCCCTTTGTCTGGGGCGCCCCGCGCAGGGCTGCCTGCAGCAGCGGAGTCCGGGAGCGCAGGGATCTCTCCCCTGCGGGGGGCGAACGGTGCCCGCCGGGGGTCCGCCTTTTCTTTGTCCGGTACGCCTCGGAGCCGGGCTCCGCTCCCTGAGCGCCCCACCTTCCCGGGAGCGCTGCCTCCCGTCGGCGCTGCAGCCCAGGAGCGGAGCAGAGAGAGGCTCAGCCCGCGCGGCCGAGGCTCGGCAGGTTGTGGAGCCCGCAGGAAAGTGGCTGAGATGTGAACGTTGGGGGCGGGGAAGGGCTGTCACCCCCCCTCCCTACCCGTGTCTGATCTGCGCCCCCCAAGCCTCTGCACCTATCAGCGAGCGCAGCTCCTGCTGTCTGATCACCTGGGGAGGAGGCACGTCCAGATTCATGAAGCCACGGACCGGGGAAGAGAGCTACCCAGCCGCAGAGAATCCGGAGTAGGGCTGAGCCGGGGCTTCCCCTCACGCTGGTTATCAGAGGGGTGGGGGAAGTGAAGAATTTCTGACCCCCCACCCGGTCTGACTCTCCGGGATTTATTCTGCGGGGTGTGAATCCATTCTAGTTGGGATGGAGGAACAGGCTGTGCCAGAGACGCAGGGTACAAGCCAATCTGGCGGCGAAACCCACACTAAGGGGCGATTTTTTGCTATCACATATAGTAGAAAACACGGCAAACATAAGAATAAGCGCCAGGGACACAGCTTAGCCTTTCCTGCTCTTATTGTAGTCAGAGCGCTAACTCGCGACGCTGGCATCCAAATCTGCCTTTAGGTTTCAAACCTGTTACAGTCAAAGTCTAGTTCCGAACATCTTTAACCAAAATGCATTATTACCTACATCATCTCATATCGGTGTAACAACCTGATAGAGTACTGGCTGCAAGCGATTAGAATAAGAGTGCAGTGAGTCATCCACTGAAAACTAGTCCTGCCGTCAGCATAAGGGACTTTACGGGGAACAAAATAAGATGGCTGGACTCTTACACAATAAAGGGATTTGAACAAGCGAATCCTCTCAGCCAACATTTAAAAATGTTACAAGTGAAGCAAAGTTCAACACATCAACAGTTAGAGGCTCCTGCTTGTGGCTGAAGCGGAAAAGGGACAGTGCAGGAGGTAAGATTGAAGTGTGCAGAAAAGAACTCTCAAGAAGCTTCAAATGATTTCAAAACAGCTTCAGTACCTTCAATCAAGGATGAAAAGATCTGAGATCAGAAACAATTACAAATCTATTACAAGCTATCACAGTGTAGGATAATTAGCTATTTTCTATCTCACTTTTTTATGAATATATATATATATATATATATATATATATATATATATATATAATATTTGTCAGAAATATTACCAAGAGCCGGATTCAAATACTAAGATTAGTGACACTTGATTGGATGAATAATTTCAATATCTAATTTTCAGCAAGTGTTTTCTAAAGCAGTTAGAGACACAAATTAATTTGTAATTATAATTAATAGCTGTTTTTTGTTGAAAATTCAGAATGCTAAATAATGTGACTATTTTAGCCTGCTTGGAGTTCAATTTCAGTATTTTCACCCCATCCTGATGGGGATCCAAGTATTTTTCTATTACTTCTATTTCTGACATGTACAGGCTCTCACTTTTGACAGACCTTAATTAAGAGCCATGTAAATGCTTTTCTGCATAGTTGCTGACAGGTACCTTAGGGTATTACCAAGCCTGCTTTCCAAGTATAGGCACAACAGAGATGATTCCTTTCCATCCAAAATAAGCTATTAGTTTTTGGAGTAAATATGAACTGCAAATATTAGCTGAATAATCTATTTTAATTCTGAGTAACAACATTTCCCCCATCAACTGGAATAACCTGCTTCATACAAATATTTTCCTTCTCCAGGGATCTCTGTGAGCTTGGGGAAATAATGGCTTTTCCTTGAAAATAGAAGTTAGAAATTCTGAATACAGCAATAGCACCTTTAATTACTTTATGATCGGAGATGTTGACAAAGCTTTCTCCCTCTCTAATTATTCCCTTTCTAACCGTATTTGACGGAAAACCTTTTCCTGTCTCTCCAGGCAAATGTGTCACCCTTCCAAACAGAGTCTGAATACTAGAACAGGGAGGCTGTACCAGAAGCAAGAACTCCCCCCTTTCTGATCTTACTGTATGGAAAATCATAAATTTTTGTGGCTTTATCTGTGATTTTTAAATATAACACACTGAATATAAATGTATATTTCACATCACTGGAAGACACAGAATTTTAGATGTAGTATAGGCAGCCTTTTACCCAGGATTCTGACTATATATACTCCAAGTCAAACAGATGGTGACCAAAAATCATTAACAGCTAATAGGAACTCAGCAGGTTTTGTCAAATGACATTCCTAGCAGAGGGGGAGTGTTTACATTCTGTCACCAGGTCCTCCTCCCTTCTCCAATGAATAATTATTTATACACTGCGGAACAGTTCCAACAGGAAGGAATGAGAGAAACCCACCCTAGAATACATTATAGCGGTCATTCTCCTAGACTCTAGGAGACCTGGCTCCAAATCAGTGCTCCACATCAAGCAGAGATAGAATTTGGACCTCGGTCTCCCACATGCCAGGTGATGCTCTAACGCTGGGTTACTGGGTTGGGGGGGCGCAGCAGTATAATCACCACCTGTCTTTTCACCAGCGTGGGGAACACCTCGTTTGTGAATCCTGCTGAGGCTGAGACAGGAGACCGGCATGGCGCACTTTCTCTTCATGCACTGCAGGTGTCAGCATCAAGGGATGTTAATCTGGTACTGTTTTGTCAGAACTTCACATTAACGGAAATAGTATGCACAAACAAGTCTCTGTTTTATTACTACAGCCACTAGCATTATTGTAACACGTGCCAGTGGTGCCAGACGCCTATCCTACATTAGAAATACATCCGGTTTCCACAAAGAGAACAGCCTCTGTCCCGTTCTCCCTAATAACGGCAGTTCTCTGAGCTGGATCTAATCCAGGGGAGTCCCATTGCCTAGAAAGAAAAGGAGTACTTGTGGCACCTTAGAGACTAACCAATTTATTTGAGCATAAGCTTTTGTGAGCTACATCGGATGGTTAGTCTCTAAGGTGCCACAAGTCCTCCTTTTCTTTTTGCGAATACAGACTAACACGGCTGTTACTCTGAAACCTGCCATTGCCTAGAGACATTTCTCTTCTGCTAGGGGAAAGCGTGCAACAAACTATCTAATAGGCACAGAACACATTTCCTAATTACTGTTCTGTTGCCCGTCAGTCAATCTATTCCTGAAGTCTTAAAAGGGATGGATATAACCAGGAATTCCCGTTGGTGGCTTTTATTTGAGGAGTGGGAAAGGCATCTCTATGAAGTGAGCTGTAGCTCACGAGAGCTTATGCTCAAATTTGTTAGTCTCTAAAGTGCCACAAGTACTCCTTTTCTTTTTAGTAAGAAAGTTATTTTAGTTCTACCCTAATTAACAGCGGATGCAAACCCAACACATTTAAACATTATGTACCTAGAATAGTGTTGACAGATGCAGTAGCCTTGAAGGTATGTTTCAAACTACTTAAGAATATTGACATATTTAGCAAAAGATTTTACTTACATACAAGCACGAGCGTGGGTTCTTTGACAGAGGGTGGGTTCGTGAGGAATTAAAGGGATAATAACACTTAAAGATAGTGAACCATAGACTTGTTTGATGATTGGTTACTAATTGCCGTACAACCAAGAGAGTGTCAGATGCTCCATTTAAAGACTTTGTTCAGTGGTATCCAATCTATTCAATGATGGGATAACTTGTGACTCTAGAAAATCGGTATTCAGTTGTGAACTGCAATTGGCCTCCCAGAGCTGCACCTTGTGATTTTTAAGCCTGAAGGGTTTAAATCAGCTCCAGCATGGTCTCCCCCGTCTCTTGTAGCAGCTTTAGGAGCTCTCAGCTGCAGCTATCAGTTCTTTCCAGGCTGCTCAGCAGCGCTCTACTGGCCACCTAGGGCATTTCAAGGTAGGGAGGAGAGTAGCTCTAGTCTAGTTACACCATTTCCTGGTTCCTTGCTGAGCTGTAAGAACTTCAGGTAAAGCAGGATGAGTGCTTGACTGGCTCTCCCTGAGCCTAGAAGACCTCCTAGCAAAAGACTCCTCATCCTCTTCTGCACAGCCCTGCAGGGTAACCCAGCAGAGGATAACTAACCACCATTTTACAGCTCCCAGTTCTCTGGCTCAGTCCAACTTAGAGTTGCCTCCAGACTACTCTGACATGAGCCAGCTAGCTATCAGTCCCTTGGTACCATACACTAGTCAAGGAGAACTGGAAGCATTACACTCTAGCTGTTTTATTTATGGCCCCCTCCAATATGCTCCTTGTATTGGAAGCCCTAGAGATGTAGGGGTCAGCTATGATGGTTGTATGTCCACCAAAGACTCCTCAGCAGATTTCCAGATGATTATTTGTATCTTGTGAGAGGAGTAAAAAAGGACAAAAAAAATCTGGCTTTGCTGATTATGGTCCTTTGTCAGTGGACAAGTTATGGGCAGTCTGCCCGTTAGAACTGGTCCAGGAGCACAACTAAGAGTTATAGTCAGGAGTCAGAAACCAAAGCCTAATCTGAAGAGTTAACCAGTCTCACAGGAGACATAGCCAAAGGTCCAAGCCAGGAGTCAGAAACAAAAGCCTAAGCCAAAAGGTTACCTGCAGCCATAGACAGAAGGTGGAGGCACAATCTGAGCCAGACATCAGGAAGGAGCGGGGGGATAGAGACAGTACTATAGAAGAAAAAAGACCAAGCACAGCTGCAGTTTTGAATGTATTAAGCAATCACTAGACTGTGGCTGCTACTGAGTTTAAAGTATCAATCTGCAGACTCCTGCAGCCAATCAGGTGGTGCAATAAATCAGACCGCTTCTATCAGGGCCAGCTGCACTTATTGGGTTGTCAGGAGGCTAGCTTTACTGCAGGCTGGCCCCTGATACCCTTTGACCTTTCCAGGCTGAAAGATTGGCCACCACTGCTTTAAATCACAGTAGTCTTTATAACAGAAGCAACCAAATTGAAGATGCGGCATAAGGCCTTTTACTGGTTTGGTTTTATAGGTAGGTTTCCTCCTAGGAACTGAAATTCTTAATTTTCCTCTCCATTTGGAGGACTATGGAGGATTGGAGCACTTTCCAGAAAGCTACCATTTCTTTTTAGTAAAAGGAAAACCCACTATTTACTCTCAGATGAAGAAGGATATTTATGGAAGACTAAATGGCCTATTAAAGGGAAGCCAGCTTATCTCATATGGTGGAGTTTCCCTATTTATGTATGGAAATAGACTGTTACACTGAGTGATGGGATCACAGAAACAATGTCAGACTTATTTATTGTAATAAAGCCAGAACTAATTAATGGAACGATCTTTTGTCCCTTCAATTTCTTTAAGTTGTTGAGCTACTTTATTGTGAAAGTGTGCTGACCACATAAAACATTCTAAGTCTTTGTGAATCTTGTTGACCGGTGGCTTATTTTACATCTACCCAGACCTCAACAATATACATTAACAAGAGCCACTTTAGAATGATGCCAAATATCATCCAGACATGAATGACTGATAGCTATAGGAAATTATGTCCTTAAAGTCTTTAAAACAAATATACAAAAACAAGGGTGGAAAAAGTGCAAGCCACGTAGTATTGCAAGAAGTTCAAATTGGATAACCTTCCCAAATCTCTTTAAAAACTAATAAATCAGGGCCAAAATTTTGTTTGCTTTTCTCTCACCAGTAGTCCCATGAACTTTATTGGGTCTCCTTATCTGGATAAGGCAAACAGGATTTTGCCCATGGTATTTTTAAATGGTTTAAATAGTAAAACTATGTAAAGAGGAAAACAAGTATAATGGCAGAGTCCTTCACGCATAGAACACGGCCCGAAATACTCAGGTATCTTGAATATTTCAAAGGAGCAAATAGCTATCCTATCTATATTACCTCAACAGAAAATCATTCCCCTGAACTCAGACTAAATTTTGGAAAGAGTGAGACTAGATTTTGCAGCCAGGGATGAGAGGAACAAACATGGCTTTGTCACATTTCCACCTCCAGGATTCTGGGCTGGCTCATGAGTTGATGCAGTTCCAAATTTAAATAAGAACAGCCCTGGAGACTTCTCTAACATCGTGACTCTCCATACCCAGAGAAGCAGGCAGCCAGTGTGAGTTCCCCACCTTTCCAGGGGCAGTAGGGCTCAGGCTTCAGACTTCAGCCCTGGGGTGGTGGGTGGCAGGCTCCAACCGTGGGGCTTTGGGCTCTGATCCTGAGCTCACCTGCTCCCCCCCCCGCCCCCATTGCCCTGGTGCCTGCTGCCTCCCTATGCACCTCTCCATCCAGGCCTTAGTTTGTCCCCTGCTTGCTGGGGCTGAGTAAGTCTGCTGTGAAAAGCAATATTTGTATGTTTGTTAATATAACTTTTTACTGCCTTCCAGCTAGCTAGTAAGTCTGCTGTGAAAAGTGATATTAACAAACATACAAATATCAGTTTTCACAGCAGCAGACTTACTAGCTAGTGTGTCTTTAAAAAAGCAACCAACAAGCAAAAGAAACAACAAAAAAGACAAGAACATGCAAAGCAGTTTATTTTGTTTCTATTCTGTTTAGGTCCAGTAAAGAATAGAGACAACTGTAATTATTTTTATTATTGAGTCTGCAAACAAACAAACCAAAAAAAGCCCTACATAAATTACAATGATTTGGACATGTACATGTGCAGATTTATTTGTTTTTCCTAAAGTTAATTAAGTATTTTAGGAAAAATTGTCAGAGAGACGACCAGCAAGAGTTGGTGGTTGCACTCTAAGGCCACCAAAACATTTCTTGTGACAACCCCTGCTTTAGGAGATGCACAAGTTCCACAGCTGCATAAGCCATGTAAACATGTATGGTACAGCCTTTCTTTGCTTAGAATGAAATTCATTCCTGTTTTCTCCCCTCACATACAGCTAAAAACTCTAGTTCAAGCCCTCATCATCTCATATCTTGACTGCTGAAACTTTTTCCTTTTTGGTGTTGCCAGATGGAGTCAGTTTTCCCTCAAGCCCTTTAATATATTCTGCCATGGGAATAGCTCCCAGTAAAAATCCAGAAAGCCACTATATCTTCTTTTAAATCCCTCCTTAAAATTTTGCTGTGATATCTCCAATATAGGTGACAATGGCTAAGCCGTGATATGCCATAACTGCTTCCTATTGCACCAAATAACATTGTTTCACTATTACCTTGTCCTCCCAACTCATCTGTTTGAATTTCTCCACCTGTTATTTCTTGTCATATTATACAAATTATAAATTGTTGGAGCAAGAACTCTTGTGTGTGCATAGCATCCAAAACAATGGAACTTTGCTCCCTGAATGAGGCTTCTAAAGTGTTACTGCAACAAACATAATTTTAAAAGTCAAATTTTTCTAATGGTAAAAGTGCATGTAGTCTTCATTCATGTTTTCCATAGTCACCTTCAGAAAGAGCCTAGGCTTGGAAAATTTCCTGCAGAAAGCTGAATGTTTTGGGAAGTTTTGGACCACCAAACAATTCAAAGGGAAAACCAGAGAGAAATATAAACATTATTATGATCCCATTGTACCCCAGGAGCTCCACGCTGAAGGGATCACTTGTATCTGAACATTGAATAGATTGAAAGCCTGCATTGTTAATGGCCCAAATTCACCATGGCTACAAGAGGTGAAAGCAGGGTGTAGTTCTCCCACAAGCCCAGGTTCTTAGCCCTATTTCCCTGGGGAAGGGAGGCGGCGGGTTCCGTGCCCGCCGGATGGCGCTGTAGGCTGGCACCATTTCCTAGGAACCCCAGGGCATGCCCTGATGCCGCACATCTGGGCGGGGCTGGCGCCCCCTTCTCCCCCGCTGAGGATGGTGTTCTCCTTTAGTCCGCGCAGCCACACAAAGGGACGGGGGGAGGCAGCCCCCCCGGAGAAAGGGGATGCGATGGAGGCGGTGCGTGCAGCTCCGGTGCTCTAGGGGCGCATGAGCGAGGCGCGCACTGGGCTAGAGGGGCGCAGACACGGGGGATCTGCTCCTCTCGCCACAGGAGGCAGCCCGCCGCCTCAGCACTGAGTTTCGGCCCCCGGCGGCAGGCAGCTCAGGGCCCCGCAGGTAACAACCCCGGGCGGTTGCATGTCCCTGTGGCCGCGGCAGTAGCGCGCTCCGCTCCACGAGTCTCCAGCAAAGACATCGGGGGAGGAAATTCCGTTGTAGCAGCAGGCGGGGTGCTGGCCGGGCCCTGCCTATGCCCCGCTCGGGGAGGCTGGCCCCCGCTTGGCCCTCGCTCCACCTGCAAGCTCCGGATGCTGCAGGGGCAGACTCCGGGGAGCTCGGTGGGAGGATGGGCACATGGCGCTGGAGGCGGGGGGCGGACCTGGACCTGTACCTGAGCGATTGCACAGAGGTGCTCTGGCTTCTCGCTGGGGGAGGGTTGTGAGGGTTCTTGCCTATGCCACGTCTTGGGGGCATTTCTGCTGCCTCAGGGCAGCAGCATGACATTGGGCCAGGCGAGGCCAGTGCATAGCTCATGCTCAAGCAAATTGGTAAGCAGGGTCTGGTATGAATGCATCGAGCATCTCTCTGTACAGAGGGCCAACTTCATCTGCCCAAAGAGCTGAGGAATTCAGCAAGTGAAAACAAAGATGGAGCGTCCAGGGCAAGTGGGCTGGATTTTTTACTCTTGTTTATTTTAAACCAGCCTGTGGACATCCTCAGCTACAAAGAGGCAGCAGAAATGTGTTTGTGCTGAGATGAAAGAAAAGAATTAGCAATACCAGTCCTTTTAATTCATAATCCGGTTTCCACAGAGACTGCAAGAGGCTGAGCTAATTGAAATATAATTGAAGGTTTAAAATTATAGTGGGTGCCTGCATTAAGGAGAAATTATTTAGATTATGCTAAAAATAAACGGAGCAGTTCAGGTTAGTGTTATCAGAAGATCTTAAAGATTCAAGCCCTGCTTGACAGGTGTCAGTTTTTATAAGACGAACTGCTTGGTTTCTTGCAATTGCAGTTCTTTTATGTGTTTATATATCTTTTGAGTTATCTGGCTTACTGGCTATTTTAAGACAACTGTAGCTGTTGTATTTAAGCACCAAACAAGGCATCACATTATATAACTGCACTCTGAGGATTTGAATAGTTAATTTTTTTTTCAGTGCTCAAGGGGCTTCTTGCTTAATACAACAGTAACTCAGACACAAATTTTTTTTTATTTCATTACACTGTAAAACACTATACTTGAATCCCATAATTAAGTAAAAGGTTAGGTAAGCCGTGCTTTGAATTTTCTTGGTAGACAAAAGTATAATGTCTCCAAGAAACTGAAGTCCTGCTTAACAGCAGACAGTCATGCAGTTTCCAACACCCAAAATTTTATAGTTCATATGCCTTTCCTGACCTATTATAAATAGTGATTTTCTGGAAAGATGTTGAAATGCAATTGTTTTTGAAAAACAATCTATCTTGGAAAGTATGTCCTCAATACTGATGCTTCATTCCATATTTAGCCAAGTTTCCAAACCAAGTTTGGAAACTATATAAACATACTAGAGCAAAACCAATTTCTAATATAGTTCAGCCATCCAATGTGGACAGGCCAAAAAATGTCAGAATCCTATTTAAAGATTCTGTTTGGTCCACCCACACAGGCTGACTAATCTTCAGCTGGAGCAGTCCAAATTCTGTTTCTTATCCAGTATGGATAGAATTTAAAGAGTCCTCTCCCTAGGCCATGAAGCTGGTCAAACCTTCTGCCCCAATAATAACTGAGCAGGAATAAACTTAAAAATGAATTAGGGTTTTGGAGAGTGCCCAGTATGAGAGGAAGAGTGCATCTCAGTGAGTTTTTGCCTTCAGTGTTGAAACGATACACGTGTGTATTGTAATTTGTATGCTCAAAACACTAAGAGTTGCCTAAATTTATTAGTGACCTAATAGGCATAGGACTGAACCTACTAGCTGGAAACCAGTATTAGGACAAGAGGTGCTCACCAGCAAAGCCCAGGGGGAGTGCAGTTGCATTGTTAGGGTATTGACCTGGAGTTGGGAGACCTTGCTATTTCTGCCAGACCTGGTTTCCCAGGTCCAGGCTGAAATTTCTGATCAGAACGAGCGAGACCCACCCACACCAGAATACTGCAGCTAATTGCCCAGTGGTTAGAGTTCTCACATGGGATCTGGGAGCTCCTGATTCAGTCTCTGCCTAATTCAGACCAGAGACTTGAACCTCAGCCTCCCACGTCAGGTGGGCGTACCATGGATTTATTTATTATCTGTCCCTTTCCTTATTGTTCCTAATATTCTGTTAGTTTTTTTGACTGCTGCTGCATATTGAGCAGATGTTCTCAGAGAATGATCCACAATGACTCCAAGATCTCTTTCTTGAGTGGTAATGGCTAATTTAGACCCATCATTTTGTATGTATAGTTTGCATTATGTTTTCCAGTGTGCATTACTTTTCATTTATTGACACTGAATGTCATCAGCCATTTTGTTGCCCATTTACAAAGGGATCTCACAAAACTGAGTAATTCTTTGTAGTCAGTTAGGACTTAACTCTCTTAACTCTTAATTTTATATTGTTTGCAAATTTTGCCACCTCACGGTATACCCCTTTTTCTATATGTTGAACACCACAAGTCTCAGTACAAATCTCTGGGGGACACCACAATTTACCTCTCTCCATTCTGAGAACTGACCATTTATTCCTACCTTTTGTTTCTTATCTTTTAACCAGTTACAGATCCATGAGAGGACCTTCCCTCTTATTCCATGACAGCTTACTTTAATAGCCTTTGGTTAGGGACCTTGTCAAAGGCTTTTTGAAAGTCCAAGTACAATATATCCACTGGATCACCCTTGTCCACATGCTTGTTGACTCCTTAATCGAATTCCAATAAATTAGTAAGGCATGATTTCTCTTTACAAAAGCTGTGTTGACTCTTCCCCCAACAAACTGTGTTCATCTATGTGTCATTCATTCTGTTCTTTACTGTAGTTTAAATCAATTTGCCTGATACTGAAGTTAGGCTTACCAGTCTGCAATTGCCAGATTCACCTCTGGAGTTTTTTTTAAAAATTGGTGTCACATTAGCTATCCTTCAGTCAACTGGTACAGAAGCTGATTTAGGTGATAGGTTACATGCCACAGTTAGTAGTTCTGCAATTTCATATTTGTGTGAATACCATCTGGTCCTGCTGACTTATTACTGTTTAATTCATAGAATCATAGAAGATTAGGGTTGGAAGTGACCTCAGGAGGTCATCTAGTCCAACCCCTTGCTCAAAGCAAGACCAACACCAACTAAATCATCCCAGCCAGGGCTTTGTCAAGATGGGCCTTAAAAATCCCGAAGGAAGGAGATTCCACCACCTCCCTAGGTAATCCATTCCACTGATTCACCACCCTCCTAGTGAAATAGTTTTTCCTAATAGCCATCCTAGACCTAACCTAGACCTCCCCCACTGCTACTTGAGACCATTTCTCCTTGTTCTGTCATCTGCCACCACTGAGAACAGCCTAGCTCCATCCTCTTTGGAACCCCCGCTTCAGGTAGTTGAAGGCTGCAATCAAATCCCCCCTCACTCTTCTTTTCTGCAGACTAAATGAGCCCAGTTCCTTAGCTACTCCTCATAAATCATGTACCTCAGCCCACTAATCATTTTCGTTGCCCTTCGCTGGACTCTCTCCAATTTGTCCACATCCTTTCTGTAGTGGGAGACCCAAAACTGGACACTGTACTCCAGATGTGGCCTCACCAGTGCCGAATAGAGGGGAATAATAACTTCTCTTGATCTGCTGGCAGTGCTCCTACTAATGCAGCCCAATACGCTGTTAGCCTTCTTGGCAACAAGGGCACACTGTTGACTCATATCCAGCTTCTCGTCCACGGTAACCCCTAGGTCCTTTTTTGCAGAACTGCTGCCTAGCCATTCGGTCCTTAGTCTGTAGTGGTGCATGGGATTCTTCCGTCCTAAGTGTAGGACTCTGCACTTGTCCTTGTTGAACCTCATCATATTTCTTTTGGCCCAATCCTCCAATTTGTCTAGGTCACTCTGGACCACCTCAGTGTATACCCTAACACTCTGGACCCTACCCTCCAGCATATCTACCTTCCCCCCCTCAGCTTATTGTCATCTGCGAACTTGCTGAGGGTGCAATCCATCCCATCATCCAGATCATTAATGAAGATGTTGAACAAAACCGGCCCTAGGACTGACCCCAGGGACACTTTGCTTGATACTGGCTGCCAACTAGACATCGAGCCGTTGATCACTACCTGTTGAGCTTGACCATCTAGCCAGCTTTCTATCCACCTTATAGTCCATTCAGCCAATCCATACTTCTTTAACTTGCTGATAACAAATTTATCAGTTTGTTCCCAAACCTCCTCTGTTGATACCTAAATCTGGAACAATTCCTCAGATTTGTCACCTAAAAAGAATGGCTCAGGTGTGGGAATCCTCCTCACATCCTCTGCAGTGAAGACCAATGCAAATATTCATTTAGCTTCTCTGCAATGGCCTTGTCTTCCTTGAATGCTCTTTTAGCACTTTGATCATCCATTGGCCCCAGTGATTGTTTGGCAGGCTTCCTGCTTCTGATGTACTTAAACAAAATTTGCTGTTGTTTTTTGGGTCTTTGGCTAGTTGCTCTTCAAATTCTTTTGTGACCTGCATAATTATACTTGACTTGTCAGAGTTTATGCTCCTTTATATTTTCCTCAGTAGGATATGACTTCCAATTTTTAAAGGACGCCTTTTTGCTGCTAATGGCTTCTTTTACTCTGTTGTTCAGCCATGGCAGCCTTTGTCCTCTTACTATTATTTTTAATTTGGGGTATACATTTAATTTGAGCCTCTATTATGATGCTTTAAAAAAATTTCCCTGCTGCTTGCAAGCTTTTCACTCTTGTGTTCCCTTTAATTTCCATTTAGTTAGCTTCTTCATTTTTGTGTAGTTCATCTTTCTGAAGTTAAATACCACTGTGGTGGTCTTCACTCCCCTCCCCCATATGTTAAATTTAATTTTATTACGGTCGCTATTACTGAGCGGTTCAGCTGTATTCACCTCTTGGACTAAATCCTGTGCTCCTCTTAGGACTACATCATGAATTGCCTCCCTTTGTGGATTCCAGGACTGTCTGCTCCAAGAAGAGCAGTCATTATTGGTGCTTTTCAAAAATCTTTGAGTGTTATAAAGTTTAGTCGTCTGAATCTAATTATACGGCAATATCCGGGAGTAACAATGGCCACGTACCCTGCTTCCCAAACTGGACATCCCAGATAAACAACTTCCTTACTGTTGAAAAAAACTCATCCTGACCTTTTTTTGTGCTGTATTCTGAAAGTCAGCAGACTCTGGCTAAAATGTAAATGCTGCCCAGTACTTAACATGGCAACTGACAGAACCTCAAACCATGAACTATGAAAACTGTTCAGTCAATGAATTACACTAATGTACACAAACATAGCATTTAGCTCCATATGTTCAATACTGCTTGAGCAGAAAAAGTGATTTGCTATATTACCAGTTCCTATAACAATCAGAGTTGAATTGAACTGATATTATTTTGTTCAGCCCTCAAAAGTTAAAAGATCTTGTAAATGTTTAGGTTCCTGATTACAGGTGTGTGTCTTCAAAAGCAAACAAGTGTACCTTCATGATCTTTATATAAAACATTTTGAGTCAGTAGTTAGGGTAATGCTCAAAACATCAATTTTCTAATGTAGAGGTTAGAAGTTTTTTTTTTTTTTCATGTAGTTTGTGTGGTGGTTCTTAATAGTCACTCAGTATTTTAACTGGATTTTATAGCTAATATTTATTAGTGCCTTATCTCGTTGATATCAGTTATAATTTTAATTTGTAACATACTCTTGGAGAGAGATGTTCAATATACCGTATATATTTTAACATGCTGGTTTATATACAGTATGTGAAACTTTACTGATTTGGGGTGAAATTGATTAGCACCTCAATGACAGACTGCAAAATGTTCCGCAGCATGCCAAAGAGAAGAATCTGAAACTGAACAAGAAATAAATTCCAGATTTCACTGAATGAGTAGAACACACACTCAACAAAGGAGTTTAGTTGGGCCAAAGAAAGATGGTGGCAACTGTACAAATGAAGACTCCAAAACAAAGAAACCTTAAAGATTCATGGGCATATTAACCTAAGCATATTGATCCCAAATTTGGTAAGTGCTCCACTCCCAATGCTGAGTGAGGATAGTTGAGAATGACAAAAAGATGACTGACAAAACAAGAGCTTTTGAGAATAAAAATAACTTGTTACAGTCACATCTTCACTCAAATACTCTGAGATCAGCAAAGAACCTATGGTCTCAGTTGATGTAAACTAACATGGGTAAGGAGCCTGTCCTGCAAGATCAAGCACTTGCTTCTAATGCATTGGCTAACCTAAAATAGAACTGTGCCCATACTGAAAAGAAAAGCTAGCAATTGTTTCAGGTAGTGAGCTGTTTCATTAATGTTTATGGGAGAAATAAGGCTAGGTAGAAACTGATCATAACCAATCACAATACAGAAATTATTGCCCAAAACACTGCCTAGACTTAAAAAAAATGATCACTAAACTTCTTGTCCAATGTGAAATGCGGGCCTGGAAAGGCCTTCTTATACCAGACATGTTTTCAAAGGAGTTTGAAGTAAAGATTCACACAACCCATTTCCAGAACAGTATTTGAGAAGCTAAAACAAGAAACACAAAATGCCTCAGCTGAGCCTTACAACAACCTCAGAGAATAAATTTAAATTGATGACCTACAGACTTATCCCAGTCACCTCCAACCATACTTTTTTGTGGGTACTGTAGAGATTAAATTGTTGCATTTGATGGATTTCTCTACCGATGACATGTCATAATACTTACAGCAGGAGGCAAGAATCAATATTTAACATTGTAAGAATATCATAATATATATCACAATTCTTTATTAGGTCACCAGTTCTGAAGATTATGGGCATGGCAAAAAACTTGGTACCAACCTCTTGAACCAGACAGTTAAGCCTGAAGTAGTTACAAGCAGCAGTATGCCAGCAAACTAAAACAGAATGCCAAACAGGATATCATTATTGCAAGTGAAAGAGAAGGTTAGATTTAAAACAAAGTGGCTGGTGACTTGCTAAGGTAACACCTATATTATTTGGACCAAGATCATGCATCACACCCACTTTATAAATTGTAACAATGGAGGTCTGCATCCCAATTAACAAAACATACTTTGGAGGAAACTCTTAGCATTCACTATTGATACTGTAAGAGGCAGGATATTGGGCTAGAGGGACTACTGGACAACATTAGAGCTCAATCCTGCAAGGTGCTGAGCGCTCTGGGTATGATTCAGCAAAGTGCTTAAAGCATACTGTATGTTGAGCCTCAAGCACATGAATAGTCCCCATTGACATTAATGAGACCACTTGGTTTTATCTAATACATAACCTTTGCCTGCATTAATGCTTAATTTGATATTGGAAAATGAGGGAGGTTATTCAAATGATTGTACCTTGACAGCCTGTTATTGGAACTATGTAGAAAAAGGAAAGTTTAAAAAAGGATTGACTACAATATTTTCTGTGGATTTAAATAAAAATAAATTGGCTTAACATAGCATGACAAACTTAATTATAAGGAACATTTTCCACATACAGTAATTCACCCTCTGCAGGGCATTATATAATTAATCTGCAGAGCATAAAAACAAATTTAGGTATAAAAAATCCCTAGTGCTTTCCCCTAGGTTAGTAGGGGGGATATCTAGTTTGTTTTAATAAAATAACCAGATTCAGTGCACTGTCTAAAGAAGTGAAATTCTTTGCAAGTTATGTCATACATTTTTCGTTATGATTATTTGTGACAATGTGCTCAGCCCTGTGGAAGGCACAGATGTTGAGACCAGACTCTGCCCTAGAGAGTTTACAGTCTAGATTTGGTCTGCATTGTCTGAACAAACCTAAACAGCAGCAAGGAACTCCCAGGTCATGGGGGGTGGGGGAGACTTATTTCTAGTTTATTGAGCTACTGTTGGAATTTTGCAAAACTAACATGCTTCCTAGGGGATCTTATTTTTCTATAGTTGTAGTAGACTCCTGACTTTCTGGTTTTTCTCCCTCTTTGCTAAATTCATAACTCTGACCCACAGCTCACCCATTGTTTGTTTGTGACACTGACTGAATCCACTAACTACATGCAAGTGAAGTTAAATGAAGTTTCAGCCCGGTCTGTATTCATGAGCTTGAGAGAACTGAGATAAAGTTTTCTTTGAATGGTAATACCCAGATGGACTAATTAGACATTTCAAAGCAGAAAGGAATGCAAACGCAAATACTATTTTGAGATTAATATCACAGAGAGTAAAGTCACTTCTATAAAATCCTGGGGGAGCTGGATACACTGACATAAACTGACAAATGCCACCAAGCAATAAGAAAATGAACTATTTGAGGATGCAATCTTCATAAACAATATTTAGATGAGAGGCAACACATTGAAACTACTTTCACATGACACTGGAATGAAAGAGGCAAGTTGCGGGAGGTAATATCTTTTATTGGACCAGCTTCTGTTGGTGAGAGAGACAAGCTTTCCAGCTGCATACTGGAGTGAAACTTTGTGACCTGTCCATAATGACTTTGCCAAATAAGACATGTAGTGTGCAAAGATTAAAGGATAAAGGGCTTTTTTCTTAGCAACCTTTGAGTGCTGTTGCATATTTCTCTGCAAAGCATATTTTAATTAATTTTACAAGAGTAAAGTACAAAGATTGTTTTGGAACCCCCAATCCGTTTACAACTCTCAATAATGGGTGTTTTGTCTTGAATGTATGATCTCAAGAGGCAGAGTAACTGTTGCTATTTGAAATTGAGAAATTGTTCACTAGTGGAAGGGGAAGCATAATACAGAAAAGAAATAACAGAGGTGTACAATGAAGTAGCCCTGCTCTAATTTATGCTACCTTCTCCTCTAAGAGCCAGAAATAATTGACTTCAATGAGAGTTGCACCTGCTTATGCCTGGACCCAAAACTGTTCCTACAGAATGCAAAACTGATATATGATGGCAGCTCTCTCCTCCTGCTCCCACCAAGTGTTTAAGTCCCTTCTGGTCCTCCCCTCCTATAGCATGCTCCTGCTGCCCCATCACCTCCTAGCCACTTATCAGTTTTCCCCTCTGTGGTATTCCTAAAGTGCCTAAAATTGTGGACTAATAAGCAGAGGAGCTCGAACAGGCATGGAAATGGCTATTTTCTGGATTATGCTGCATCAGAGAGCTGTGCAACACCTTGGCAAAAAGATATTATGTTACTATTTGTAAGGCCACATAACTTCATTGCACATTGGACCCTAATCATATTTAGCCCAAGCAACCTACTAAAGAAGGATGCACTAAAATGAAAATGCTAGCATTATACAGGATAATAAAATATCTGTATGTCAGAGATACTTGACTTCAGACATTATCTTTCCTTATTTCAGGATTGTTTCTGAATCACAGTCCTGCAAGAAGAAAATCATTTTGGTTTAAGTTGAACATTTGTCTCTAGCATTAAGACAACAGCTATGCCAGTGCTATCAGAAGATTCAGGTAATTGGTCTGCATGCTTTCAATTTAAGAATGGCTGAAATCCTAGTATGTTCTCACACAAAGCACTATCTGTAATTTAATTTGTTAAACTAGAGTTGAGAATGTACACATTTATTTCCCATCAATGCAATTACTAAAAATCAAGGATATCACAGTATGAGTGGGACTGGATAAAGAGATGGATTTCAGGAGGAACATAGTTTGGTGACACACCTGGAGTTCAGTAATGTAATCTGGTGGCCAGGCTCCTACTGGACAAACATAGGCCTGTCAGCATATAGCACTGTTGTCTATGCATACATAATAATGATAATTTTCCTACAGTTCTGATACTTTTTATGTCACTTCTTGCTAACAAAATAAATAGCACCTGTTGTGACAATATTAGCAGCGTCAGTTAATAGGAGCTGACAGATCATGGCATATCTATCCATCAGCTCAGTTGGTGCAGACTTCTAAAAACATTATTTCATTAGCTAGCATAATGGGTTTCGGGAAGGCAGCATGCAAACGTCCGGTATGGTATTTCTTTCCCCTTCCTGTGTCTCAACTTACCTTTCTGCTATGGTACAGACCAGAGCTTAGTCTTCAGAACTCTGTCTACATATATTGTCCAGAATTAAATCAGATAGGAGAGTGACAATCTCTAAAGGAAAATGTTTACTAAATCTCTGAATATATGAATGCTTAAGAGTTTACTTATTACTTTAAAGATAAACACATGCAGGATTTTTTCCCCTAAGTTTAGTACTTGATACTATCACAAATTGAAATGCACATATCTGTGTACACTTCCCTAGGAGTCTTCTCTAGGAGGATTTACCTTTCTGTCTGTGGAACGGTGTCCAAACCCTTTGTAGGACACACAAGCGCCTCAAAGTCTGGGAAACAAGTGATAGCTCCACAGTCTCTTTCAAACTCCCTTTGAATCTCTGCAGCAACAGTCTGCAATTTGCACAGCCTGCAGAAATTCTAATGTTCTTCTCCAGTGAGGTAAAGAAGCCTGCAATCTGAATCTAAAACTGGCAAAAATCCCTGGACTGTAGTCCTCACAGCACATCATCCTTGCGTTTGCACTGTTTCACCACTGAGTTTTTCATGGCTCCCATTCTTCCGATTTATAAATTCCTCCTCCTCCTCCTTCTTCCATTAGTTCCACTCTCAGAGCATGTCCTGCCAGCCTGCTTGCCTACAATGGAAATCACATTCAAACAGCTAATGGACTGCAGACTTACTAGAGCTAGGGAGGGTGACTCTGCTGGCTGGGCCAGAATCATCAAGAAACTGGGTAGGGTGGGCACTAGGTGTACCCATTAGCTGTTTGAATGAGATATGTCTATATTGCAAGTGGAAGCTTGCCTCCCAGCCCAGGTTGGCAGACCTATGCTAGCTTTACTTGAGGTAGTGTGCTAAAAATAGCAGTATGGGTGTTGCTGCATTGGTGGTAGCTCAGGCTAGTCACCTGAGCTCAAACCTAGAGGGTTGGGTGGGCTTGCACTCCGGTTGCTAGCTCAAGCTGCAACCCCGCTGCAACGTCCACACTGCTATTTTTAGCATGCTCTCAAGCAGAGTTAGCACAAGTCTATCTGGGAAAGGAGGCATGCTGTCAGCTGCAGTGTAGTCATTCCCACAGAGTCCCCCCTTGCCTGATTCTTTAGTGGTTATTGATTATTATTAATTTCCCAGTAATTACTAATTCAAAGAGTTGGGGATCATGGGGTTTTAGTCCCAGAATCAGGCACAACAGAAGCAAAGTTATCAAGTTCGGGTTTCCCAACCCGACACTGATGTGCACAACAGTGACACTCACTCTGAGGGCAAAGCAAAACTTTACTCATTGGGCTAATAAAACTACTTAAAGACACAACTGCTCCAAACCCCATACAAAGATAGCAGTAATATAAAGTGACACTGATATTTTTTACCGTTCCTTACATATACTCACAACCTTAGGAATCTGGTGGTAAGAGACAAGCAGTCATCTCCTCTGTCCCTGGCATGCCAAATAAGTTCGATGGTCCAGATCTCTTTGACATGGTGGTCTGGTCTATTATAGGGCCTGATATTTTCCATGAATATTCATACAAATGCTCATCTTCCTTTGCCCATATTGAACTTCTTCACCCTAATAATGTTGAGGTATCCTTATCCTATATTGGTTAGTATATTAATTATTTTAACTTATCATGTACATTAGTTTGTTGCCAAGGCAAGTCCATGGTTAAGCATCTGCCAGCATTTTTATCCTAAAATATTCAAGCCTAGTATCAGTTCAGTGTTCCTGGTATTGTTTTGTACAAACTCCCCCCTCCAGCACAATGTTCCCAGTTCCCCAAAACTCAGGGTCACTGTTGAGCAACTTACTTATGCTAAGGCTCATAGGCCTCAAAGACTTATGCTAATTGCCTAAGGGAATGCCTTACAGGATATAGGCCTGTAGGTTCCTTGCGTTACTGCTAACTTGAATGCTAAGCTAGCTCTGTGGGTAACTCCTCCACACAAAAAATGCCACCCACCTGCCTCAACAGAGGGGGACTTTGATGGGGCCAGCGGTGAAAGGGGACAGGCCCAGCAGTGAGGAAGGGAGACACTTGCTGAGAAACACCAAGTGTCTTCTCCCCTGGGAGTCAAGCATCCATTGGCCAGTTGTGGGGATGGGTGCAGCTTATCCAGCATTTCCCACCTCCCAGGGTTTAACCTGGAGGGGCCCTGTGGTACTTCTTTTGGCTCCATTCCAGGTGGGATCTTTTTGCTTTCCTCGCAGCACCTTCAAGCCATAGTGGTTAAGTAGGAATGTGCTCAATACCTAATTGTGGTACTTGGGTTGAGTTGTTTGTTCGTTGCAACTTGGGGCCAGTTTCCAGTGCAGTTAAGAGAATAACCAACGGTTCCCAGAGCTAAAAAACCTGGGATTTTGGTGATGGGCCTTGGGCTCATGGGATAGGGTAAGACCTTTTGCCCTTTTGCAAGCTGAGATCCCCTCCCTTCTGCGCCCTCTGTCTCTTTCATGGGGTGGGGGTGGGTCTAGGATTCAGAGACAGCTGAGTCCTGCCAGATTGGCAGAGGAAACCTGTAACTTGGGGTAGGTTTATATGGTAAGGAGCCCTGTAACCCTTACACTGAAACAAATTAAATGCCTGGTACAGGACAGTATGAGTAATGAGTGGGTAGTGTCCCCCTCCCCTGTGTTAAAGTTTAATAAAAGTTGTGACCTTCCACTTAATTCCATGTATGTGTTTATCTTTTTGCAGCTGTGTCCACATCAACAAAAGATGGATCCTTCATACTATTTCTTTCCTTATTTACACCTCTCAATGCTGCAATGCAAGCAAGTGGGTTACTCTAGCTTAGGTCCAAGATATAATGTAGATGAGTGATTGGGTATTTCAAAGAAATCTCAATGTTATTGGAATGCAGGGAAACATCAGACATAGGGAGAAAAATTTTACTAGTTGTGATTTTTACAGTCTTAGAATCAGTGGATTCTGCCTTTGCTGGTTTTGGCACATGTAGAAAATTCATGTGAGATCTGCTGTTTAAGAAGGGAGTTGAAAATCAAGAGCAATGATTGGAAATAAGATGCAACTCTCATTTAATATAATCTTATATTATATAAATCTCATATAATCTTAATTATCAGAAGCACAATTTTATTGTGCTGGTCAAATAAAATTATAAACAATGCAATAACAGAACTCAGATAAGAGATATTAGTTATCCACAAAGCTTTTGTTCTGTACATTTTGCAATTAATTTAGGATTGCATGAGACTTTGGCCCTGTTGACATCCCAGCTAAGACCTGACTCAAATCACAAAGAAGAAATGGGATTCCTTAGAGATGTCTTCAGTGAAAAAAGTCTGAGTTATCTAATGAAGGTAAATGTTTATTTCACAAAATTTCCTTTTCTTTGTGGCCTGTATTTCTCAGTATTCTTGATTTCTTTGCCACAAGGCTTACTTGTTTTTACATAGAAGAGAAAACTGAACAGAGAAAATACGTATATTAAAGTAACTTTAAATCAACAAACATGAACAATATCCTATGAAAATTACTCTTTTTTGCTTGCTCTGAAATGAAATTTCTGCCTAGTTTTGAGTGAATGTCATTTTGAAGCTGGAGAAAGCTGCCATCACTAAGAATCAGAAGGGGGGATTCTTTTGTCACATAATTGATATTTTCCTTGTTAAAATAATAATTTTCTCTATTTGGAGGTTTTTTTTGTTTTTTTTTTGTACTGTCAATTAACTAATTGATAAATGCAAGTATCAGTGCCCAGTAATGAAAACATTTGAGTATAATAATCAGAATTTTCCTTTAAACCATGGAACCTCAGTTTCACAAGATATTCTCCCATCTACAGAACTAACAGCAGCAAAAATATGAGCAGGACTATTCTGCTCTTGACATGGATCATTCATTAACACACAGGTCCCCACATTGTCGGGTGTGCCCCCCTTAGGGGGCATGGAAGAACATTGGGAGGGCATAGGGGGCATGGGCCAGCCTCCCTAGGGAGCAGGGAGGCTACACCACCCAGTTTCGGCCCTTGCTCCTGGCTTCGCCCCCAGCTTTGGCCCCCGGCTGTGTCTCCGTTCTCAGCCCTGGCTCCTGGGGAGGGGGCGGTCAGGGCTAAGTGGGGGCATGACCCTGAAAAGTTTGGGGACCACTGCATTAACACTTATGATATTTGACAAAAGAATATGCCCTTTTGATATAAAAATATGCATCATGGACTAATAAAAAGTGTCCAGAAGACTAATTTGAAGAGTACCACTATAGAATTAGTAATGCCAGTTAACACACAAGTAATATTAGAATGTTCATTTAAATCCTTTTCTTTGCTGATTTGCCATCATCACTGATGAGTATATCCACCAAAGTAGTGATTTGATCCTGCTGTAAGTCTGATCACCGAGGTCTGAATATGGGCAGAGTACTAACACATAGCTGTTAGATGATTATTTAAGGCAAAAGGCCAAAGACATTAATCAAGTCTTCTTTTTCTTCCTCCAAGCTACGCTGCGAGGGAGATTCTTTCAAAGAGGCATAAGGGATTTAGGAGCACAAATTGGGCTTTGTGCTCCTAAAACCCTCTGGCACCTTTGAAAATCTCCCATGCATTAGTTCCCTTGATGATAGTTCCTTTGGATATAGATCCTTCTGGTTTCAGCAATAGGACTTTCAGCTGATGACCTCCCATATGTTGCAGTATCAAAAAAATCAGAAATTCTTGACCTTTGTAGTCACTTACCTGAAAACACCTGTGTTTCAGATTCATGAAAAGCTCCGCCATTATGAAAGACAGAGCCCAACTCCTGTTTTACATAGTGCAGCAGCTTTAGCTGAGGATGTAAGTATGTTTGTCCAGTAAATTCTTTTTAATGTCTTAGATGCTTAAGTTACATACTAAAGAACCAAAAGTCTCCAACTGACGTTATTCTTGCCCGGACTGAACTAAAACACAACTCAGATTTTTTAAAAAAAAGTTGATTCCTGTTTCTGTTGCTACACATGACTACACAGACTCCTAAAGGAAGATTTGAGGGAGCATTTGGACAGAATTCACAGCAATTGTGACTGTGGGATTCACTGCCACAAGATATTACTGAGCCTAAGATGTTATCATAACTCAAAAAAGTATTGTCCATTTATATGGATAAAGAAAAATATCCTGAGTTATAACAGTAAATATTACAAAACAACAGCTTTGGCAAGGATATAAGTCCTCAGGTTTCAAGGTATAAATCAACCTCTAGCTAGTGGTGGTTAGCAGGAAACTTTTCCCTGGAGACAATATCTCAAGACTAGCTACTGTGTGTTTTTCCCCTCTGAAGTAGCCAGTACTAGCCACTGTCAGAGACAGGATACCAGACTAGATGGAACACTGGTCTGATCCAGTCTGGCAAGTCCTGTGTTCCATTCTTCTGCTTTAGGCAATTGTACTTTCAGCAACTTTTTACACTGAAACAAGGAAGTAAAAGAATAACTGACCTTCAAATAATTCATTTAAAAAATTGAGGTTTCCACATTTATGCTGTTAGCTTTGGAACTTAAAACACCTCTTTTAGTTTTACTGTTATTTAACAAATATATTCAATAAACTAAGTTGCATAAAACTACAGAATTCTTTCCTGTTGTTTTCCCACTAAATACACAGGTTGGAGCTATCAGTGAATAATATTGATCTTCTTGTCAGTTTTTTCCCCACCGTCATAAGGTATACAGGGCAGGCCCTGGGCCATCCCAGAGTTGTCCTCAGTGTATTTCTGGGGAAAGGGCTATAGTGTAAAAGGAGGATCTAAATCACCTTTATCCCTCCCCCCCGATCCTGGGCCAGTCCTAGTACACAACCTAGAACAGCCCCAAGGCTTCTCTAAGTTGTGCTTGGCTGCCTAGAGGCTCAAGGAGGAGTTCTGGTATCCAGGGATTGCTGAGAAGCAGGGGGCTACACACCCTACATTGATTCTGTGCCACCTGGTGGTTCCCATTCACAAAATGGGAATCCTGCAGGGGCCAGTTAAACAGTCTCTCTGGCTGCTTTGTGGTATTGCAGTAATGAGCATGGTATAAACACTGAAGAGAATGGAGAAACATCACAGCTTACATCTTTCTGGCTTAGGAAAACTTGATAGAACTCATCTGTACCCATTTATAATTGATCAGGAAGGTCACTCTTCAGTGGTACGTGAAGTTGGTCTCTGAGCCCCCCACCCCCAACATGCAATAAAAACTCCAAGGCCCATGTGTGCCACAACAACTGTTTTTCTGCATATAAAAGCCAGGGCCGGCATTAGGAGGTAGCAAGCAGGGCAATTGCTTGGAGCCCCCATGCAGTGGGGCTGGGCTTTCTGCCCTGGGCCCCTGTGAGTCTAATGCTGACCATGCTTGGTGGCCCCCCTGAAACCTGCTTACGGCCTTCCTAGGGGGTCCCAGGCTCCTGGCTGAGAACCACTGCTCTAGCTGGGGATGTAATCATGTACTGGAAAGCCTGGAAGTATTTGGAATATTTGAAATGATTTATCAGATCCCCATGACAATGTACTAGTAAAGGCTAGTTAATCAACTTAGAGTTGGTGTTGGTGTATTTGTATAGGGTTTACATCTAAAGGCCTCAATTTTTGTCCATTTTCAGGCACTACTATAATATACACATAATAAAGCAGGTTAGAGGCATGCATATCTTTCAGGATACATGCATATTTTATTGAAATTGCCTTTAAATGCATATTTCAGTTACTGTTGCTTCTTGGAAACATGACAGAAATTAACAAACGTTGACCAGAAAATCCAGTTGCAAATATATTGCCTTATGTTCTTTTGTTAATACTTTTTAAGGTAATTGAAGAGTTGCAAACTACACCAGTGAATAATGAAGAAAAAGAGCTGCTTCAGCTATTGTCAACACCACATCTTCGGGTAAAACACATACTCTTAAGCAATGCAATTCTCAGCATGATTCCCAGACAGAAAATATTGTTAAGGGCAAGTTACAACTAAGATTACCTAAGAGGAGGGGGAGACCCCAAATATGCTTCCTAAGGATTGCAGGGCTGGGGTTCTAATTCCTAGACATTTTAAGATGTGTGCAGAATCTGTCTCCTTCTGCAGATCGAGGAGACCAGGGGTTTGTGGCATGTGGGGTTCCTAATGCAGAAAGGGTCATTATCCTTCCCTCCTACATATTTTCGAAGGTGGGAGCATTGTCCCTATCTTACTGCCGCCACCAGCCCTCTGCTCACTATAATCCATCTTCACCACCACACTGCAGACCTCTTAAGTATGAATCCTGTTTGGCCTCTCTTTGTTAATCCATGGAGTTTATTATGGCTCATGACTGTTCTGAAGAATTTATTTTAACTCATCTGTCTCAGTCAGTGCAGGATCCCTGGAGCTGTGGGAGAGCATAAATTACCAGAGCTCACGTGCTATTTGGGAGAGCCCGTTTAAAATCTTAGTTACTTTAAAAACTGGACTGCAAGCAACAAAACTTTGGTTCTGTGCATTAGCGCTTGAGTAGATGAGCCCAGTGAACTGTTATTTCTCTTCTACCATTTGTTTTGTTTTTGACAGTGTTGCAAAAATAAGTTAGAAGAAGCTGTGGAGCCTCATGGTCATGACTCTATTTCAGTTGCTATTATTCAAGAACCCCTTCTCCACTTTTACTTCAGTTTGTTGAAAAGTTGTTACAGGCCCAGCTGTAACCTATTAATTTGGGGGGCGGGAGCTGGTGGATTTTATTTGGCTGCTCAATAATCATAGGACAGCAGTAATTAAATATTATAAATACAGATTTTGCATTTACAAAGCACCTTCCTTCCCTTTCAAGATTGCGATATGTTTGACAAACGTTAACTCAATTGGGCTTCTTTGGAAGCTAGTCAAGACATTTTGGCCACAAATCAAAATGTAGCGAACTATATTTTTACTGGCATGCTGCTGCCAGCCGGGGTCCCGGCCACCAGCCCCGCTCAGCCAAGCTGCCTGCCTGGGTGAATGGAACCCCAGGCCAGCAGCAGGCTGAGCGGGGCCGGCGGCCAGGAGCTGGGAGACAGAACCCCAGACTGGTGGTGGGCTGAGCGGCCCACCACTGGTCTGGGGTTCTGTCCACTGGCCCTGCTCAGCCCGCTGACGGTCTGGAGTTCCGGCTGCCGGCCCCGCTCAGCCTGCTGCTGGCCTGAGTGAACGGAATCCCCGGCCAGCAGCAGGCTTAGCAGATCTGGCGGCTGGGACCCCAGCTGGCAGGAGCTGGCGGAACCCCACACCGGCAGCAAGTGAGCTGCTACCAGTCTGGGGTTCTATCCGCCACCCAGCTCAGCTTCCTGACAATCTGGGGTTCCGGCCCCTGGCCCCTTGCCAGCCTGGGTCCCGGCCATCTGCCCCGCTCAGCCTGCTGCCACCTGGGATACCAGTTGCCAGCCCCGCTCACCTCACTGCTGGTCTGGGGTTCCAGCTGCCTGGCCCCCTGCCAGCCGGGGTCCGGGCCTCCGGCCCTGCTCAGCCCTTCTGCTGGCCTGGGGTACTGGCAGCCAGCCCAGGGCTCTGCAGGCCTTATCAAAAATTATACCACAATTAGCTTAAAAACTTGAAAACTGAATTTTTTTGTATATTACAGTAATCATTAAAAATGTATAATGTTAATAAATACATAGGTTTGATGAAACAAAGTAGTTGTACTTATGTGCCTGTGCTTAATTTGTGTTTTCAATGATTTACCTTCTAAAAGAAATCTCGCATGTCTCGCACCCCAAGAAAGGGCATCTCTCACCCCCAAGGGGTGCATGCACCCCAGGTTAAGAACCACTGCACTAAACTGATAAGATCATAAGATCTGCATTTTAATTTAATTTTAACTGAAGCTTCTTAAACATTTTTAAAACCTTGTTTACTTTACATACAAGAATAGTTTAGTTATATAATATAGACTTTTAGAGACCTTCTAAAAACGTTAAAATGTATTACCGGCATGCAAAACCTTAAATTAAAGTGAATAAATGAAGACTCTGCACACCACTTCTGAAAGGTTGCCGACCCCTGTGCTATTGAAAGTTAAATTAAAAAAAGAAAAGAAAATGTAGCCATAGAATGTGATATTATAATATACCAGTAGACTCCCAATAAAGTTGTATGGTTGGTTGTCATCTGAGCTTCCAAATATGCATTATGTGAAATATTTATTGATGTAAGACAAACCCTGTAATGCAGTCTTTCCAATTTCTTTTCTCTAATGCTAAATGCCTCTGTGGCTAGATCATTCCAGGGAAGAGCAAATGACTGGTGCAGATGAAAAGTGTAAAGGATTTGCCTGCAAAAAAGACAAAGCATTATTATACACAAAAATCTGCACAAGCAAGATCATTTTAAAGGGTGACTTGAGAAGCAGTTAAGTACTTTCTTTATCATCCCTCGCTTTCAGTTAGTGCATGGTCCTGTTCCTACTGATGTCCATAATAAAACTCCCATTGACTTTGGAGGTACAGGATCAGGCCCTTAAAGGTGAAGGGAAGAGGAAATATTCAGGATTCTTTCTTTGAGTATGCAGGTGTCTTTTTAACGCAAATTGGATCTTTAGCTTCCTTTTTCACTAAAGCAGGCAGAGCAGAAACTCATTATGTTAGCTGTGAACCTTTGTACTCTTTTAGACAAGAAATAGTTTATGCTTGCCAAGAAAATAATACATGGATTTTCACCAAAGTAGACATGCTCTTTTTGCACTGGCTCTTATGTCTGGAATAAGAGAAATGGGATCCTTCTCAATTTTGCCTGAACTATTTTAATCTTTTATTTTTTTCTTATTGTACAGGCAATGCTTGTAGTACATGATACTGTTGCCCAGAAGAACTTTGACCCAGTCCTTCCCCCTCTGCCAGACAATATTGATGATGATTTTGATGAAGAATCCGTTAAAATTGTTCGTCTAGTGAAGAATAAAGAGCCGTTGGTATGTATAGGGTACTCCTTTCGGCAGCGTGTAGAGTACATAAACTACACTCCCCCGCCCCAACATGAGTATAAATAGCAGTATAGATAATGAGGCACTGCTTAAGCTACTAGGGTAAAGATACTCGTGACCCGTCTCTATTAATTCAAGGGGTATCTCCCTGACTACACTGCTATTTTTAGCACTGTAGTGACCTGCTGCTGAAGTTTTTCCCCAGTACAGGGAAAGACTTCT
Organism: Lepidochelys kempii; assembly: GCF_965140285.1. Taxonomy (NCBI): domain Eukaryota; kingdom Metazoa; phylum Chordata; order Testudines; family Cheloniidae; genus Lepidochelys; species Lepidochelys kempii. Next base: position 18,653,740 of record NC_136406.1, on the reverse strand, counting down.
GCAACAGGGAGCTGCCTGGGCCTTTTTCTGCCACAGGGAAAGACTCTCTGCTCCACCAGCGCCCTGTTGCAGGAGCCTTTCCTTGGGGCAGGGGAAGGCTCTGGTAGCTTCCTACTGCTATCCAGTATCTTTCTGCAGCAGGAGCTTTTCCCTGAGGTAAGAAAACAGGAGTGAATTTCATTCTAAGCAAAGGCTGTACCATACGTGTTTACAAGGCTTATGCAGCTATTGAATTTGGGCATCTCCTAAGGTGTACATGAAGCAACGCTCATATGAAACTGTCTCATTCAGTGAACTTTGGCAACTGAAAATGTACACAGCATAACACACTAAGCTCTTTCTTCATTTCTATAAAGTTCATTCAGTAAGTCCATGTCTCCTGGAACTTACACTGTGTAGTACAGGGTCTGACTAAATATTTCAAATTTAAATTTTTTCTTTTAAAAAAAACAAACCAGGAAATTCCATTTAAAAAAAAAAAAGCTATATTAAAGAGTCCAGAAGCAAAAGTTAAGGTTGTGCATTCAACCCCAATTCTTCCCCTTGTGCTTCTGCATTACAAAACAGTCATCACTTATATACTATTTCCCAAATACAATATACATTTTTTCAATCTTTCCTCATAGGTAGTGTTTTCTAGACCTTTAACCATTTTTATTGCTCTTTTCTGGACTCTTCCAATTCAGCCACATCTTTCCTGAAATATGGCGTCCAGAACTGGACACAATACTCCAGTTGAGGCCTAATAAGCACAGAGTAGAGTGGTAGAAGGGATTGCAGTTGTACTCACCCATCTGATTATCATATAAAAGCAGTGTCCAAACACAAGTTGGGTTGATAGCAAAATTAGTTACGAAGGAAGACAAAATTTACTTATTGTTTTCCCCATACGAAAAGACCAAATTCAATTTTTCAAAATTTAATCAGCTTTTTCATTATTTTGCCATTAAATGTGCTCTAAATAAATGCTTTATCCTGGTTTATTATTTATGTTTCAGGGTGCCACCATCAGAAGGGATGAGCATACAGGGGCTGTGATTGTAGCGAGAATCATGAGAGGTGGTGCAGCTGACCGCAGTGGTAGGTTTCTGAATAAAAGCAGTTTCAAAATACAATTTATAAACTACATTTTAAAACTTGTAAAAAGGTTCTAATAATTTCTAATGAAATCCTATGGTTACTCACCAGCAAAGCTAGCTCTTTGAATACTGACATTTACCCTACAGATATCCAAATAAATGCTTATTCAGCATGTCTCCAGTCTCCACAGGGTTAATTCCTAATATATTTGACCTTGCACTTCTTAGAGGCAGCTCTATTAGAATTTATTAAATGATCTGAATTGGGCTTGCATGGAGATTTTATACATAGCAAATAAAGTATTGAAGTGTCATTAATTTTTGTTATAATTTGTCCTATTTAATACAATAGTAATACAATCCCAATGCTAATGTATTACTATGATGAAGAAATATTAGCAAATTACAGCTTTCTTCTAGTCTCTTATTAGCATTTTTCATATTAAAATAATCTGATAAGACATTTATTGTGAAGGGGATAAAACAGTGCCATTAGCATTTCCGCTTCACATCAATAATGCACCTTTTTAATCTGATTCTCTGTAATATGGTTAATAGGATAAAAACTGCCAATAGAATGAGGAAGACTAGTCTCAAATTTTGACTTAAAAAAGCCTCCTTGCTTTTTTTTTTTTTTTTTTTTTTTTACTTTTAACCCAGAACCTTGGTGTGCTTTCAGCTCCGAATACTGTTGATGTAACACACCAAGGCTACTGTGCTGACCCTTTTCAAAGAACTTCTAAATATTCTTTTGTAGAAATACCAGTTTGAAATAAGAGTGTCTACCCAGTTATCCTATTGTTAGTACTAAGTCTTCCTGTAAAAGGTAGACGTCAGCGAAGAAATAAGGTCATTTGTATTTTACATAAATCAGTAAGACATACTAAATGTTTATGTGTGGACCCATAGTGATTGTGAGCCATATCATTCTGTCCAGTTCTATGCAGAACTTCCCACTGGCGTCATTGGGAATTCCACTTTAAAACAGATGGAGAGAGATGTTCCTCTGGTATGATCGAGAGCTGCTGGCTGTTTGTTTTGTTGTGAAATTCTAGTATGGTCAGTAACTAGTGCTGACATTACTAGGAGTACAAAACTGGACTGCATGAGCAAAGCTAAACCCTTTATGGTTCGCTCTAGGTTATAGTTTCAAAATTTAGCCCATTAGACTTTCCGAGACCATGCTGTGTAGAGCTGTCTATAAATAGCTCACAGCAGCAGAGGCCTTTCAGCATGAAGAATTAGCAGCTTATCTTCTAATTCTATAAGAGTTGTCCATCTTTGCAAGTCAATTCCAGTATAATGTCCGAAGTGCAGACAGGGGATTCAGACACAGATGCAGTGTACCAAAACAGCTTGGTAAAAATGGTCCCTCATTGCAGGTCCAGTACACAGACAGTGTGGTTAGACACTAAGCTTCCTCCTGACCATTACCATGGGACACATGGTTTGCAGTGTCCTCTCTCTCCCCATTGCCATTTTAGGTGATTTTTAGGGTTACTGTTGAAGAATGCCAGGTAGTGTGAGGGCAGGAGACTGTAAGGTGCAATGTTGGCAGAGTACAGGACTAGTATGGAAAGTCATGACGTACATACGGTTAACATGGGTGTGGGTAATAGGTGAGCAGCAGCTTAGCAGGCTAAGTATTAGTTCTAATATAGTTATTTTGTTTTTAGGTCTTGTCCATGTTGGAGATGAGCTAAAAGAAGTCAATGGGATTGCTGTGCTTCACAAACGACCAGAAGAAATTAGTCAGATTTTGGTCTGCTCTTATTTTTACTTTGAGATCTATTATTACCAAGTAGGCTTGTTAAAGCAGTAGCTAGGTGACCCTTGTCCCTCATTTAATAATATTACACAGGTATAACTGAGGACAGAATTGGGCTGTCTTTACAATGTGCTTATGAATTTATTCCAGCTTATGAATTTATTCCAACTGTTTATAATCAAATAAATAACTTTCAGTTTTAAAGTTAAGAAAGTTGCATGAAACTTCGAGTTTGATTCTGAACATGATGAATATGATAACCTAGGTTATCTATGGCTCTGACCAAGAGCTTCTCTTTTATGATTGGTTCATGACATGAGAATCGCAGATTAAAAAAATATATCCTTAAAATATATGCAGTGTATTCATAATGTGGAGTGCTAGGGAGCTGAACGAAGCCTCATCTCAGAGGCATGGGTCTCATGTAGGCTTCCTGCACAGCTGCAAACCTCTCTCCTCACCCCCTATGACATTAACACATTCTTGCTTAAATCCCTACTCAGACCCTCCTGTTCTCAAGCCCTGCGTATGTCTACCCCTTCACATACCTGCTCATCTCCACAAGGCCCCTGCCCCAAGAGAACCTTCTCTCCCACCGCTCTCGTATCCCCTCTTGTGCCTTGGCTCATCATGGTCTCTGTGAGGAATGAAGCTGATGGGTCAGGGAGGCAGATGGAACTGCTTTGATCAGCCAACCAGCTAATTTTGTTTTACATCAAAACGGTTTTGCTGACTAAAGGGAATAGCTGTGTTTAAAGTTTCAAAAGTGGCCTATATGTGAGATGAAGTTAGAATGTGTGTGAAGTATAGAGTTTCTGGGGACAGTAGTTATTTAACTAGACGGACTTGAAAAAAATATATAGAAAACATGACAAAACCTTTTTGAATTTTATCTGCAAAAATTAGTCAATATTGTACTTTAAAAAGACAGACTGTTCTATCCTGTGGATTGTGTCTAAATTGGAAACTAAATGTAATAATTAAATATGAAGAGAGATTTTTTAGTGCAAGCCTCAATATAGGCTTAGCTTGGGAGTCACTATACAGGTCTCCATAATTAAGAGGATACTGCACAGGGTAACACATACAAGGGATAAAAAGGAACAGAATATACACTTGACATCTTTGGGGCATCATGGTAACTACCATAAAGCTAAAAAAGTGTCTTTTCAAAGTTGAATGCCTTGGTTTGGCATGTGAAGGCTGAGATGATCAGACAATTCACTGGCACCAGAAACTGAATCAGAGTGTGCTGCAGCGTTTCTTTGTACTATTTCAATTGAAAGAAATGTATTTTTCTCTTTTTCTCAGGCTCAGTCTCAGGGATCAATAACATTAAAAATAATTCCGGCCATCAAAGAAGAAGATCGTCTGAAGGACAGCAAGGTATGAAACCCATCTGAAATCTCTCTTTAAAAATAAATAAATAAATAAAAAATCTAGGGCATAGTTCTGCAGTTCTTGTGCATGGAAGACTCTTGCTGATTTCATTGGGAAATACCAATTGCAAAATGAGACCCTAAATTGATTTATATCTAAAGGAATAATATGGTACTCTCAGAAAGAAAATTTTTGCTAAACAGAAATAATTTGGAAGATTCCAGGCTGCATATGAACACTAATTTTGCGACAAGCTACGGTACAAATCTACTCTGTGCTAGCCTGTCGCACATGAAGTGGCCATGTGGACCTTGCTGCTGTGCACTCAAAGTTTCTTTGTGCACTTTAATTTACACCAATTTCAAAGTGCACAGTAGAACATGTAGTGCACAACAGGCTAGAATGGGTAGATTTACACTTTATCTTACCACAAACTAAGGGTCTGGTTAACTCTTGATGCATCTTCCCTTGTAGCATTTCCAATATCTAGCATTTTCTCTTGCTCCATAAAACCAAAACTCTTATCCAGGTCTGCACCATCTCTCACCTTGAGAACTGTAACCACCTCCTCTCTGGCCTTCTTGAAATCCACTCAAGTCAAAATGCTGCTGCCATTTTCCTTGCACATAGCTTTGACAGTGTTACCCCACTAACTCTGAGGTCCCTTCACTGACTCCAACTTCTTCACTGCATAAATGCAAACTTCAGGTCCTCCCCTTCAAAACTCTTCATGACTAAACCTCCTGTGTTCTTACCCAGTTGTCTATATTGGTCATGAACCAGCCCAACAATTGCAGTCTCCAGTGTCTGCTAATCCTTTTCAAGGACTCCTTCCTGGCAGCTCCACATGCATGGAGTACCCTCTCATAATCAATTCACAAATCCACTTTTAGATCCTTTCAAATATATTTCAAGCTCCATTTCTCTTATGACCATAGTAAGATGCCTAATAATGACTGGCAGGTTGCATGCTACAGATTCTTCTAAATCTGGTGTCCATTTGTGTAGTACAAAAAAAGTTTTGTAGATACTGAATCGCATAACTTTTATAAATAAATAGCTAATCTACACAAACTTGTGTTTCCATTACTGTTACCATATCGCCCCCTCCCTAGCCCCTCTCCTTATTTTCCCTCTAGCCAGTTGTTATATTTTGTCCTTATTTAGACAAAGATGGTTTCAGTTAGGACTGTCTGAGTAGATGTTTGTGCAGTGCCCAGTGCAGTGAGGCCCCGGTCCTTCTTTGGGCCTTGGTGTGCTACCACACTACTTCTTTTTCCTAGGTACTATCAAAGTCACATTTTCTACAGTAGTGAGCAAATCAAATTTGTATGTAAGTGTAGCTTGATACTCCTCCACTTCAGTATGAAACCACATATAATCTGTATAATATTTAGGGATGTGGAAATGCCATTTTAAAAGTGCTTTAAAATTCTACATGGGACAAACGGCAAAGAGTATGTTATTTTTTTCTTAAAGGTATTTATGAGGGCACTCTTCTGCTATAATCCAAAAGAGGACAAAGCCATTCCCTGTCAGGAGGCAGGATTGCCATTTAAGAGAAGACACATCTTAGAAGTTGTGAGCCAGGATGATCCAACATGGTGGCAAGCAAAGCGTGTTGGTGATACCAACCTCAGGGCAGGATTGATCCCTTCAAAACAGTTCCAAGAAAGGTTTGTCAGTGAAAGTTATAGGATGATACATTCATTAATCATAACCATAATGTTATATTATTTTTGTGGTGCTTTTAGTGCTTCAGCACTTTGTTTGGGGACATTCCTGTCATAAAATAAGAAGTAAGTATAGGAAATGCTGGATCAGGCTAGGAGGCTATCTGCTCTGGCATCCTGTCTCTGGCAGTGGCCAATACCAAAAGCGCCAGAGAAAGGTGCCAAAATCCCCAAAATGGACAAATGATGCAAATAGCCTTCCTAGCTTTGGCAATAAATTGTTAGTTTATGTCCTGAAGCATGAAGGCTGACATAGTTTCTCCTTTTTTTTTTTTTTAACCTAGTGTAAATGTCTCTCCCTTGAACTTTTGTAAGTTCTTGACCTTATGGATACCATGTGGCAGTGAGCTCCACAGGTGCCTTATACATTGCATAACAAGTATTCTCATTGTTAAATTTGTTTCATTATTGGAAATACTTTACACAGGAAGATATTTTGTGATTACAAAGTAATTTTCTCCCTGTGCTTCACTTTTCTCCTCTACAAAATGGAGATAATACTTCCTATATCTTCTCCACAGTGAGGATTTTGAGGCTAAATTAATTTTGTTAAGGTGAAATGCTTATGTGGAAGGGGCTATATGAATGGACAATGTTACACAGTGCAGCTGCCATAGTGGAGAAACAAGGTGCCCTTCCTTTTTATTATGCAAGAAGACTGTATAGTTTAGGTTGATTTTACTACTTAGCATTTTGGCCATTTCCAAAACAGACTTGAGATGAAATCTAGAAGAAAGGTTGCCACAATTTCCTAAATAAAAATTATGTAAATTGGTTAAGCCATGTATAAATAACTGAGCTGCAGCAAGTAGATTGTAGTTCATAATACAAATCTGCACTATGTAATACAGATATGGAAATGAGAGGTTCAGCCCACAGCATATACATTTAAGCACATGAAAAATATTTTTGGCACAACGATAAATGAAGAAGCTGCCAAGACACATAACATATGGCGACAGCAAAACACTGTCTGGAATTGTCCAGGATATTGGAGAGAAGATCCTGAACAACTATTTTTTCAAGAATAAGGGAAAACAAGGAATAACATGGGAACTGCTGATCACGGATAGTATTGGGACAGCTGGAAGGTAGACAGCAAGATAAACTGTTTTCTATCCAAACTCTATAGCAAGTTTTTTTAGTCTGGCATCTGGCACTGCCCACTGTCAGAAGGCTGCATACTGGGCTAGAGGGACAATTGTCCTGACCCAATATGGCCATCCTTATATTAGTTCCGAGAAGCGATCTAAAGTAAGGACCTGATCCTGCTTGCTCCTGAGCACCACAAGCTCTCATAAAATCATAGAATCATAGAATATCAGGGTTGGAAGGGACCTCAGGAGGTCATCTAGTCCAACCCCCTGCTCAAAAGCAGGACCAATCCCCAATTAAATCATCCCAGCCAGGGCTTTGTCAAGCCTGACCTTAAAAACTTGTAAGGAAGGAGATTCCACCACCTCCCTAGGCAACGCATTCCAGTGTTTCACCACTCTCCTGGTGAAAAAGTTTTTCCTAATATCCAACCTAAACCTCCCCCACTGCAACTTGAGACCATTACTCCTCGTTCTGTCATCTGCTACCACTGAGAATAGTCTAGAACCATCCTCTCTGGAACCACCTCTCAGGTAGTTGAAAGCAGCTATCAAATCCCCCCTCATTCTTCTCTTCTGCAGACTAAACAATCCCAGTTCCCTCAGCCTCTCCTCATAAGTCATGTGTTCCAGACCCCTAATCATTTTTGTTGCCCTTCGCTGGACTCCTTCCAATTTATCCACATCCTTCTTGTAGTGTGGGGCCCAAAACTGGACACAGTACTCCAGATGAGGCCTCACCAATGTTGAATAGAGGGGGACGATCACGTCCCTCGATCTGCTCGCTATGCCCCTACTTATACATCCCAAAATGCCATTGGCCTTCTTGGCAACAAGGGCACACTGCTGACTCATATCCAGCTTCTCGTCCACTGTCACCCCTAGGTCCTTTTCTGCAGAACTGCTGCCTAGCCATTCAGTCCCTAGTCTGTAGCTGTGCATTGGCTTCTTCCATCCTAAGTGCAGGACCCTGCACTTATCCTTATTGAACCTCATCAGATTTCTTTTGGCCCAATCCTCCAATTTGTCTAGGTCCCTCTGTATCCTATCCCTGCCCTCCAGTGTATCTACCACTCCTCCCAGTTTCGTATCATCCACAAATTTGCTGAGAGTGCAATTCACACCATCCTCCAGATCATTTATGAAGATATTGAACAAAACCAGCCCCAGGACCGACCCCTGGGGCACTCCACTTGACACCGGCTGCCAACTAGACATGGAGCCATTGATCACTACCCGTTGAGCCTGACAATCTAGCCAACTTTCTACCCTTTCTACCCTACTCTCATTAAATTGTGACTTCTTAGGAGCAGAGTAAGAGTGTGCGTGATTTCTACATAATGTTAAAATCATCCTTCTGAAAGAAGATGTTCTGTTACAGGTAGAGAGGAGACCAACAAGAACAGAAAAGGGTCTTTTCCCCTTTATACCCAGATACTCATTGTTACCCATTCAAGTGGCATCTCTTGCCTCTACTTAGAAGATCAAGTTTTTTTCCAGGCAACTTCTGATTGGGTTTGAGCTGAGCAGGGAAGCCATACAGAAAAGCGACCTTTATCACTTGGAGATAAGTCCTGAAGCTGCCTTGAAGACTTACCATCACCATTAGGGATTCATTACAGACATCTCCCCCTAAAGAGCTTCTACTGCCACTGGGATTTGGGGCACAGCAATACTAATGCTGCTTGGAGCCAAAGATGGGGGAAAATACCGCCATGTGATACCAATTCAGGTGGAGAGGACCTGAAAGAGGCCACACTGAACAACTGCTAAGGTCCGGATGAAGAGAAACTACTGTGAATAATCACCACAGCTGGTGAGACAAGAACAAAAAGAAACTACTCCAAGCGCTTCAGTTTTTCCTGGTGGAGGATGGGGTTCCCCGTTTTCTCCTCAGGAGAGAGTTCTTCTACTGGAAAGCGAAACCAGAACTGCCTGCCCAAGTTACCACTTCTGTGGGAGTGAATTACTGCAGCAGCAGAGTGTAGTAATTAAGGCTTCTTCTTGTTTTAATGTTCAGAGCTATTATGAAGTTTCCATGACAAACAAGGCTGCATTATGCAAAAATGAGAGAGTCTAAAAGGGGCTGTTGCCTGTAAATGCTATTAATGAACATTGCAGCAAATGCCAGGTATCAGAGGGGTAGCCATGTTAGTCTGTATCCACAATAACAACGAGGAGTCCAGTGGCACCTTAAAGACTAATAGATTTATTTGGGCCTAAGCTTCTGTGGGTAAACAGATACAGTCATAAATATATGCACTGGCACATGAAGAGTGTATATATGCCAGTGTATATATTTATGCCTGTATCTGTAATTTTCACTCCATGCATCTGAAGAAATGGGTTTTTTACCCACAAAAGCTTAGGCCCAAATAAATCTGTTAGTCTTTAAGGTGCCACCGGACTCCTTGTTGTTTTTGCAGCAAATGGAGATGTCTTTGAACAGCATGAGATTTTGAAGTGAAGCAAGTGGAAGGATCTAGCAATGATTTCAACATCTGTGTTACATATTTTGTACTAGTATTGAGTTTTTACACATGCTGATCTCTTAAAACAATAAGAGAAAAGCATCAGATATTACCTTAGACTAAAATATTAAGTGTGTGTCAGGCCGGCTCTGAGCTCCTTAAATGCAAGGAGGTAGTTGATGTATTTCTGTGATAGTCTTTCCCTGGTATATTCACCTTTTGGCATCTCTTTTCCACCTGTTACCCAGCAGTGACAATTTGAAGTCATTAAATATAATGTTTAAAAAATGCATCTAAGCCAGAATCAGATAAGTTTGCCTTTTGCAAAGTGTTGCAAGAAAAAGCTTTAATTTTTCATCTGCCATACCATCATATGTATAAATTGTCTATATTAAAATTCTTTATAAGTCACTCATGTATAACTATTTAATATTTAGGCGTTTGAATTATAGAAGAACTATAGGCACTCTGCAAAACTCCAAAACTGTAAAGAAGCCATTATGTAAGTTTCAACAGATCTTTATTTCTTCAATGAATTCACTGTTGATATATCAACTTTCCAGTAGGTTGACATGATTTTAATCATGTGCTTAAATATTTGTTACTCTGATGTCATAGATAATGTTAATGATGATTAGCTGTCACATGGAAGGATTTGGGTTTGCGTTTTGCCCAGTATTGCGAGTCCCAGGCATTCAAAAACAAAACAAAAAAGAAAACCAATGAATGAGCCCCCAAAGTCATAAGATTGAATTAAAAATAATGAAATTTTAAAATAATGAGATGTTAAACATAATAAAGTTTAGACTTGTTATTTACCAGCTGGGCTTTGAGCTTTAGGGGTGTCTGTGAGCGGGGTGGAATGGGGGTCACATTTTCAAGCTTTTCTTTGCAAGCTCAAGGGCCAGAAATGTACTTAAAAATAAGAAAAGAGGGGTTAAGGGGGAAGCTGAGATTATCACATAATCTTATGATTTCAAAAACTGGGGTTTTAAAGGCCCTCACAAAATAATCAAAGATTCATGATAAAAAACACAACAGACAAGAGTTGGGAACACTTCCCACCTCTGGACATCTGTGCTTCAGGTTGAAAGGAGAATTTAACATCACTGTCCCATTCCTTACAGTCTATGCCATAAGAAAGCTTTAGCATGTGGAAGGAAACAGCTATTGGATGTTTATTAGCAGCAGCAGCTGCTGCTGCTAATGATGGAGGGGGGGGTTGGTAAAAGGGTCTCAAAAGAGAAGAAGAAAATGATACTCCTCCTGGGATCATAGAATGTAGGATGAAAGGCTGGGTGGCAGTTCTGTGTTACCACTAAGTGTAACTGGTTAAATGCTGCCCTTGAATGCTTACATTCAGCTCTTGTTGGAGTAAGAGTGCCATGTGGATGGGTGAGGCTAGAATTTGCCCCCGTATTGCCACATCGATTTAGAAAATAAAGATGCTGCTGTGCACTAGCCAAGACAGCTGGAAACCAAAGTGTAAGTTTTCAGAAATCAAGTAAATAAAGCTAGGTATCAAACTGCTGTTTTTGGAAACAAATGAATGTGCATCCCCAGTGCAACAAGTGAGCTTCTGGTCTCTCACACTCACCATCTGTTTACCTTTCAGTACTATATACATATACATTAGCCACAGAGAGGAAAGAGTGTACACGCAAGACAGCTGTCAGATAAGTTTATAAATCAAAGTGTTTCCAAATAAAATGGTTTCAATTAGCCTTTGTTAGGATGCATGTAATGCCAATTGCCTCCTACTGCTTTTAATAAGACACTCTCAAGGAAGCCAATTAATCAGAGCTGCTGGATTTAATACTACACTTTTGCAAAGGCTCCTGAGCTGGTGTGGAGATATTAAGGGGAAACATCACTTCATAGGTTCTTTTAGTATAATTTACTGACTAGTCTCACAAGCAAGAAGATTCTTCCCTTCATTCCATTGTGATTCTCAGTCATTTGTCTGCCCATCTTATAACTGTCTCACTTCTATCTTTTACGCTAACTGCAGATGATCAGTCTTCTGAGAAAGGTAGGTGCTCTGCCTATCTTGGTATGAACAAACAATGCCTTTTCCTAAACAGACAGGAACTCCCAAAGCAAAGGGGAATGCTAAAGACAATTTGCTCCTACAGCCATTTTTCTGAATTAGAATTAACCTCAAGGTATCTACAAAAATACTCAGTTTCCAATTTACTCCAAATCTAGGACAAGTGCTTCTTGTTAGCTGCTATGGGCCAAATCCTGTGTTAATTTACACCTTCTGCAGCCTGCTCAGGTCCACATGGTGAACAGGAATTATAAACTGATGCAAAACTTGGTGGGTTTGGAGTTCTACAAAAGAAAAAAAGGGTTACCTTGACACTTTCTGGGACACCAGTGTCAATCTGGTTTCATTGTCTTGGCTATTAATTTGCACTGCGTTTTACTATGTTACTTTCATTCTAATCAACTGAATTAAGATCATGTTGTTTATAATAGCCATTGTATTACTTCCTTGTCTTTTTAAACAGCAGGTGTTTTCTTAATTAACTGCTGTTCCTGCTGATATTCTCTCACATTGAATGTGCTCCTTTAGAAAAGGATGTCTCAGGTGTTGAAATTTAATTCCACTGACTTCGCTCATAGTACAAACTGCCTTCTGTCATCAGATGGCTAGTGACTTTTTTTTAGCTTTTGGGGGAGAGGCTCTAGGAGGGAGGAAGAGAAGCAAACAGCTAGTTACAGCGATGAGGGGGAAAATTTAAGAATCTTATACTTAAAGTTACTACAAATATATTCTGTTACAGTAGGCATACAATTCACTGTTCTTCACCTGCATTGAAAGAAAAGACCCCATTAATTTTACTGGACTGATATGCAGATATCTGGGACAGAAAAAAAGAGTCCTTTCTTTGGGCTGGCATCTTTTGCTATTTAAGGACTTAAGTAAAGTTAGCATGTTGCCTTTAATGTGTGTAACGTTTTGCAGGAGTGCCCTTAAAGTATAAAAAGCCAAGCTGTTTTCTTTCAGTAAGTGAGCAAGTATGACCCTTTTTTTAGTATTTTACTGTGTATAGCTATTACATTCTGCAGATTCTAGTGATTACATTTTTACTGTGCATGCTCTTGGTTTGTGTATATTATTGTATATGAATGACCCAGAGATCTGATAAAAAGCCAGTGTTAGTCTTATAATATGCTTTTTATCTATCTTTTTTTTACAAGAGATTAGCACAGAAACAACATTAAATTTGTTGACTGTCAGTTTGAGTTCAGAGCGATGCTTCGTCTATGGTTCTCACTATTGTACTAAATGGTGCTTGAGTCTAACAAGAAGAAGTGTTCTGGATTATTAGATCCATTTGCAATCCTATGTACCAGGGAAGGTAGCGAATGAATGCCAGCCCTTCCTCTGAGTTGCTTTGTTTTTATGGGCATATAGTATTTATATTGCTTAAATGTTCTCTAACAGCAACTCTAAGCAGATGCGATGATCAATAAAAAATTTTTTACTGAGAGATGTATTCTGAGACATTAAATGGCAATTTAATATAAGGCATTAGCCATGGGCTAAACTAGTTATCATTAGTACTTGTTTATATTGATAATACAGGATGCAAAATCTTTTCCCCCAAACCACATAACATAGGTATTGTAACATCTTGCTTCCCCTTCTCTCATCATCTTTATTAACAGAAGACTGTGACTGTGAGGGATATTTCAATGGACAATATATAGGTGAGGAACCTAATTCCCAGTACTTTTTCCTGTAAAATTGGTGTGTATAATAATATGCTTCTCTTTAAATCAAGTTGCTTTTCATCTGAATTTGTTTCATGTGAGTTGTTAACTCGAAAACTGCATGCAAGGATACAACAGGCCACTGACGAAGCCTGAGCTTGGCACCAAGGATTCAAGAAGAATTCATCCCAAGGCAGCTCCTTTGTTGTGGAGACTCAAATACCTCTTTCCCCTGTTTTCCACCTGATAAACAAATGCAGTTAGTTGTCATGAACTTCCCATGGAATAGATGTATTTATGCTACAGTAGGGGGTTCATTGTATCTCTTTTATGGAGTTAAGAATTCTACTATTCCTACCCTTCCCCATCATTATAAACAAACTGGTGCATGTGATGCTTAAGACAAGCCAGTTTTCACCATACTAGTTCTTATTGAAAGACAAGCAGCTTGGACAATGTTTGTTATATTTTGCTCTTTAGCTGGTTTGCGGAGGAGCTTTAGGTTAAGTCGAAAGGAGAAACACAACAACCAGAATCAAGCAAAGCAAGCAGACATATCTGAGTTCCTAACATATGAAGAAGTCACTAAATATCAGCAGCAGCCGGGAGAAAAGCAGAGACTGGTGGTTTTGATTGGTATGTCGCAAAACTGGTCAGAAATTTTTCCATCAACATTTTTTTTAAAAAGACCTTTTAAAATGAAAAGCTGAAAAAATTCCCTTCCAGAAGCTCCAAAGCAGCACTCTGAGTCTTGGCAAGGTCCTGTAGTTTACCCTGATTTCCTGCCAAAAAGTTTTGACCAGGACCTAGACATGTTTAGCTGTTAGAATAATTTATAAAAAACTGGATGTCAGAGAAAAGGAGGCTCAGTAAGATTTTCTGCAGTTCAGTAAGCCTAGCAACTCTGAGTCTAGGTATTTTTCCAGGGTAGCTTAGAGTCTGGGGGGTATCCAGAAAAACTAAATGCTGTGAACATAGAGTTTCTGCTACAGTGACTGGATAAATATCTGGTCTCCTGCCATTTAGGATTCAAGCTGCTGCTAGTGATGCTCTTTAAGGTAGAATGGGGGTGGGACATGAGTTCTTGCTGTTTTGTGCACAGATTTCTTTAAACCCTCTCCTACATCATGCATCCTATTTGTGAGATTGAAAATATTCCTTCATTCTGTTTGCAATATTTCTTTCAGAACCTAAACAAATCAGTTTTCATTTCCTTATTGCTTAGGTTCTTTAGGAGCCAGACTAAATGAGCTCAAGCAGAAAGTTGTGTCAGAGAATCCACAGGAATATGGTGTTGCAGTACCACGTAAGTAACATTTACAGGAATCTGTTTGTCCCCACCTTTTACTGTATACTGCATGCAGTAATATAGTGATTGATTGCACTACTATCCAGTCTGTTCCTGTTCCCACACTATTTACATGCATTTTTCAGAATTAGCTCAAGTTCTTCCCCCTCCTTTTGAGAGTCTGTATTTGTCTCTTATTGACTCAGCATATCACATCTCTTTCTGGGAGTATATACAGAATCTAGAATCTTGTCAGCTCCTTTGATATTTTTTTTTATTTCCCAAATGAACAGATTGCTTTTCTCAATATCCATTAAAAAAATGACTGACTACAGGGGGGAAGAAATTAGACTGTAAATCTCAAAAATTAGAATTAAAATGAAACATTTCTTATGATTCAGCAAAGAAGATAAATGTATGCTTCTTTGTTCCTATTTAAAGATGATGGTGCTGGATTAGGTACAGAGTTTTAATTCATCAATTTAATTAGAGAGAGAAAAATATTAATCTTAAGAAACAGAGAACAATAAAGCAGGCAGACTCCTTAAAATGGAAAACTGATATTTTGAAGCCTGGATTAACATGTTAATTCTCTTCATACACACAGAGCCACAGTGATATGCAAGACTGGAATTTAAAAACTTATTTCAAAGTGTGGTTTTGCTCTGCTGGTGCATGAATTTATGGTCTATCAGTTATATGGAGATGGGGGCTGATGGTATACAGATTGAAATTAGCAGTTTTTTAAGAACTTTGCAATAATATCACTGTGTATCTTGTTATCTGAGGGCCCCAAAAACTGATTTAGAGTTATACTGATCAATTTGTCTTCCAAAAGTTTTAAACTTATATCAAGGGAACTTCTAATGTTTGGATAGAGGCTGTTTCGCCCCCAACCCATGTGTGTAAATTTTATTTGGATTTACACACATCTGATTTAGATTGCTGGCTTTGACATGTTTCTCTTCCAGTAGCCCTTTGTTAAAGATGTGCATCACATACAGACATAATTTGTATTAGTTTTTTAAATCTGAATTTGATGTACTTGTAACATTGGAAAGTTATGGGTTTACACTTTCATGGTCAGCTTGTATCAAGCTGTGCAAATGGTCACCAGAGTGTACTGTTAAAGTAAAGGGATGACTAATAGTCATTTCTTAAGGAAATTAAAAGAAATGACAACTTCAAAGCTAAGGAAAGAAGAGCTATACTTATATAGATGGTGTATATATGGCATGAAAAAAATTAGAGTGTTACAGGAGGAGAGCAGGTAGATAATTTAGCATCCGTGAGGAATGAACAATGCTGTAATGAGAAAGCAGAGAGAACAATTCAACAGGAGGAGGTAACAGAACAAA
Organism: Lepidochelys kempii; assembly: GCF_965140285.1. Taxonomy (NCBI): domain Eukaryota; kingdom Metazoa; phylum Chordata; order Testudines; family Cheloniidae; genus Lepidochelys; species Lepidochelys kempii. The sequence continues at coordinate 18,637,846 of NC_136406.1, read as the reverse complement.
ATAACTGAGGTGAAATGAAAGTATCTACATACTGGAAATGGCCCACCTTGATTATCATACACATTGTAAGGAGAGTGATCACTTTAGATAAGCTGTTACCAGCAGGAGAGTGGGATGGGGGGAGAGAAAACCTTTTGTAGTGATAAATACCCATTTTTTCATGGTCTGTGTGTATAAAAACATCTTCTGTATTTTCCACAGTATGCATCCGATGAAGTGAGCTGTAGCTCACAAAAGCTTATGCTCAAATAAATTGGTTAGTCTCTAAGGTACCATAAGTACTCCTTTTCTTTTTGCGAATACAGACTAACATGGCTGTTACTCTGAAACCTATCTACATATAGTGACTTTTGCTTAATATATTGAATGAGAATCCATGATTGAACATTTAATATGATGTTGGTCCTGGTGAGAGTTGAGAACACACAGAAAACCAATAATTTTTAGGCTTAACAGTTAACGTTCTGAGTCTTTACCTATCTAATGCTCTAGGACTTTCTTCTTAATTCACCTCTGCTGTGCTTGTCCATCTGCAGTGTTTCTCAGCAGAGCAGGATTCATTCCCATAAATATTTGCCCCAAATCTATCATTCCTATACTTTATCCTAATTTTACACTAGTGGACAGGTATTTGAGTGCACTAGACTTCAAAGCACAAATATACAAGCGTTGCCAACCAGATGCATTAAAAAGCCACAGGTTAGATCCCAAGGATCAGGCTATTTAAGCTAATCATGAGAATCAATAAACAAAACAGTGATACCCTAACTGCAGCTTTCGAGCTGCAAATGCCTGTTTAATGGTGTCTCCTGTGGTTCTTTGCAGCATATGATATTAAAACACTGAATTAATTATTAACCAATCAGGATGCTTTTACTATGTTATTAATCAATTAAGTTAATAACTTAATACAAGTTGATATTATCAGAGCATATACTCTTTAAATGTGACTGGTACTATAGAAAAATGAAACAATGAGTTCACACTACTGTGGTTCTTCTGGGTAATGTTGACTGCTAATTTGACTCCTGAACCACTGAGGTCTGAGTACCATTGATTTAAACCAAACAGACAAATAAAAGCAAAAAAACAGCAACGGCAATGTTAATGTTGAGATTAATTGTACAACAGGCAAGAGCTCAAATTCTGATAGCAAACAGGTTTGTTTTCCTGTGCGTTACATTGGTATTTTATTGCAATATAAAATCTTGAAATAATTAAACAGAATATACTAAAGGTAACAGTTTTACAATGTCATGTCACCGTGGAAAATAACTTACTTCCCTACTGTAACTGGATTAAGGAAAAAATGAAATTTGATTTCAACAGTTGTGCAGGAATAGAGAACTACATGATGCAATTTTAAAGTTACTGGATTCAAAAGCAAGAATACTGAAAGAAGCTTGTGATAGCGAACTACTAATATTTTAAAATGTGAACAATACATAAGACACGTAGTGTATTGTGACGGGGCAAGGCCAGAAGGCTATAGAAAAGTAGTGGGAGATAGATATATTAGCTCCAGGCTAAACAAATCCCTGGTACCAAGATAAGTTAAATGGCAGCTGCTCCAGGTCAATTAGGACACCTGGGGCGATTAAGAACTTTCCAGAAGGGAGGGAGAATGCCAGGTTGATTGGGACACCTGAAGCCAATCAGGGACTGGCTGAAACTAGTTAAAAGCCTCCCAGCCAGTCTGGTGGGTGTGGATGTCAGGAGCTATGGGAGGAAGTTGTGCTGTTGGAGAGACTGAGTAGTACACACCATATCAGGCACAAGGAAGGAGTCTCTGAGGTAAGGGTGAAGTGGAGCCTGAGGAAGTGGAGGCTGCTGTGGGGAAGTAGCCCAGGGAATGATACGTGTCCTGTTTCTAAAAGGTCAGCTACCATAGTTGATACTATTAAGGTCCCTGGGCTGGAGCCTGGAGTAGAGGGCGGGCCTGGGCTCTTCCCCCCCCCCCCCAAACCTGTTTTGCCCCCTCCCTGATTAATCACTGAGACTGGGAGACAACAGAGACTGTACAAGGGAGGATAGCTTCTCCTCACCTCCCTTGCTGGCTTATGGTGAAAATGTCTCAGTAGACTGTGACCCTTCTCTCCATAGAGAGAAGGGTTATGTGGAGAGTCACAGTGAGCCTCTGAGGCTAGCGAAATCTGCTGGGAAATGCGGGACCCATGGAGACAAGGACAGAGCTTTGTCACAGTATGTATAGAAATAGAATGCATGTCTTAAGGACTAATGATGAGATTAACACCATACATGTCAGACCACATTTAAAATATTCACTGCACCGAGAGACATTATGGCACTCAAAAAAGGTACAGGAAAGAACTACTTAAAAAAATATAAAAGCAAGAATTCAAAGTCAGAGTTAAATCACTGATTTATTCATTTGCAAATTTGATACCATCAGCTCAGGATTAAACAAAGACTGTGAATGCTAGCCAACTACAAAAGCAGTTTCTCCTCCCTTGGTGTTCACACCTCAACTGCTAGAAGAGGGCCTCATCCTCCCTGATTGAGCTAACCTCGTTATTCCTAGCCTGATTCTTGCTTGCATATTTATACCTGCCTCTGGAAATTTCCACTACATGGGTCTGACAACGTGGGTATTCACCCACGAAAGCTCATGCTCCAATACGTCTGTTAGTCTATAAGGTGCCATAGGACTCTTTGCCGCTATCACTAATTTAGTTAGCTTGGGGAGAAAACCCAGAAATTACTCAAACAAGCCTGTTGTGTTTTTTTTGAAGTTCTGGGTGGAAAAAATGCTGAAAAAAACAAGCTGATTTTATTTCCTAATGATTATCTCCAGTGGGTCACATCTAATTTCCTTTTATTCTTTTAGGACCTTCTTCTGCTCCCACAGAAAGCCATGGGAATTCTGTCATTAACTTAGACTGGAGCAGGATAAGGCCTTTATATTGTTTCCAGGTTGTTTTGTGATGAATTACATGTTCTAAAATTGTTATTGGGGTTTTGGGCGTCTTTTGAGAGTTTACTTTTCTTAAAGGCTGTAGTGATACAAGAGATATTTGTAACTTGTTTACTAGAAGCGATACCATTTTCCCTAGGAACTTTTATGGTGGTGCCATGTGCAAGGAAAAAAAAAGTGTAAAAAAACTTCTGTGTATGCTATATTATCTTAAAGAACAGAGGTTGAATTTGGCCTTCAACTGTTTTTAGAAAAACGGGGTTTTACAGATTTAAAAATAGATACATTTGTGTCCCTCTAAAATTCCAATGGAAACATTTTCAAAAAATACTAAAGCCAAATAAACAACCTTTGCATATTTTGCAACCCAAAACACAACACCTTTGTGCCAGGGGCATGACAACATAAATGCAAAACGGACAAAACAAAAATTTCATAGTTTAAGGCTGGAAGGGACCAGTATAGTAGTCTGACCCCATGCACACAACACAGAACCTCAAAGGACTTTTCCCCATAATTCCTGCATCAATCCCATGTCTTGTGGTTGACCCAGACCATATCTGAAATTGGGTCTGTTTTCATTGCCCAAGCAGAGATGAATTAAAAAGCTAAATAAAGTATTTACTTTAAGACTCACCAAGCTGTGTGCAGACGTGCAATGTTTCACAGCAGGTTACATGCTTTTCCTCCTTCCCTACTCTTGTTTGCCTGTTTCACTTACTTGTTCCATCTTGTCTTAAATTGAGCTATAATTCCACCAGCTGCTCCAGATAAGCAATTCCACTGATTCTACAAGGATGCAGGGTTCCACCGGGATCAGGGCCCCAGACTTCAAATCTTTTGAGAGAAGGGCCATGTCAGCCTATATATTTGTACAGTGTCCAGCACAGCAGGACCCTGACCTCGATTGGTGGCCTTTTGGGTGCTATCATAATATAAAAGATAAAGTAAATGAATTATTTCAATTTTAATCTACTGTACGGTTTTGTTTTTATACAGGTAAAGGGATTTTTGTTTTCAGTTCTGTTTTTCACTTGATGGTGTGTGTCCATTTAGTTTTGGAAGCATGAAAACCTAAGACTAAACAAAGGAAAGTCAGCATCCAACTTCTGCTAACTGCTACCCCATGTTTGATGTTCACTGTACTGTTTCCACTCTTCCAGATACAACCAGGTCAAAGAAAAGTCATGAAAAAGAGGGAGTGGAATACAATTTTGTCTCTAAGCAATCATTTGAGATAGATGTACAGCATAACAAGTAGGTTTGTTTTAACATACAGAAATAGTGTGGCTACATTTTCAACATATTGCTTGTCAAGATGTATAGTATATACATACCTAGTTCAGTGTAATAATGGGATGGGGCAATTTTTCCAGTAAACTCTTGTTTTCAGTTTGAGTATAAACTCACTCAAAGCCTGACTGAAAGGCAAGTCAGGAACAGTAAAGGGTTGGAAAGAGGCGCAGGAGGCAGAATCCAACCCTGCTGCCTAATTACTGGCAGTACCTTCACTGACTTCACTGCTATTTTCTGGTACATGTATGCTGGCAAGTTCTATTTACTTTTATTCTGAATTTGGGAATGTAAATGACCTATTGGATTATCCAGTTCATTTCCTGCTAGTGCAAGGTTTTCCTATAGAATTTAAATTCCCCTAGAAGCCTGAAAAGTAAAATTTCTTTCCTGGCTAGCTTTGTACTGTTCTCTGTGGAAAACATGAGGTTCCCCCTTTCTCTATTTTTAGAATTCAGCTGAAAATACCATGGCAGTTTTCTTTAAGTTCCTTATTTGTCAGCCTCACTGATTATCACTGATGCCCTGGGAAAACTGTTAAGCCCCCAGAAGGATCACAAAAACATAGAACCATAGAATATCAGGGTTGGAAGGAACCTCAGGAGGTCATCTAGTCCAACCCCCTGCTCAAAGCAGGACCAATCCCCAACTAAATCATCCCAGCCAGGGCTTTGTCAAGCCTGACCTTAAAAATTCCTAAGGAAGGGGATTCCACCACCTCCCTAGGTAACGCATTCCAGTGTTTCACCACCCTCCTAGTGAAAAATGTTTTCCTAATATCCAACCTAAACCTCCCCCACTGCAACTTGAGACCATTACTCCTTGTTCTGTGATCAGCTACCACTGAGAACAGTCTAGAGCCATCCTCTTTGGAACCCCCGCTTCAGGTAGTTGAAAGCAGCTATCAAATCCCCCCTCATTCTTCTCTTCCGCAGACTAAACAATCCCAGTTCCCTCAGCCTCTCCTCATAACTCATGTGTTCCAGTCCCCTAATCATTTTTGTTGCCCTTCACTGGACTCTTTCCAATTTTTCCACATCCTTCTTGTAGTGTAGGGCCCAAAACTGGACACAGTACTCCAGATGAAGCCTCACCAGTGTTGAATAGAGGGGAACGATCACGTCCCTCTATCTGCTGGCAATGCCCCTACATATACATCCCAAAATGCCATTGGCCTTCTTGGCAACAAGGGCACACTGTTGACTCATATGCAGCTTCTCGTCTACTGTAACCCCTAGGTCCTTTTCTGCAGAACTGCTACCTAGCCATTTGGTCCCTAGTCTGTAGCGGTGCATGGGATTCTTCCGTCCTAAGTGCAGGACTCTGCACTTGTCCTTGATGAACCTCATCAGATTTCTTTTGGCCCAATCCTCTAATTTGTCTAGGGCCCTCTGTATCCTATCCCTACCCTCCAGCGTATCTACCACTCCTCCCAGTTTAGTGTCATCTGCAAACTTGCTGAGGGTGCAATCCACACCATCCTCCAGATCATTTATGAAGATATTGAACAAAATCGGCCCCAGGACCGACCCTTGGGGCACTCCACTTGATACCGGCTGCCAACTAGACGTGGAGCCATTGATCACTACCCGTTGAGCCCGACAATCTAGCTAACTTTCTATCCACCTTATAGTCCATACTTCTTTAACTTGCTGGCAAGAATACTGTGGGAGACAGTGTCAAAAGCTTTGCTAAAGTCAAGGAACAACATGTCCAGAGTCTTGTAGATGCCCTAAAAGAGTGGAGTTTTTGTTGAAATTGTAATGGTAACAGATAGAAACGAAACCAATGCATAGAGCTCAGTTTGCTTTCCCCATCATAAACTAATAGTTTCAAGGTAGGTCAGATTTTGGTCCTAAACTGCTTGGATGTTTTCTGCAATATTTATAACATTTCCACATTCCTTTGAGAACATCCAAATAAGGATACATATTCCAAGAGAGACTTTTCTTTTAGGACATTCCATTTGCTCAATATACTCCACAGGGCCCATGCTTATTCAGTGGTACTTTTGTATTTGTTTCTGTGAGAGAAAGGGGTTGACTTGTAATTAAGTCAGGGAAGCTGGGTTCAGTTAAGACTCTTGTGGCCCTTGGCAAGTCACTGAACTTCCCTTTGCCTCAGCTTTCTCCATGAAGAGAATCATAGAATATCAGGGTTGGAAGGGACCTCAGGAGGTCATCTAGTCCAACCCCCTGCTCAAAGCAGGACCAATCCCCAATTTTTGCCCCAGATCCCTAAATGGCCCCCTCAAGTATTGAGCTCACAACCCTGGGTTTAGCAGGCTAATGCTCAAACCATTGAGCTATCCCTCCCCCCCCATTGAGAGGGGATGTACAAATTAATTCCTTCAAAATTCTAAAGCATATTGAGAGCCTCAAATGGAAGGAGACTTCTGATTGCATGGTCTCAATTTTCTGAACCCCAGATACTAGTTTTGTAAAGGGAGACACTCATAGGTGCTGGAACTAGGGGTACTGTGGCACCCCCGGCGTGAAGTAGTTTCCATCATATACAGGGTTTACAGTTTGGTTCAATGGCTCTCAGCACCCGCACTGTACGAATTTTTCCAGCATCCCTGAAGACAACTGTTTCTCATGACTCCCTGGAATTAACAAATGTTTGGGGGACAACAGCGGTCAAAGTTCTTTAATTTCCTTTTCTTTGTGGCATATATTCATGGAGTATAAATACCTTAACTTTTTAGATTTGTTGAACATGGAGAATACAAAGAGAATCTGTATGGAACAAGCCTTGAGGCAATCCAATCTGTTATGGCCAAAAATAAAGTTTGTTTGGTGGATGTGGTACCCGAAGTAAGTACAGCTGCTTTTATAAAGTCTTCTGATTCCGGGGGCCTGGTAGCAGCGGTCAGAAATAAAATAAGCATGCTGCTGTAGCCAGCCATCTCAGTACGTTAAAATGTTTGTGGCACAATATCAAGGAAATTGTTGCAAATAACTATTTTAGCCCCTTCCTCTGTTTGTGAATCATTTGTGACCCAATCTAGATTTTTCCATCTCTCTTTTTTTTTTTTTTTTTTTTTGGTATTCATCAAACACTTTAGTTGAAGAAACTCAGCCTCTGAGCTGTTTTGCAAATTTTTCACTTTGACTTTTCATTATCAAGGGCCTTATCCAACTCCTTTTGAAATTTGTTGACTTCAGATAGCAGGATCAAGTGCTATTTGCAGTCTGTGACTGGCCACCAGAATCCGATATTATTCCTGCTCCCTAATTGGATGACTAGAAAACAGAATAAAAATCTAACAATGAGAATAGTGATTAAAGGATGATAGCAAGTACCCTTGTTTGTAGGCAAATTATGGGTTTCTCTATGAAGAATCGGCATTCCCTAAACATTCATGTGAAGAAAAATGTTACTGAATAGCCATTCAGAATGTGAATGAATGTTCAGGGATATGGCTTTGCAGTATTCAACCAGCTTTAAACATGGAAAACAGTGTTGTTTCCCATGGGGAGAAGTAATAGAAGATGAGTCTTTTCTTGTTGGGGTTATATAGAACAGAGAAAAAACAGCATAATCTGATCTGCTTTGAAACTTGTTTGATTTGTTATGTTAAATTTGATTTGTAACACTAAAAAAGTCAAATATACTGTGTTCAAACAAACATGAACATTGTAAAAAAAATTACTAGAGGGAGCAAATAAAAAAACATTTCCCAAAGCTTTATAGATGAATGTATCATTCTGTTTTTAAATCTTTACTAGAGAACTATTTATTTCCTCTGTGCAGATTTCAGCTTTCTCCATTGCATTATTAATTTACAAGCCATACGGGGAGTATGGAAAACACAATATGGCTTTATGGTATCTTATGTTTTACACCATGTTCAATCTCTCAACTTTTTAACTGAAGCAAACCACTGTTTATGATTAGTGTTCTCATAGTGAGTGCCAGACCAAGAATTTTGTCTGGTGGGAGGGAGGAGGTAAAGATGGGGCATGTGTGTAGTCACAAAAAAAACAAAACAAAAATACCCCCCCCACACACACATTTGGGCTGCCTTTAGGTTAGCTAAGCAGAGGCAAAACATTTTCCCTCAGGTAAGAACAATTGTAAAGCTTTGCTTTTAACACTTGGGTTATTCCAACATGGCTTTATTTTCAAACCTTAGACTTGGCTTGGCCTGTGTGAAGCTTCTGTTTCAAACAGTCCTACATTAAAGTGCACTAGAAAACTTCTAGGGTGTGTGAGCAGTGTCCACATGGGCCAGTTAGTGGGCAACATGCTGGCATGAATTAGATTTTACACCCCATCTAATGTGGACTAAGGCACCGTGTAGACAGGCTCTAAATTTGAGGCGTTCCCTTCCCAACATACCTGCTAAGGACATAATCAGGTACCAGACTTTTTTTTTTTAAACTAAGAAAAGAGAAATTTGCACCCATTCCTCTCTGAGATCCATTGCACATTAATTAGATGCTACCTTGGACCTTATCCATATCTGAGAGGATATTGCTGCTGTTCCTGTTTTAAGAACTTGGAACTTGTAGGATTCCTCACTTAAGATTTTTGGAGAGGAAGAACTGTCTAGTTGCAAAAGCACAAGAATAGGATTTGAAAGATCTAGGTTTTATTCCTGGCTGTGCACTAACTTCCAGTGTACCCTTAGGCAAATCATTGGTGCTCTTAATCATCTTTCTCATGTGGGTGGTGTAAGAAAGATTTTTATTACCCTTATTTCAAAGATGGAGAAACTGAGACATTACCTCATTAAAGGGCTTTGGGATCTTCATATGGACGTGCTGTGTATTAGGGCATTATTACAATAAAACCTTCTCATCTCACCAGTGCCATGAAAGCACCAATTTCCTGTTACATAGTATAGCTGCTGCAGCATCAGATGCCAGCAGGTTACCCTCACATTTCTCTGCTTTAATTAATCCACAAGGATTCTGATATCGGGGGTCTGAGATAGCAGATGGCTGGAACAGACATTTTTTGTCATTCTATGTATCTAGTTCATGCCCTTTCTAAAGACCATATACCTTTATGCTCAAAACACCAGCCTCCTCAATTTTACAACTTGTCCCTGTATGATGGCTTATAAAAATATTAAAGTTAATAGAAAAGCAAACAAATACTGATGACAGCTGTAAGAGAGTATCCTGGGATGAATATACTGTGGAGGTCATAGAAAGGTGTAAATGAAGAATTGTGCTGTGTCTTTTCTTCATATTTTGTCCTCTTAATGGGAAAGAGTTTCTTCTGGATTGTTCCTAAGCAAAGTAAATATCTGACTTCTCCTCAGGTGAATAATGCTATTTACAGTCCCTGGTTAATTGCTCTACAGAAAGCAATGATGCTTGTCTGTCTTGTGAATCTAACAGCTGGTCTGAGTGCTGGCTCAGCAGAACTGGACTGTTCACAGTGCTGAGCCTTGCTGAACAAAAAGCAAAGTGTGCCCTAAAAACCACAATGTATTACATAGTTTTCTTATTAAGGAGCTTGCCCTTGAATTATGAGAGATGTGCACACGTCCTCCTTTCCTGTGTAAGCCCACATGGAACTTTTCCTACCATAAACAGGCTCTGCATTCTCAGTCCTTCTGGCCACACAAAAAAAGTGTGATTCTAGCTGTAACTGAAGTCACTGGGTACTGACTCCTCTCTTATGCCAGTGGCTGGACCAGGTCATGTGTCTGGGATTAGGAAATAACTTTAAATACTCCTGTGAAAGCAAGTAGAGTTCAATTTCTTGGATTTTGTCCACTTTTTATGAAAGGAAAGTAAGGATAATTTGACCTAATAGGCAAGTTATACCCTTTTCTCTTGTATTACCTTCCTCTTTCTGTAAATTTAATGCACAGCAAGATCTGTGTGCAATGACACTGACATTATATTCGTCTCCTTTTTGGAGAATTACAGATATAATGCTCAGACTTACAGTATTTTACACAGTTTCAAATGAAAAATTTATACAGTTGACATTACTAAGAACAGTTGGAACAGGGATAATTGAAGTTTCATACATTAACTTATCATGTAAAAGTTTTCCTTAACATACATAAAAAGCTCATGTATATTTCTACTCACAGGCAGTAAAGCACCTGAGAACACCAGAGTTTAAACCGTATGTTATATTTGTGAAGGCTCTGGTTCCAGAAAAGAAAAAAAATGCACCAACATCTCCAACTTCAGAAGAAATCTCAGCCCCACTTGTAAGTATTTTAACCTCAGTTCTTAAGACACTGAAGAAGCCATATTTGGAATATTCATAAGAGAAATACCTGTCCCTCCAGTTGCGTGAGATAACATAACTGGCTCTAGTCTTATGATGGGAAGTCAGGTTGAGAGTTCTAAGTAGCTACATTCATGTGGCAATTACTTGGGAACTCTTTTTGCCTTCCTGTATTATGTCTCCTTGCTGATGGGTCAGTATGGACAGCAAAGCATCCTCCTACAGGACATGCCTGAGATGTTCTGCAAGATAATGATATCCAACAAAACTCTGATTTGAGATTCAGATTTTATAAGCTGCTACACAGTTTTCAGAGCCCCCGTGCTAAGGTGAATACAACTACCATTATTTCAGCTGCCACACCTTCATCTCCTATATTAATTTACTTAATTTTCCTAGTGTGTTTTGCCTTTTAATTTTACAAGTGTCTTCGTGCTGCATGACTTTTCTTCAAACACAAGTAAAACAATAAACACAGTTGCTGACATAGTTGTTTCACTGACTATTAGAGATATGAAATGAGCTACCCAGGGAGGCAGTTGTAGGAGAAAGTTGAATGTTTCTTGAATTCATTTAGAATTTGTTTCTGCAGTATGGAGAAAGGGCAGGCAGGTAATCCAAGAAGAGTAGGCAAATTATTCAATGTTCTCATGTTCTTGCACTTTTTTCTAGAGAAGGTTTGGGATAGTATGGGAGGCATAAAACATACAATTTGCAAAGACAACTTGTATCTGGGTGAGGGGTAAATCTGCTGGATAATCCTGTTTGTTTGTTTTGGGCCAGAGGTATGGTTTCTTCTTAGGAAGACTACTTTGTGTTTGGCTCTTACCACGCAAATCCTCTTGGAGGCGGGGTGGGGGGCGGAGTTGAGAAACAGGCTTGTTTTCAGTTTAACACCCTCCACCATGACTTGAACAGAGTTAGAACTTCAGAGGGAGATTCTGCCCCCTAAAATATAAACCATGTCAGGAATGCAGGAGGAATAAGAATCTACTGTTTGTAATAGTACAAAATATTCAGGTTCACGCCCGTGGAAACTACTAGTGTAGTAGTATTAGTTAGTAACCTTGTTGTTCTGCCACTGAGCAGCCTACGTAAGTGCCCATTTTGCCTTGTGACTGGAGAGTGAAGACCAAGCTGATTAGGCTGTTACTTATTGGTGGTTCTTGCATTACAAGAAGTGTAATCTTGCAAGGAAGAGGAAACGAAGCTGGTTGGTATTATCTCTTTAGAGAAGTACCAACACACTATTGTTCATTTATTTTGGTAATAAAGTGTGTGAGTTCACATGCACACTGCCTGTGGGATCCTCCAAAGTTTCCAGTGAAGTGCTCAGTGTTGTTGAACTTGGGCACATCTGTTCCACTGTCATTCTTTTACTTTTGAAGGGAGTCTGGTTGGCACCTGAGTTTGGTTAGGCAGCACTTTTGTTACTTTGAGTGCAATGCCACATTTTCATTTTACTCTTGTAACCATTTCAAAATCCCTCACTCACCCTTTCCATCCCTGAGGCCATATCACTCCCAGCACTAGCACCTTGCTCAAACTTGATAGCAGGAATTGATTTTATCCTTTCACATTGGCAATAGCTTTTTTGTTTCATTTCCTTTCAAAGTTGTTAGAAGCTTGGGGAGGATACAAGGAAGCTAAACAAGTCATGAGAAGGATAGAATGACTATTGCAAGTTTAATATCTTCTCACATATTGGCCTGCAGGATGAAGAACAGCAGGACATTATTAATTCGGCAGCATTTATCGAAGAGCAGTATGGCCATTTAATTGACACTGTGCTGCTGAAAGAAGACCTCCAGAGTGCCTATAATCAGTTGAAAACTCTGCTAGAGAAGCTGAATGAGGACTCATTTTGGGTGCCAGTGAGTTGGGTTAGATCATAGCCTGCTCTCACATGTCAAAAGGAAAGCCTATATAAAATGTGCTGTAAATGTAAGGATTATAAGAGGGAACATGTCAGCTGCACTCCAAAACTGCCAGCTTGTCTAGAAAGGAATATAAAAATGTCCTATCAATCAGAAGCTGACATGGGGTTCCTGAACCACAATTTTCAGTAGCGTCATTTAAAATTGAGTGCTCGATGTAGATTGATTGATAAAAATTTAGTGATTTTTAAGCTTTATAAATACTTTGTGATACAGAGTGAAACTTCACCTACTGTCTAAGTTTCCATCCTGCCAATGGCTATGGAAACAAGTATCTTAACTGAGACAAATGGTCCCAGAGAGTGTAAGGAACAAAGCGAGCCTTGGAGATTAAATCTACATGGCTGCAAGACTTTTTTCCAAATACTTCAGGAAGTTTGGATATACAGAATTTTTTAGTGTATAGATGAAAATGCAGATGTAGTAGGACTTTGGAAACCAATGACAGTTCATAATTTGCTGAATCTGCTATTGATAAATAGTACATTATCTACTTAGGAGTTCCTGCTTTCCATTTGCCTGTCACTTTTGATCTTTCCTATATATCAAATCCTTTAGCAATGGCTTCAAATGTAAACCCATACTTATTTTTGTCTTAACAATATGAAGTTATTGTTAAGCAAAATCACTGTAATGGATTTTCTGTAATGGAATCCACTCACCATTGAGGCACCCACCATTATGTGCTCCTCATGCCAGGCATCGTGTTGCAGCTCTCATACCATCTCCTTCACTGAGTGCTGTGACAGTTACTCTGTCAGGTAACTTGGCCCTCTGGCTGGGTCACAATCTTTTATTCCACCCCTCCTGGGTCATAGTTGTCCAAACTAGGCTTCAAAACTGTTTTTAACAGAATTAAACTTTCCACCCTCTCTGATGCTCTTCTTCAACCAGTTTCTTCCTGTTACCCAGGGTCCCTCCCAGGCTGCTTTCTGCCTAGATAACTTTCCTCACTCAGGGCTCTGCAGGAACCATCTTGCTCCCTGCCATCTCTTTCCCCAGTTGGACCCTTTCAGCACTTAAACCTTGGTCCTTTTATACAGGAATCACCTCATTTCACTCAGGTGAAGCCCATTCTGTAGTCAGGGCTGGATCAGCCCCAGGCTCTCCAGCCCACAGAGCAAGCCACCCTGTTACATTCCCCCTCCAAAGAACAATAAGTAAAATGTTTCTCTTGTCTAGATTCAAAACAGTATTCAATCACATTATTCATTCAGGGTCTAATATGGGCCCTAATCTGCTCAAATCTGGAGTGGCTCTGTGTGGTTACTAGACCCTGCCCTGTTCATGTGATCTTGCCATTATGTAAAAAGACCATGCATCCCAGGTTTTTTATGAAGTTCTTGGAACTTCTTATGGGACACATGAAATGTTCCAGTTTTTCATTTCATCTATCAAAATGTTCAGGTTTTTAATAACTACAAAATGTTTGTCCAAGATCAGTTCCACTCTTAAAGTGTTTTGCACACTGTTTCATTCTGATCAAGAAGTGAGCATGTGCTTTGTGACAATCATTGGGCAGGGTCAGTGCTTGTCTTTAGACCACATTGCAATACAAGTCTAAGACTGACTCAGACTGGTCAGTGCAAAACCCCTGCTCTGGCCCCAGGAGGAAGTGCTGGTGGTCCTTCTGCTCCCTCCTTGCTATTGTCATTGGAAGGAAATGGTGGTGCTCAGCTCTTCTGTGATTTTCTGACCCAGGCAGCATAAATCTATGAAAAGCGAGTCAATGCCAAGAAATTCAGTTTTTTCCTGACCTTAAGAAGGTTACCACAAAAAACATTTGGGTTTTGATTTTGAAAATATGGTCAACTTACCCGTATGGTAAAGGGTAGAGCACTGTGATCAAATAAGTCTTGGCGTAAAAGAGATGGGTCAATTAATCAACTCCCATCACTACAACCGTATGTTATTGCAAGTATCAAGTCTCTCACATAAGTCAACAACCTATGGTAAAACAAATGAACCCCAGTAACATGATAGTCTTCAATGAATTATAGAGTGGAGGAGAATTTCTAGTGCTGTGAATCTGAGGAGATGGGTCGTCATTATATTTGAAAAGAGTCATATCACCTGGATGGAGCCAGGTATGCGTTATATGGCCAAAAGCAGGGCTTTCCACCATCCCTGCATGTTAAAGGCTCAGCCCATTCAGTGGAGCCCAGGCCTGAATTTGGCATATTAACATTTTACCTGGTTTTTATACCAGCTCACTAAATGCATAAACATCTTTTGCATCTTGTTTCTGTTGTAAAATAGCAGAAACTATGCTCCATGAAGAAATTCTGCTGTTTTCCATATTATTGATTTAGTACATTATGTTTTATAGGCAAAAGTAAAATGACCTGGCCAAAGGACCTTATAGTCTGCAGGTAGACCAAGACACAAACTACCAACAGAAATGTAGAACTACAATGTCTGAGACCAGTAAAGAAACAGAAATGAAAATCCCCCCCAGCCCCACTGTGCATACCACACAAAGAATGTTGGTAGACACTATGTGAGAATTATTGTTGCTCAAATCCATTTCCTTTCACCCCCAACTACTGAAACTCACAACTACATTTATATCCAGACCCATCTCAGTTCATGTACTTTACCACTCCCTTTTGCTTCCAACAGTCAGTGACCCAGATTGCACGCACCCAGTTCCTGAAAATGTTAAAAAGTCTCTAAAAAGACACTACCCAACATTAGCAACAATAATATCCTTACTGATAATTTTACTTAGTAATAAAACTAACTGTGAGGCTGAAATTATGGTTGTGTATGATTTTGGAGGCAGGCTTGGCTTTCCACATAGATTTGCCCCAGTCCTATGTTCCCCTTCCCCACCCCACCTCTGAATGGAAAAAAATGATAATTTTTACATCTATAGGGGATGTATTATGCTTTATATAAATACTTAGCAGAGGCAAGGGGACCTGGGAGTGGGTGAGCATGGAAGGATAGCTGGGGCCTATGTAGATATGCATAAAATTCAGGCAAGGATCTGGGTGGGAGCCGGGGCTCAGAAGTGAGGTTTACAGGACCAGCTGATGAATCTCTCCTCTAGCTGACATACAGTCTTCACTGCCAAAGCAAGTTTTGGTTGAAGTCTGCTCCTCTCGCTGTCCTCCTTACCTCATTAGCTTCAACAGAGGGAGGGATAATGGAAATCTTACAACAAAAATTTCCCCAGGATACCAAGATTGTTGGTTGAATTTTCAAACGTGACTATGGAGTACAAGTCCCCTGGAAAGTCAGTGGGAGTTGTGTGCCTGAATAACTTAGGCCAGAGCTATGCTAGAAGAGGTTTGCTGGTATAGCTAGAATGGCAAACTCTACTTGTATAGACACAGCTTATACTAGGGAAAAGGTGCTTCCCCCTCCTCTCCCCAGTCCCATGCCAGTATAGTCACATTTACCTCAGGGTTCAGAGGAGCAGCCGGGTTAGTCTGTATTCACAAAAAGAAAAGGAGGACTTGTGGCACCCGAGAGACTAACCAATTTATTTGAGCATAAGCTTTCGCGAGCTTCAGCTCACTTCATCGGATGCATCAATGGATCCAATGAAGTGAGCTGTAGCTCACGAAAGCTTATGCTCAAATAAATTTGTTAGTATCTAAGGTGCCACAAGTACTCCTGTTCTTTTTACGTTTACCTTAGGTTCTTGGCAAAAAGTGACAGTTCTAACTGACATTATACTGGCAAAAGTGTATAATGGAGACCTGGCCTTAGGTGTTGAGGGAAAACTCCACCTTGTCACCTCTTTGAGGAAGACACTTTCTCAGGCTGCTGGACCTGTAGTGGCCTGCCAGCGAGCAGCTCTGGACTGCCAGCTTGGGTTCCTCTCTGAAAAGCCACAGGTATTTGCCAGAGAGAAACAGCGCCTCCTCCATGCCAGAACCACAAAGCCTGAGTGTCCAGCTGCTTTGCCTGCAAGTCTTTTCACACTCTGCCTTGCCCACCACATCCGAGAGGGGGTAGCTCACAGGCAGTGATGCTGGACAAGCGTAGCTGGTAGTTGAGGCACCATTTCCATTTTATAATCGCTGGACATAACTCTTTGAAAGCAATTTTAAACTAAAGAGTAAAATTTCACACTAAGTGACTTTGTGACAATACCAGATGGAAAGAGGGTGCCTTTGTGTAAAATAATCAATGCGTCTGTAGATTTATTGCAGATTACTAACAGCTTTAATACATCCAGCTAGACATGATAAAATATATACCATGTGTCACCATGAACAAGGATGTAGGTTAGATGAAACATCATTCTCTGTTCTGTAAAATAATATCAACAGAAATCTACTCAATGCAGGAATTACTATCAAACCACTTGCAAAATAGTAGCAGTAAAAGTACAACATAGGTTCAGTTTGCTTTATAGTCCAGTAGATCCCAATAGAGGAAATAGTTGCTAAAAGAACCAAGGCAAACGGAAATGTGCAGATTTTGTAAAATATTTAAAATTACAATAACTGAAAATGTCTTATGGTCTAAATTGGTATCAAACACAGCGCTAAAATGTCATTTACAATCTGATTCATCTAATAAATGATATTTGCCTCCATTTCTATCCTGTGCAGGCATCAAACCCTGTAGTTAAACACGATCGCTTTTTTATTAATTTGGGAGAATTGTGATGTGAGTTTTTTAGGTGCAGTTTTGTTTGTAAATTCAAAATAAATTATGGCAAAAGTAGACATATATGTGGTGAAGATT
This sequence comes from Lepidochelys kempii, assembly GCF_965140285.1. NCBI lineage: Eukaryota > Metazoa > Chordata > Testudines > Cheloniidae > Lepidochelys > Lepidochelys kempii. Next base: position 18,620,770 of record NC_136406.1, on the reverse strand, counting down.
TTGGGGCTGGAGTGGGGAGTTGCACTTTTATAGGAAAACTGCTTTCATTCAATGCTCCATTTTATTTTACAATCCTAAGAAAACATCAGCCAGTTGTGATATGTATCCCTAACAAGCCATCAGACTTTTAGGATGTGCTGAGTCTCTGCTGTATTATCCATGCCTGGTGTATTCTCCTGCAATTTGGAAAGAAAAGAGAGGGAGGGGAACTGAAAAAAATCAGTTGATAATGAAGTGTTGACTCCATGAGGAGTTATGCCTGAGTCTCCAATTCAGCAAAGTACATTAGCACATTGACTTCAGCAAAACCTATTTTGCTGAATCATGGCCCAAGTGTGAGGTCTACAGATTGGGCATCCTGGGACATTCACAAATAATTTCTTTATTCTTTTAATGTCTCACACTTTACAAATCTTTTAGGGCATTTCTTTAATCTTTTTGCCAATTTTGTCCTTTGGCAAACACCAATTTCCTCCTTTTTGCATTTTGAGGTTATGAAATGAAAATAACTTTTGCCTCATCTTGCCAAGACCTCTTGTTTACTCACCAGCCCCATGTTGTCAATCATCATATAAAGGCAAAACTCTAACTCCTAATAAACCAACTATTAAGCAACTAACCTAATTTAAAGTTTCATTTATTATTTAGAGCTCAAGCATTTCTGCAACAGCTAGGGCCTCTGGAGAGGGGTTACGGGGAACTGAATGATGATAGGCAGGGCCCCAACTGAATGGGTACAGAGTGGAGTTGGGAGGTGTTTGGACTGGCACCAGCTGAAGGGGCTTGTGGGGCAAAGATCTCAGCTGGCTGGAATAGGAGCAGATGGAAGAAGGTGGCAATATCCATACTTCATACACTTTGCTGGAACAAATTCAGGGCAGTGCTGATTTGCAGGCCCTGTGGGGCATCAGGTAAGTTGAGAGAGGAAAGGATTGTAATACACACACACACACACACAATCTTCCCCCTCCCCCCCGCGTTATTTCAGAAGATGCCATGTTTAAATGCAAGCTACCAGGTCACTCAGCAGTCCTGCATTTCATGGGTGAGCAGGCAGGATCTGGAGCAGTCTCTCCTAGGTATTATGCACATGCACTGACTGCAGCAGGGGTAAAATATACACACACAAATCAGGCTGCATCACTAACAACACTTTGTGACAGCCACATACAGTTTTAGAAAATGAATAAAGCCAAGGCAGAACTGTATACCTAGCTATCCTGAGAAGCAATGAGATACCGCGTGGTATTCCGGATATAGTGCCGTGAATTCTGCCAACGAGAAGGAAAGAGTAGATTTGTCAGTGACACTAATTATCTATTAAAGTGACTATTAGGATTGTAATTAAAACAAGTACACTGTTTGGTCATGATGCTTTTTTGTTTTCCTTACACTTATGCATCCTGTTCCTTCAGTACTTGCGTTTCTTCATTGTAGCGATTAGTCATTAATGGGCTTAGTCTGGTCTTTTGTGGATTGCTCATCCATGTTTTCTGTTTTATTAGTAGTTAGTGTAAAAGCCTGAGGCCAAAAGTAGACCCTGATTTTGGATTCTTCTGATTTGGGCATCTCAGAATGAGGTGTCTTGGGTCTGATTTTCACATGTGCTGTCTCCCAGAATTCTAGTTAAAGCCATGGGGAGCTGAAGGTGCTTGAGTTGGGCATCAAATAGCAGAAGCCACTTTTGAAAATGTAACATTTTTATCCTGATTGCAATCTTGAAATCAAAAGATGTATTTTTGAGCTACCAAAAATGTGCCACACCTCTCACAAAACAAGCAAAGACATAGACCCTGCCACAGAAAACCCACATTCTAAATCATGTGTTTTAATTAATTCCTGTTTATAACCTTGATACAGAATTCTATTAGTCTCTTGAATTTCCGAGAGCTGAAATACCAGGACACTAAGGTTATCTGGAGACCCAGATCCTGCTTAACCCTTTTGATAGTAATGCAGCATAGAGGAGGCTGTAATGGGCCTCTAAATCATCTTCAGTAACTGAGGAATCCAAAATGGGTTCAGCAAATTTGTTTTAAAATGAGAGACAGAGACATGACAATTATTGAGTAAACTCAATAGCCTTCCTTCAACAATAAGCTGCAGCTGTTCCATAGCTTTGTTTCCTTCTTTGGAGGGAGTTTTGTGGCTTTGTGAATTTTATTGCATGGGTAAGAAGTGACTTAAGGGAGACATTTAATTCTGTGACAGAGAAATTGGGGTTGGCATCTTTTCACAATTACAGGAGAGAACTATGCTTTTGAAGCAGTGTGTGGGAGAAAATGCATATACAACCCCAGTTCACTAATAACAGGGTTTGTACACTCTTCTCCCGCACTCTGCTTAAGAATTTACCCTAGACTCTCAAAATCTGTCAATGCTGCAAAAAATAAATTAACTGAAAGTCAGTGCTTTGACTAAAAAATGTGAAGTCTTAGTTCCTGAATGGTGAGTGGCACATAGATTATGCCACAAAGAAGGGAATAATGCCTATTACCCGCTGTCTGGGCTGAGAAACTCACACAGGTAAATCATGTTTCAGGTGTTGCTAAGACTGCAACATGAGGTGGCTCTTCTAGCCATAAAGTTAGAGAAATGCAATGTTTCCAGTTTAGACTCCAGTGACTTCACAAAGTGTCAGTGAGAAATCAGTCACTGCTGTCAGTCAAATTAGGGACCCTGGCCAGAAATTAGGGCTCAGACTCTTCTTTCAGTGGATTTGTCACTTATTGCAGTTTGTAGCTAACAAGAAAAAGCCAGAGCCTAAAATCTTGTTCAGGCACAAACAGATTTTACATCTGAAATCACGCATGTGACTAGAGGCTGATGCTCACATTTAAGTTATAAACACAGCATAACAGGTGTAGTTTTCTTTTTTTGTACTAAAAGGTCATATTAATTGAGAATGTCAGAATAAAAGGTCAACGAAGCTCACACCCCAATGAGAGAACCCTTATTACACTTAGCCTCCATCCCTTAAGGGAGCCAGCCCTTCAGCCTGATGAACAGGGAGATGTTTTTCATTTAATAAATACTTGACAAGGCATTAATCTAATTCTAATGAATTCTCCCCTTTTCCATTACCCAAGTCTTGCTGATTACCACAATGGGTAGCTTTAGGGAGCAATTATATCTAGCCCACTATATGATTAACTAAGTAGTATTTGATTTAACAAGATCCCCTCCATATTACTGTGCAATGGTATTGGGCTTGCCTATACCTAGATAGACATATACAGATACACCTATGCAACAAAGTAAAAGAAGCAGTGAGAGGCAAAAAGGCATCCTTTAAAAAGTGGAGGTTAAATCCTAGTGAGGAAAATAGAAAGGAGCATAAATACTGGCAAATGAAGTATAAAAATACAATTAGGAAGGTAAAAAAAGAATCTGAGGAACAGTTAGCCAAAGACTCAAAAAGTAATAGCAAACTTTTTTTAAGTACATCAGAAGCAGGAAGCCTGCTAAACAATCAGTGGATGATCGAGGTGCTAAAGGGCCACTCAAGGACAATAAGGTCATTGCGGAGAAACTAAATGAATTCTTTGCATCGGGCTTCATGGCTGAGGATGTGAGGGAGATTCCCAAACCTGAGCCATTCTTTTTAGGTGACAGATCTGAGGAACTGTCCCAGATTGAGGTATCCTTAAAGGAGGTTTTGGAACAAATTGATAAATTAAACAGCAATAAGTCACCAGGACCAGATGGTATTCACCCAAGAGTTCTGAAGGAACTCAAATGTGACATTGCAGAAGTAGGCTGTAACCTATCATTTAAGTCAGCTTCTGTACCAGATGACTGGAGGATAGCTAATGTGACACCAATTTTTAAGAAGGGCTCCAGAGGTGATCCCGGCAATTACAGGCCTCTAAGCCTGACTTCAGTACTGGGCAAACTGGTTGAAACTAGAGTAAACAACAATATTGTCAGACATATAGATGAATATAATTTGTTGAGGAAGAGTCAGCATGGTTTTACTAAAGGGAAATCATGCCTCGCCAATCTACTAGAATTCTTTGAGGGGGTCAACAAGCATGTGGACCAAGGGGATCCAGTGAATACAGTGTACTTAGATTTTCAGAAAGCCTTTGACAAGGTCTCTCACCAAAGGCTCTTACGCAAAGTAAGCTGACATGGCATAAGAGGGAAGGTGCTCTCATGGATTGGTAACTGGTTAAAAGATAGGAAACAAAGGGTAGGTATAAATGGTCAGCTTTCAGAATGGAGAGAGGTAAATACTGGTGTCCCCCAGGGGTCTGTTCTGCGACCAGTCCTATTCAACATATTAATAAATTATCTGGAAAAAGTGGTAAACAGTGAGGTGGCAAAATTTGCAGATGATACAAAATTACTAAAGATAGTTAAGACCCAGGCAGACTGCGAAGAGCTACAAAAGGATCTCTCAAAACTGGGTGACTGGGCAACAAAATGGCAGATGAAATTTAATGTTGATAAATGCAAAGTAATGCACATTGGAAAGCATAATTCCAACTATACATATAAAATGATGGGGTCTAAATTAGCCGTTACCACTCAAGAAAGAGATCTTGGAGTCATTGTGGATAGTTCTCTGAAAACATCCACTCAACATGCAGCAGTAGTCAAAAAAGCAAACAGAATGTTGGGAATCATTAAGAAAGGGATAGATAATAAGACAGAAAATATCATGTTGCCTCTATATAAATCCATGGTATGCCCACATCTTGAATACTGTGTGCAGATGTAGTTGCCCCATCTCAAAAAAGATAGATTGGCATTGGAAAAGGTTCAGAAAAGGGCAACAAAAATGCTTAGGAGTATGAAACGGCTTCCGTATGAGGAGAGATTAACAAGACTAGGACTTTTCAGCTTGGAAAAGAAACGGCTATGGGAAGATATGCTTGGGGTCTATAAAATCATGACTGGTTCAGAAAAAGTAGATAAGGAAGTGTTGTTTACTACTTCTCATAACTCAAGAATTAGGGGTCACCAAATTAAATGAATAGGCAGCAGGTTTAAAACAATAAAAGGAAGTATTTCTTCACACAATGCACAGTCAACCTGTGGAACTCCTTGCCAGAGGATGTTGTGAAGGCCAAGACCATAACAGGGTTCAAAAAAGAACTAGATACATTCATGGAGGATAGGTCCATCAATGGCTATTAGCCAGGATGGGCAGGAATGGTGTCCCTAGCCTCTGTTTGCCAGAAGCTGGGAATGAGCGACAGGGGATGGATCACTGGATGATTACCTGTTCTGTTCATTCCCTCTGGGGCACCTGGCACTGGCCACTGTCAGAAGACAGGATAGTGCGCTAGATGGACCCTTGGTCTGACCCAGTAGGGCCATTCTTATGTTCTAGATACATCTATACCCAACATAAGACTGTTGTGGTTTGCTTTAATAAAGGATGTATATGCCCAGAACTACAGGATCCAGAGAAACCAGCCAACAGCTGTTCATTCATATTTTGGTTTGGAAAACTTTCAGATCAGCCAATTCATCTTCTGCGCCTTGTTTAGTCTGACTATAACTGCAAATAGTGTTTCCAAGAATAAAATGATTATACATGCCTGCCAATCAATCTCAGACTTCCTACGATCATATGTAGGTTTAGGATCACCAAGTCGCTTCAGAATCCCCTGGTTTTCAACAGTGATTCTCACCATATCTCTGTTCTGCTTCTCCCTATTTGAGCTGCAAAAAACAAATGTGAATGAAAACCTTATTTGTAAACCCATCGAATACTCAGAATCTTTGTGCTGAATGGCTGACACTAGTGAGGCATGTGCTGACAGTAACAGGTGGCATATGCTCAGTGAAAATAATTTTTATCTGTCCTCGGCTAAGGGGCATAACTGATGTATTTCACTGAGTCTGCTCACTGATGATTGACTCCAGTTCACAACTCTCCTATAAAGGCTCAATAGCAGATGTTGCCTGAAACCCAGAGTTGTGAAATCATATTTTTTGGCATAAGTGTCCCCTGTTCCCTCCACGCTGATTTCTAAATTTATGATTGTTGGTGACTTTGCAGCATCCCAAACTGTAGCAGGTGTCTCCCGGTGCATACGTAGCCCCAAACAGCTTACACTGTATCACACGTGCTGCAGGAAAGAAGCAACAGAACAGAAATGAAGGGTGTAGAAAGGAAGACAGTAATAAAGTCATGCTGCTGCTAGCAAAGACATGCACCACATACATGGAATCTTGTCTATAGTTTTAAATGTACAGAAAGAAAATACATCTCTCGGTTGGCTCGCTTCAGATGGGTGTCCTAGTAGGAATGGATTATAAGGCGGGGCATGAACGTGGCACGGGTGGTGATATATTGATAAACCAGTTTGGAAGGGCATTCCATGACTGGGGAGGGCAGCACGGGAAAAGGCTGGATTCTTGAGGGAGAATGGGTGCATCTCTGTCGTGACTGGACTGTGGGCAGTCATGCCTAGGGGTTAGGATGAGTCAGAAGCCAAGTGGCAGGCCAGGTCAGGCTAGCAGGTGATCAGAGGTGGAGACAGTGCTGAAGGGCAGACTGAGCCTCAGGCATCAGAGGCAGGGGGGGTCAGGTTACCAGCAAATCAGAGCCTGAGGATAGTGCCAAAGAGCAGAACCAGAGGCAGGGTCGGGAGATCAGTGTCAGGTAGTGCAGGAGAGGCAGTCCTAAGCAAGGGAAACAGTTGCATAAACAACTTCCTGTTCCTCTGCTTGGTTTAAATTGAATTAGGGAACTAGTCAGGGTCCCCCCTACCCCCGAGTTCCACTAATCAGATCCAAGGACTGGAGGCTTCTGTCAGAGGTGAGCTTCCTGCTCTAGTGACTGTTACAAGGTCACTGGATGGTGGGTTGGAACATACTGGCTCCCCCCGACAGTATCAGGGCTGGAAGTGCAGAATGGGTGAGGGCTCATGAAAGACAAGGTTTGATAAGTGTGGGGGACGGGGGGTGGGGGCAGAGCTATGCAGGGCTCTGAAGGCGAGGAAGGATGGGAAGCAAAAACTTGTTGTGGAATGAGAGCAGACAGTCAAACGATGTGGGTGGGGGAGAGGCTGATAGGGGGTGAGAGATAGGCCAGGAAGATTATCTTACTGGACACATTTTGCGTGGACTGGAGGGGGTGATGTGGGTGACAGGGTGGCCAGAGAGGAGAAAGTTGCATCAGCCAGACAGCTGATAATCAGGACCTGGGTGCGAGCTTTCGCTGGGTGCTTGTCTGGGAGGCCAGGTACAGTTGAGTTGGAGAGTGCACAGAAAAAAGTAGAGCAGGCCAAGGACAGAACCTTGTATAGTCCGGACAGAGAATGGGTAAGGTTAGGAGACACTCCTACCCCAAAAGAAGGACAGTCAGAGAGGCAGGAGGACAGAGAGAGAGAGAGTGTGTGTGTGTGCACATGCACACAGAGGAAATGAATGGCAGCATCAAAAGCCATGGAGGGGTCAAGGAGCATGAGGATGCAGTTGAGGCCCATGGATTGGAGCAGAGAGCAATTACTGCCTTGTCCCATTCCCTCCCAGAAACACATAAAAGTGACTTCCATGGAGGGGTGAGGTGGGTGAATGCTGCCTTATTGGTGCAACTCCAGCTGCTTCTGCCAAAAATGGCCCTTTTAAGCCCGAGGGCATTGTCTGGCCTCAGACGGTACCGCGTTCCCCAAATGCACCAGTTCAACTTCTGAGAACAAAGGAGTGAACACGAAAGGGTGATAACTGAGATAGCTCTGCCTTTTGTGGAGTATGAGGTCTTTGCAGCTGCACTGTCTGCTGTACGTTTGTGCTATGCCCAGCACAATAGGGAATCTGATCCTGAGTGAGGCTTTGGGCTGCTCCTGTAATCCAAATAATGAAGGGTTCACGTAGAGTTCATGCACCTGGAAACAGTCAGGGCACACCCTGAGTGTTGTGTAGGAGCAGTGCACACACTGCTCCGTCCAAGGACATGGACCATGGGAAGTCACCCAGAGGACATGAACCGTGGGAAGCTTCCTTGGACTGGGCTCAAGGCCTGAGAACAAGGACTGTAGTAGATAGAGGCTGGTAAATAAGAATATTAATCAAAGTCATATTATTTCCTTTGTTGATGCCTTTTGCGGTCGGAGTATGTAATGCGCAGGGGGGAGAGAAATAAAAGGGAGGATGGAAAGCTAACAGGCAGAAGCCCGTCGGCAGACCAGCCTGCTTGCTTGCCTAAAGCTTTGTTCTGTCTTGTATTTGAACCGCAACAAAATAATACTATCTACCTCCTCTGAAAGTATTCATTCCAGCAATCCACCATCCCTGTCCCACGCTGAATGGTAGCTAACCTCTCTGCCAGCTGCTTGTTTTCTCTTTCGATTCTACCAATTCTCTTCTGGTCCTCCTGTGCAAGAGACCCAGTTTTGTGACATCACTCTCCTGCTTCAAATCCTTCCTCAAGCACTTTATTGGGTTAGCCCCCCATTAACGTCCACTCCCATAATCCACTGCCTGCCACGCCTGCCAGCCAGCCCCCCTGCCCACTCCTGTCATCCATCATATCCATAACTGCCATGCTCTCTGCTTGTCCAGCACTACTGCCCTCCCCACTATATTTCATCAAAATAAATATATGTATTTTAAAGAAACTAACAAGACATGCAGAGGCCAGGCGCATCTTTGATCCTTTGACTATGGTTTCTGCATCCTCTCACTCTCCCCACCCGCTTTCCTAGGTGTGAACCCTTGCTGTGCCACACCCAAAGTCGACTGTATACCCCGCTCTTTACTTATCTGAAGCGCTGCCTGATCTTTATGGCACTGTGCAAAGCATGATGAATAAACCTCGATTAGTACAGGAGCTAACTGAACACACATGGAAAGAAGAGTACCTGAATCTTGCTCATTTTAAAGTGATGGTGAGTTTGTGCACGTGGGGGTTTATTATCAACACGAGGTCTTGCTTGAGGAAAAAGACAAAATCAAAATGAATATTTTGCTATGATGAGTCTTTAAGAGCTGCTGACACCCCACTCCCTTTCCCCAGTCTTTTGTTACTTAGCACAGCATCATAAGAACACAAAACCGGTCATACTGGGTCCATCTAGCCCAGCATCCTGTCTTTTGAGGGAATGAACACAACAGGTAATCATCAATCGAGCTGTCCTGTCATCCACTCTCAACTTCTGGCAATGAGAAACTCGGAACACCCAGAGTATGGGGTTGCATCTCTGACCATATTGGCTAATAGCCATTGATGGCCCTCTTCTTCATGAACTTAGGGGTATGTCACGGTCTTCCAGGGGCTACATCAACTCATCTAGCTATTTGCCTTGTTTTACAACAGGTTACATAAAAAGCACTAGTAAAGTCAGTACAAACTAAAATTTCATACAGACAATGATTTGTTTATACTGCTGTATGTACAATACACTGAAATGTAAGTACAATATTTATATTCCAATTGATTTATTTTATAATTATATGGTAAAAATGAGAACATAAGCAATTTATCAGTAATAGTGTGCTGTGACACTGCTGTATTTTTGTATCTGATTTTGTAAGCAAGTAGTTTTTAAGTGAGGTGAAACTTGGGGTATGCAAGACAAATCAGATTCCTGCAAGTGGTACAGTACTCTGGAAAGGTTGAGAACCACATTCTTTTTGACACCCCCCCCCATTATAGTTTGGCTTTCATAATATCCCCTGGCAATGAGTTCCACAGGTTGACTGTGCATTGTGTGAAGAAATACTTCTTTTTGTTTGTTTTAAACCTGCTGCCTATTAATTTAATTGGGTAACACCTCGTTCTTGTGTTATGTGAAGGGATAAAAACTTCCTTATTCACTTTCTCCTCACCATTCATGATTTTGTAGACCTTTATCACATCCACTCTTCCAAACTGAAACATCCCCATATTTTTAATCTCTCCTCATACAGAAGGAAAGGAGTACTAGTGGCACCTTAGAGACTAACCAATTTATTTGAGCATAAGCTTTTGTGAGCTACAGCTCTCTTCATCAGATGCTGTAGCTCACGAAAGCTTATGTTCAAATAAATTGGTTAGTCTCTAAGGTGCCTTTTCTTTTTTGCGAATACAGACTAACATGGCTGCTACTCTGAAACCTCTCATACGGAAGCTGTTCCATCATTAGTTAATTATTAGAGAGCACCTCATATTTTTAATATATTCATTTGATCTCTGAATCAGAATAAACAGAAATTAAAGAATCTTAACTTCAAATTAATAAAAAATCCAACTGTCCTAATAATTTTTCCATCAGCACTTGCAGGTCAGATACAAGATTTTTCAATATACATGCATATATATATATATATATATATAATATTCTTATCAATAAATCTATCTGATTACTAGCAATGCCAATTTGATAAACTCTTCTCAAATAAATTGTGTAAATCCTCTGATGCCACCTATCCTCCAACATAAAAAGAAACTCTTAATATGTTTGGGTATAAATCTGTAAATCTGTAAAATTATGAAGTTCTGAGAAAGTTTCAAATCCTCAAGAAACCCTGTGTCATTCTGTGAATCCACTGGCTCTCATCATGGAAACTACAAACTAACAGGAGTGTCATCTTAAAACATGGGTCTGGTCTTATCTTAAAAAGAGAAAGTACCCGTATTTCCCAGCAGGATTTCCTCAAGCCTTCTTTACTTATACAGAGTCCTGACTGAAGTTCCCATTTTTCTGGTGTATATAATTTACACTTTCTGAGTTCTGTGGCTAGCTATCCTTCAGGAAAATATCTCATCTGGTTTTAAAACCTTTTAACTGTTACTTCAAAAATGTGGAGGAGAAATATTTAAGAAAACATACCGAGTTCTAGTTTGTTCTTGTGAGAGAGGTAGTCACCAATGTCCAGTTTTTTCTTCATGTTAGTACTCTGCCTGTGATTAGCAATAATCACCGGATATGCTAAGTACTCTAAACTGCTCATCTTTGCTGTTCTAATCCCAGGTACCAAGTAAGGAGGTAAAGCCCTAGTGTAAAATGAGTTGTACCACTCAAAGTTGCCATAGATACTCCACTTATGACATCAGAGGTCAGCATTTGCTATAGGAGAAAGCACTGTAAGCATAACAAATCATTTTGGTGAAATTATCCAACCAGCAAGCAACTTCTCACTGCAGATAAATATTTCTTAATAAAAATAGCTTACTCACACAGCCAAATGCTCAAAAAGGATTCTAAATCTGTAGCTTTTTACATGCTTCTTATAATTCCTAGTAATATTGTGCATTTGTATGTTTGTTACCCCACCCCCTCCCTCTGTTTGGAACTAAATGCAAGACTCATTTCTTTGATTTGCCTTTCCCTCAATAAATTCTACACACATGCAAGCGTGCACATGCAGCATCCCTCCCGCCCCAATCTCTCTATAAACTAATCAAGTTATTCTTCCTCCAGGGTAGGAAGGAAGATCAATTATTTCTACATTTAAAAACTTGGAAGGTGCTGAAATAATATAGTGATGGGACCATATAAACACCTAGACAGATAATCTGTCTGGCTCAGGAAACCGTGCATCTCATTTTAAGTGAATCTTCCACATTCTTAGAATAAGAGACTTTTCATTGGAACTCTCTAATTTGCCTTTCTGATACTTCTTTCTTTTTTAATTATTTTGCACACAGTGCAATAAGGGTAGTTTAAAGTGCAATGTTGTATATGCTAAGCAACCCCACTAGTATTCATTGGACAATCAAACTAAGCTGTGGAGTATTGTCATGTGATTAATTGGCTATAGTGACCTAACAAATAAACAAAAAATACAGCCAAAAACAGTGATCAGAGGACTCCATTAGACAACACATACTGGGAAAGCCCCAAACTGAACATGGGCATTACAAGCGGAAAGTTTATAATTCTTTTGCACAGACAGTAACGCTGTACCTGTCTCTGCCCCATGGCAGCTCAGCAGGAGGTTGGTAGAACAAACATGTTTAAGGGATACGAATATCTCAGAAAACATCTTATAAGACACTGGGCTATTTCCCAAAAGTGGAGGTGGCCTTAGGGTACAGCATCTGCAGGGCATTGATAAAACAGTAGTCCATTGCAGTGGCTCACTCCTCTGAATAAGTGAGAGTCTTGCAGGGCCTTCTTCTGTCCCTTGCCTCAAGAGCACTAATTCAGTAGATTTTCCTTTTGATAATTAGGGCAAGCAACAGTATAATACACTGATGATCTGACAATTTAGGTGTGAAATAAAGTTAAATCTAAATAAACCTTTCTTTCAAAATTTAAATAGCCCAACAACAGAGAGGAAAAAGGAGGAGAAAAGAGAAACACTGCATTGGAAATGCTCCCTTTAGTGCTTGGTACTACGGGACGGTATGACACAGATGCGCATCTGTGGTTCAGTGCTCTGTTAGCAGCTCCCGTCAGGCCTGACATACTCACTACAGCTAACAAACTGTTGTCATAATCTGGATGTAAAAGGTCTCATGTAAACTATCATTGGAAAACTAATATCACACTGATACTTAAAATTATTGCATGTTGTATGTACGGGATGTGTACAATAAGTTATGGATATGTGCGAGAATTACGTTATTAAAATGTGTTTGGCAAGCAATGCATCAGCTCATTGTGCCCTAAACAACAGAATGTGTATTTGTTTGTCTGACCAACCAGGCAGATACAACAAAGGTACATGTACATAAAAGGCAAACAAAGCCATCAACTTAGTGAGTGAGGGAGATAGGCTCTTCCACGGGTCTGAACCTCAAATGATAAGTAATTGAATCAACTGATTGTATACAATATTACTATATTATAAAAGTGCAGTTAAGGTCTTTTATGAAAGCTAGTGCCACATTGATGATTAATATCATTGTGAAATATCTGTATTAACACTAGCTGAGGCATTATGGATATTCACCGATATTATGCTTTCAAGTCTGTGTCCAAACACAGGGAGAAGCAGGTTCCCCCACTCCAGACAGGAGACAAGGGAGCCTTGTGGAATTAAAACAAAGGAAGCCGCATTTGGAAAGATCTGTGGCTAGGAGGTAACAGAGAAGGACAAATCAGTTTCGGACATTAATGAATCAGGCTTCACTGCACACTTAGGAGGGAAGCAAATGCCATTCCAACCTGACAGATAAGAACTGTGGCACTGACCAGATAAGTGACTTGCCCATAGTTGGGAAGCAGCAGAGCACCACATCTCTTTTCAGCCCTATGCTTTACCCATAAAGCCATCTTTCTTATGGAGGAAAAATGGAATCATGGCACTGCACAGGAGTCATGTCTGTCCTCAGAACTGAGTGCATACAAATGGCATGACATATTGGAATGATACCCAGGGCTGTTGGAGGTGAGCTCCCCTGCTTCTTAATATGGGAGATAAGACCAACACTAACCCCTTGAGAAGCAGGAGTTACGCTGTGCTATAAGCACTTCAGCTAGAACAGTGCATTGTCAGCAGGTCTCTCACTTCTCCACACCATCCCTTGAGGTAGCACCCACATAGAATCATAGAATATTCAGGTTGGAAGAGACCTCAGGAAGTCATCTAGTCCAATCCTCTGCTCAAAGCAGGACCAACACCAACTAAATCATCGCAGCCAGGGCTCTGTCAAGCCGGGCCTTAAAAACCTCTAAGGATGGAGATTCCACCCCCTCCCTAGTTAACCCATTCCAGGGCTTCACCACCCTCCTAGTGAAATAGTGTTTCCTAATATCCAACCTAGACCTCCCGCACTGCAATTTGAGACCATTGCTCCTTGTTCTGTCATCCGCCACCACTGAGAACAGCCTAGCTCCATCTTCTTTGGAACCCCCCTTCAGGTAGTTGAAGGCTGCTATCAAATCCCTCCCTCACTCTTCTCTTCTGCAGACTAAATAACCCCAGTTCCCTCAGCCTCTCCTCATAAGTCATGTGCCCCAGCCCCCTAATCATTTTCATTGCCCTCTGCTGGACTCCCTCCAATTTGTCCACATCCTTTCTGTAGTGGGGGGCCCAAATCTGGATGCAATACTCTAGATGTGGCCTCACTTCCCTCAGTCTGCTCCAACGCTCCTACTAATGCAGCCCAATATGCCTTTGGCCTTCTTGGCAACAAGGGCACACTGCTGACTCATATCCATCTTATCATCCACTGTAATCCCCAGGTCTGTTTCTGCAGAACTGCTGCTTAGCTAGTTGGTCCCCAGCCTGTAGCAGTGCATGGGATGCTTCCTTCTAAATGTAGAACTCTGCACTTGTCCTTGTTCAACCTCATCAGATTTCTTTTGGCCCAATCCTCCAATTTGTCTAGGTCATTCTGGACCCTATCCCTACCCTCCAGCATTTCTACCTCTCCTCCCTAGCTTAGTGTCATCTGTGAATTTGCTGAGGGTGCCATTCATCCCATCATTCAGATCATTAATAGAGATGTTGAACAAAACCAGCCCCAGGACCAACCCCTGGGGCACTCTGCTTGATACTGGCTGCCAACTAGACATTGAGCCATTGATCACTACCTGTTGAGCCCGACGATCGAGCCAGCTTTCTATCCACCTTATAGTCCAGTCATCCAATACATACTTCTTTAACTTGCTGGCAAGAATACTGTGGGAAACCATATCAAAAGCTTTGCTAAAGTCAAGATATATCACATCCACCACTTTTCCCATATCCACAAAGTCAGTTATCTCATCATAGAAGGCAATCAGGTTGGTGAAGTATGACTTGCCCTTGGTGAATCCATGTTGACTGTTCCTGATCACCTTCCTCTCCTCCAAGTGCTTCAAAATGGATTCCTTGAGGACCTGCTCCATGATTTTGCTGGGGACTGAAGTGAGGCTGAAAGGTCTGTAGTTCTCCAGGTTCTCTTTCTTTCCTTTTAAAAACATGGACGCTATATTTGCCTTTTTCCAATTGTCCGGGACCTCCGCCGATCGCCATACATTTTCAAAGATAATGGCCAATGACTCTGCAGTCACATCAGCCAACTCCCTCAGCATCCTTGGATGCATTAGATCTGGACCCATCCTACTTCTCAGCTTCTGCTCACTCACCCATCCCACATTAAGGGCTCTCCTGCCTGCTGCATCATAACACCATATCCATGTTCCAGACAATTTTCAGATGCATCCCAGTCTTCTGATATCTCACTTCTTCCTCCAGAGTCCCCCAAAATACCCGTCTGAGCTTACCCACTCAACCTCCTTGCTTCACTAGCTCACATACAGGGCTCCGTCTCAGTTTCCCTGCCTCTGTCTGGACTCCCTGTTTGTGGTGATATACAGTAGATATGAACAGGACTGAATTATGTAACATTTACATTCTGCATACCGACTGTTGAGGGCTGAAACAGCTGTCCCTTTTGTGAGATGTAACACACTGTGCATGTGAATTTGTGGTGGGGCACACCAGCAAACCACCATTCTCTTTTACTTTGTGATGAATTGACCTGAATCACCATCTTTCCAATAGTCACATTTTATACATTGCAGCCAGTAAGGTGAAGTGAGATGTTATTCTTTAGGCTGGTTTTCTAAGAGGCCATGGTTCTACAGCTGTTGCTAAGAATATTTAAAAGCTGCTTTAGGATTTAAACATTTTCTCATTGGTCTGTGTTTGATTGAGCTCATCAAGTGCCCCCTGACTTTGTAGCATGTTCTTCAGACTCAGATTTCAGTACAGGAAAACATGCAAGGGCTGATTCTCCAACTGCTTTGCACCTGACACCATCATTTACTTAGGCATATCCGAACTATCCACTCACTTACACCAGTGGCAGTTTTATACACCCATTTTACACAAATGAAAATGACTCTACAAGGAACAAGACAGTACAGAATCAGGCCCATAACTGCTTCAAAATAAGGTAGGACAAATCTGGCAAGTAGCAGAATGTTTATATTTATAAATAAATAATTTTATATTACATTTGTTGTATTACACTAATACACATGACACGCAACATATTAGAAAACGTTAAGAAAGAAAACGTGCGATTTATTTTTATGGACTTGATAGGTATTACCATCAAATGCTTTATTATACACTAAAAGTTAAAATTCAATAATTATTTCTAACTTGACAGTGGTCTTTAATAGTGAGACTCAGTAGGGGATTTTTATTATTATTTTCTTCAGATGTTACATACAACAGTTTGAATTTTAAAATTCTTCCAGTTTTAATTATCTGATGTTTCCTGTTTATGCTGTTTGGGCACTGTTTGCAACTCTCATCTTGAAGACTTTTGTTTTTCTTTATAGTTGGCTTCTAGACAATTTCATTTTTAGGTTTTCTTGCACTAGTTCAAAGATAAAATAGTTGAAAAGCAAACAACTTTTTTTTTTTTAACTAAGCCGTTTCCACTGGAATGCATAACATTCATGGAGACATTTCTATGATGTTTCAGTTTTTTAAAAGTTTAATTTTATCAAACCTAAGATGGGGTCATGTTTGATATGAGTGTCCATTTGAAACTCTAAAAATACTGTATTAAAAAGACCAATTAAACTATTTTCTATTACAGTAATATTCCATGCACATAAAGGTGTGCAGTTTTCATGGCAGGGTACATTCTTAAATGTCTGCATGTGGGTGGTCTAATTCTAATTAGTAATAATGAGAGTGCGTAGCTAGAGACCTACACACTGCTTAGTTATTGATACTACTTACCCATATGTGGGGGGTGGAGTAGCAGGATCTTGCCAGTGCAATTAATTAAAGTGCAAAAGTAGACTACAACAGGAGGGAGCTATTAAACAGCCATTATTTTAAAGCAACAGCATATTTTAGGAATCATTAAATAGTTTACGTCCATATAGCTACTACAGAGCTTGGAGCCCATGCTGACAGATGTAGAGAGAAGATACAAATACTGAAATGACGTTCAGTATTACAGACAAGGAGGCTGGGGCATATTACTGGTTTGTACGGTAGGAGAGGCAGTTTGTTACATTTAGTCCAGTAGCTGATGAGTAGCAAACTCCTACTGAGAGGGTGGTAGACTCCAGTTATTGACTCTATGGTATTCACATAGCACCAGTTAGCATAGTATCTAGGCATGGCAGCAGGACAGTCACAGAATGGAAGCAGCTGCACAGAAGGGATAGCTCAGTGGTTTGAGCATGGCCTGCTAAACCCAGGGTTGTGAGTTCAATCCTTGAGGGGGCTATTTAGGGATCTGGGCCAAAAATTGGGGATAGGTCCTGCTTTGAGCAGGGGTTTGGACTAGAATGACCTCCTGAGGTCCCTTCCAACCCTGATATTCTATGATCTTCTATGATCAGTGGCTGCTGCACGCAGCAATGACTGTACACGTGCTGTGTGCATACACATGCTCTCTCACCCATGGTCACACTGCAGTTCTGGAACTTGTGCTAGGAGTTCAGAAACAGCTTCAGAAACAGCTATGCACATAGGGAACACTGCCTGTAATTTTTAAGGGCTGAAAGGTAAGCCAACCTTAAGTATAATGTTGGGGGGAGGGATAGCTCAGTGGTTTCAGCATTGGCCTGCTAAACCCAGGGTTGTGAGCTCAATCCTTGAGGGGGCCATTTAGGGATCTGGGGCAAAAAATGGGGAATAGTCCTGCTTTGAGCAGGGGGTCAGACTAGATGACCCCCTGAGGTCCCTTCCAACCCTGATATGATTCTATGGTAAGTATTATAGCTGCAACTCTAAGATGCCCTTCTCAGTCTCTTCTATTTCTGATTCCATGAATTCAGATGTCCTCCTGATCCCAGCCAATCCCCCGCCACCTACTCTCACCCTTAAATTCCCTTTTGTTCTCTTCTTATTCATTCAACAGAAGCTTCGGACCTTTATGTTATTCAAGGGATGAATGTTAGGGCTTGTCTGCATGGGACAAGGAGAAATAAGCTACAGTGAACTAAAGCAACTTTACTTCTGAATGAGAGCATCCACACAGGGATGGAATGTGTTTTAATTCAGGCATGCTGACTTCACTACTTTAATTGATTTGTCTTAACTTTCCTAAGTGTCACGCTAGTGGTCACCCTCTTCCACTCACATGCTAGGAAGAGCAGGATAAGAGACTTTTGAGACTAATTTAAACACCATAACTAGCATGAAGCCTTTGGATATTCATTTGTAGCTTAGCTAAAGAGAACCATAAAAAGAGAGTTCCCACAGTGCACGTGGTCCTCTGTAAATCAGCCCAAATCATGAGGACCTTCTTGCAAAACCTGCTGCATCTAACTTATTTATTGCTGTCACAGTGATCTCTTCTGCTGGCTGAGCTTGGCTGTTAAAACCACCAGCCAGGTTCTTGTCTCAGTTGCTAGTGAAACCTGGCAGTAATTCTATAGAAGGCAACATACCTGGGGTCAGAATCTGGCCCAGCAATTTCAAAGTTTTTAGAAGAGCCACAGCTGCGTCCATAACTCAAACTCTTATATGAAGAGAAATGATTCAGTGTAATGGGAAATAATAAAGGTAAGTGGCAACTAATTACCAGAACACCACTATGGAAATTGTAAGAAAATGGACAGAAGGATCTCATTTTCAGTGGAAAATCCTGTAGAACCTCACTTGCTGTCACATAGCTTTAAACCAGATTTTGTATTGATCACATTTACAGTTTGAAGGGAGACTTGACTACATTCCTGATCCTGTAAGGTGCTCCACCCAGGCAGACCACTGGGCCCACACACAGCCCTGTTAATTGCAGTGGGGATCTGCACTGTAGAAGTGGCTTGTGGAATTAGAGCCTAAACCAATACAGTTTTAATAGTCACTGATCCTAGCTGGTGGTAGAAATTATGTAAGAAACAGTGAGGCATAAATCTACACAGAGCTGCATGTAAACTCCTGGGTTTGCAAAGGAGAAGTTAATGGAAAAAGGCTACCTCTTCAAGAGTATGACACTGAAATGATGACTGTCCTCACCCAGAGTATTTTGGATAGGCAGCTAGATTACAGCCGACTTGGGAATGGTTAGCAGCGACATATACTACATAGTGTAGGCCTAGATCTTGCTGGTCATGAGTAAACTTACATATAGCTCAATTTGAGTGCAAGGTTAAATTGTAAAACAAGGGTATGACAGGCTGACTTCTGGAGACAGTGTTTTGGGACGAGCTGAGGTAAGTGGGAATACTTTGAACTGATAAGCTTAAAATGTAGCTAAGGTGAGGACATAAGTGATTGGGCCCTACACAATCAGCAAAGCAACTGGTCCTTACGTGATCCGTATGATGTCCAAACCAATTACATTTAAAAAGTATAGCTGTTAGGAGCTAGAAAAATGTGTAGTGTGTGATATGATTTGCAATTGTGATGTCACCCTGTATCTAAACCACCAGCGTCTAGGCCTGGCTAGTGTGGGCATAGAACTGTTCCATGCCTAATGAAATAACCTGAATGATGAGCTGGAGTTGAACTGAGTTTTTGGATCCGAGAGAACTGGATGAAATGTTCTGGATAAGCCCAGTGGAAAAGGTCTCGGAGGAAGTCCCAGCACATAAAAGTACCTGAACCAGGGAGGCAGAATCAGTGATTATCCCAGATTGTAGCATGGGAAGTGTCTTTTCAACACTTCAAGGGAACGTGGCTGCCTGAGGACCTTGCACGCTTACTGTAGCGATTGAAAGCTTTTCAATAAAGACTGTGGGTTGGACAGCTTGGCTCTAGTATTAGCCCTCTGACGACTAACACTCTGCTGCTATCTGACACTATAGTCTTATTTTAGTGCAAGTTCAAAATTTCAGTATCAAATTGTATGTTACACACAGGGGAAGATAAGAGGGAAGAAGAGTACAAAAGCGTAACAACTGTTTTTGAGCAAAGAATGTCGGAGCAAGAGGCACCATGATTCATGCAAATAAATATCCATTCCATTTTTGACAATATAGTAACCATCAAATCTATTATTTCAAAACCAGGCAGGTGCGTTGAAACGAACTCATAAATGTATGCAGCTAACCCATCTGAGTTGGTCCCATAGCATAAATCACATGTGTCCAGAATGGAAGTTGGTTTGTGTCTTTGGAAGCCCTTAGCAACATGCCTGAAAGTCCAGCTGGTCGGATGGAACAGGCATCTGTGAATTTAAGTAAGTGTACAGTATCCACCACAAAAGTCTTCCTCTGTGTGTGCTGCAGTCTCCAACTGGACTCCACACTTTTGTTTGTCTGTATCCCAAAGTCCTGGAGTCTGTAAGATCTTTATGACCACTTCCTCAAAGGCACATTGTACTCCATCCCGTGTTTTAGCACTGGTCTCTAGAAAGAGGGTAAAACCAATAATTCCTTTTTTTGCGCACAGAATTTTCCGCTTTATAAAACAATTATCTTTGGAGGGGAAGGGATGCTATTTTGTTATTTGCAGCTGAACTTTTTTCCTCCTCAGAGCTCGAGTTTACTGACAAATCATCCCACAGCAGCCTGAAGAGTCTAATTTCCTCTAAAGGGAACTCCATTGTTTCCCCTTCCTTTTTGCATTTTTAAATTGAAACTTCTCCTCAGGTTGTGATCGATCCTGCAAATATATTTTTAGAAAAAGATGGCTCTAGAATGTAAAGTTCTCCCTATACTCATTTGTTCTGCTTCATAGTTAATTCTGCCTTACTGTGGGGCAATGGACTAGATGACCCCTTTAGGTCCTTCCAACCCTACATTTCAAGAGGCTTCACCAGTTGTAGGTTCTCATTTCATTGCATCTTTGCTCATCTTCACCATGATACCATCTCCCCAAGACAGACTGCATTCTACAATTGGCTATAAATTCACCTCCATAACTGTACAAAAAACTCAAAGTTGGAAAATAGGAACTGGTCAAAATTCTGGGTATCAGCCCCGGATAAAGATTCCAGTCTGAGCAGAGTAAGGCTCTGGGGTTTGGGAACACAAAACAACACATCTTACTTTTAAGTCACAGATTTAAATGTGGCTCCCAGTCAATGACACTAATCTTATTTTCAATTGAAATTATTAATGTCTGCAAGATAAGGGTTAGACTGGTGCCAATCTGTTAGGTACACATTATGGGCCTAACTTTCAGGCACCCAAAACTCCAGATCAGGTAAATATGCAGCACCTCAGAAAATAAGGTTCTCTGTGCACACATAGGACACCAAGGCAGTAAAGGAGTCATGTTAATTTAACGAAAGGTGAATCTGAAAGGTACTCACTGCTTTCAGCCATCTGTAGCTGCAATAGCCCAAGAGTAACAAAGAATAATGGCCTGGAGGAGAGCGGCATTCTGTTCATTCATGCTCAGCTGCAACAAAATAACTATCCTATTTGTATATCTTTATTGGCAAAGAACTGCATACCTATAAAGAGCATTGAGTGTTTCCTAGCAAACTGGAGTCCCTCTGTTTTGTTTATCTCACGATCTGGCTGCAGAGAAAAGAAAAGAATAAAAGTAAAATATGCTATACTTGCCAGATCTTGGGAACTCCAAGGAAAAGTGTCATTATGGGTATATTTTCTAAAACTCCTCCAGACACATCGAATTGTTGCTGCAAATCCATAAGTCTATATGGTGATCATAAATGACTGAATGGTTCCATTAGGCTTTACAACCACTGTAACACTGGTTTAAAAATATCATAGTTGTACTGATACTGAGAGCAATATAACCGTGGAAAGATCCCTGGATCCACTACAGCATTTCAAAATAGCTACAGAAAAAATTAAAGGGTCTAAAAGATGGTAAAAATCAGGAAGGTAATAACTGGGCAGATACAGAATTTTGAGTCAACTGACCTTTGTCTGTTACCTCTGATTGATTCTGAAGAACAGGGTGAGATTGACAAAAGTTTTAGTTAGTTGAAAAGTGACTAAAGAAATATTTGACTCACAGAGGAAACACAGATTCAGACACCAAGTTTTCACCTGCAGAGCGGTTAAATCACTGACTGGATCGTTAGACTAAAGGAGGAGTTGTTCATAAAGACCAGTGTAGGAGAAAGAGTGGAGATGTTAGTGTGTGAGGCTGACAAACGGGTAGACAAGGCTGGAAGCGTCTTCAGGAGATAACATGACAAGAGTGGACAAGGAGGAAGGAGCAGAACTGTAAAGGGCCTTGAAGGCAAGCACAAGAAGCTTGAACTCAGTGTGATGATACAGAGCGAGTCAGTGGAGGCATTCAGAGAGAGTGATGCCGTCAGAGCGATGAGCAAGAAAGACTATTCTAGTCACTGCCTTCTGAACCGATTGGAGGGGGTGAGGTGTGTGTTAGGGAGGCGAGCGACGAGGAGGCTGCAGTAGTTAAGATGGGAAATGAGGCCCATTGAAGAAAACTAAACAGTTTAA
Source organism: Lepidochelys kempii (assembly GCF_965140285.1). Taxonomy (NCBI): domain Eukaryota; kingdom Metazoa; phylum Chordata; order Testudines; family Cheloniidae; genus Lepidochelys; species Lepidochelys kempii. The sequence goes on along the minus strand of NC_136406.1, from coordinate 18,598,586 downwards.
CAGTGCTATGAGTCAGACGAGGAGGGAGAATGACAGCAGATCTGAAACCCAGAGGTAACACCTACAGGGAGACCCAGAGGCTGAGTCTAAGACATACCGCTTGGCCAAAGGGTCAGGAGGAAGGGACAGCAGGGGAGAGAGGGTGGGGTCTTGTAACTCGGATGGCACTTCACTAGAGATGCTCAGGAAGAGTTCCAGTGTAGTTTCTTTTCATTAAATATGATTTGCTCTCTCCATTCTTAATCTTGTTTTACAACAGCTCACCTGATTTAGATCATGTCACAAAATTTTGCACAAAATTCCCAAACAACCTTCTGCCTCTAAGAGGAGGCAGCAAGGAAAGGAGATCTCCAGCCTGCCCCATTTCAGGTTTTTCAGTCAAAGCGGCACAGACCAGGTATGCTGCATGCAGGGCTGTTAGCCTCCTGGTGCATAGGAAACACCTACTGACCACGAATGAGAACCAAGTATATGAGCATAAGATGACACAGCTCTAAACTGACCTTGTCAATTTTATTGCCAACTAACATTTTTACAATGTTGCTCCGCGTAGCATACGTCTCCAGCTCGTTCAGCCAGGTCATTAGTTTTGTGAAAGTGTCTTTTCTCGTGACATCATACACTAGCAACAAAAGAAAGGGACATGGTCAACTGCAGATTCCTGGGCTATTTTTACTGCATTAGTGCTGCCCTCATTTCTTATGTCTTTATTCATTTGAGATTACTTTCAGATAATTGTAGGAGTAGTAGATGTGATCTCTCGGACAGTAGGAATGGCAATTCTAATCCCTGATGACTCAGAGTAAGTATAGTGATGATAGGAAACAAACACCTGTTCCTGTAATATTTAAGGTTGGGGAACCCAACCTAACAGCTGGGGCTTTATGCTGTTACTAGCCTTGAATTCAAGAGCTGACAGTGGAACTGCAGGACATTTTAAAATAGAAAGTTATGTATTTATGGGGGCAGCAGAGTGTGTTCATGTGTGGGTTAGCAACAGACATTTGGAATTTTCAGTACTCTTTTAAAAAGAGACTTCTGGTTATTGGTAACTCCACAACTGTGCTTACTTATCACTAATTAGTTGAATAGAGTGGCAGACTATACCACAGAAGGAATGTATATTCTGTATAGCAGGTTATTCAGCTTTCATAATCACTTGACAATAGGAATCAGATTTTTTCAACTCATGTGATCACAAAGAATGGGACCTGCCATAAGTTATTTGTGCTTTTCACCAGGCACATTTGATATTGTTTCTGAAGAGGGAAATAAAAAGTCTCAGGAAAAGCAGACTTGGAAAACAATTTGCTTTGTAACCAGAAACACTCCAAACAGAAATTACTATAAAGCTGAGAATGCATCTGCTCAATGGTTGAGCTGTCTGTAATATAAAGTCTACAGCTTTTTAGTATAAAATGTTCTGAAGACTTATCATTTCCTGCTGATAAAGGTTAGGAGCCAAAACTCAGCCTAGTGGAGCAGGCATATTGTTAAAACCATGTTAATTTCTCCTCTTGCCTTTTAAGTGAATACCACTGCTTTTGGTAAAGAGGTATTAAAATTTAGTTAGTGATAATGATTTCACAGTTGTGCTAATCATATTCCTCCTACCTAAAATAACAGCTTGAGCTCCTCGGTAATAACTGGGAGTCAGTGTTCTAAACCGTTCCTGTCCCGCTGTATCCTACAGAGGAAAAACCAAAAAGATTTAGAACTAAAGGGTAATTTGCAATATGCGGCATAAACAGAAAAAGTTAACACTGCTTTGACCTGGAATCCTGCGATTAGGATACATAAAGCATAGGCGATGTAGAGTCAGGGAAACAGGCAACAAATATTTGGAAAAGTGATGAGATGAAAAGAAAAACCATGAAAAAAGAGAGGTTATAGTTGAAGTTTAAAGTTAAAGAGGATGTCAGCCTCTGAACCGGAGTAAAGAGGTGAGAAAAGCCAATGGGACTCAGATCTGGAAGGCCATTTAAAAATAAATAAGGGAATAATACTGCAAGCAAAATAATACTATATATACAATGAGCAGGGTTGGAAGTGGAAGAGGTGAGGAAATGGGAATAAATATTCATCCAGTGCAAGACACTACACTGCAGGCAGGAGGAGCAGACAGTGGGTTTGATTCTTCTATTGGCTTATCCTGCAGTAGAAGAAGAGGGCCCGGTATGTGTAAAACATTTTGAGGCTAGCAGGATTCCAAGCAGATGAGAAATTAGATTAAAAGTTATTTACAGGTCAATTCAATTATTAGTGCAATACCCTATATTTCCCTCCAGAAAGACTTCAAACATTTCCAGAGTGCATTATGAAATCCAAACCCGCACAGAAAGGACTATAAAGGGGCAAAGGAATATGAAATTTTACCCACGATTTCTTTTATTTAAGTTAAGTGCCAGTGTTGACACAAGAACAAATGGATATAAACTGGCCATCAATAAATTTAAGGCTTGAAATTAGGCAAAGGTTTCTAATCATCAGAGGAGTGAAAGTGAAGTTCTGGAACAGCCGTCCAAGGGGAGTAATGGGGGCAAAAAAATCTAACTGGCTTCAAGACTGAGCCTGTAAAGTTTAGGAAGGGGATGGTGTGATGCAACTGCCTACAATGGCATATAGTCAATCTGCAACGGCAAGTAGCAAATGTCTCCAACAGCCCGTGATGGGACACTAGTTGGGAAGCTCTCTTAGTTATGACAGAGAATTCTTTCCCAGATGTCTGGCTAGTGGATTTTGTCCACATGCTCAGGGTCTAACTCATCACCATATTTGGGGTCAGGAAGGAATTTTCCCCCAGGGCCAGGTTGGCAGAGACTCGCGGGGGGGCAGGGGTTCACCTTCTTCTGCAGCATGAGGAACAGGTCCTTGCTGGTTTGAACTAGTGTAAATGGTGGATTTCTCTGTAACCTGAAGTCTTTAAATCATGTTTTGAGGACTTCAGTAACTCAGCCAGAGATTATGGGTTCCTTATAGGAGTGGGTGGGTGACGTTCTGTGGCCTGCAATGAGGTCACACTAGATGATCACGATGGTCCCTTCTGGCCTGAAAGTCTATGAGTCTGCCTCAGAAATTTCCATTTAAATATATGTAAGGATTACAATACCTAGACATGCTGGACATCTACACCATCATGTAATTTCTCTACTTTGTTAAGCAAATATTCAATCATAGGTTTGGCATGGTATTCACTTACAAGGGCTGACCTGTTTTTATTAAGCAGTTTGTTATTATACCCTTAAACCTCCAAGTACAAAAGGATACAACAGCAGAGCACTCCTTTGTACCAATGCAACTGTCAATATGAAAGAACAAAAAAGAAATGGCTTCTAAATGTTATCCTCAGTTTTAATAATAATGAAAATCCTGCAGTGTCTGATGCAATCTTAGTAAAATAAACACTTAAAAAATTTCTCCTGGATACCTGACTAATGGAAAAGAAGAGGAAAGATTTTAAAGCCACTACACAAAAGTGATGTTCTTAGAAATAAGCAGCTCTGCTTTAACATCTGGCATGCTAAGGCAGATCACATACAGCCACAGGGAATTTCAGAACATTCCCTGCTGAGCCTTTATGAAATTGTAAAGTACACAGAATGCAGGGCAAGTGCTATGTTCCAAGTCTGTTTGATATTCTAGAGATGACCAATTTCCCCACCAAGCTTTTGAAATCTTATTTGTTTTCCAAATACTAATTCCAGAACAGCCAGAAAAACAAATTTATTATTTTCAACCTTATCTATGATTTTTAATTTTTACAGAGCACCAGTCATCAGAGTACCTATGCACAGTACACAGTAAACTGGCATAAACATTAAACAAAGATGGACTCTGCACATCTTTCTGGGGATTGGCGGCTTGTTTATGGATTTTCTTTTATATAATACAGCTTCACGTCAGTAATGAGTGATTTCTCCTGATGCTGTTAACATACTGCTGCAAAGGTATCTTTTTCAGTAGCACAATTTGCACAGGCTCTGCCCTTGATTTTGAGCTCAGAACAGCAAGACACAGCCTTGTGACTGAGGCTTGGTCATTTGAATTCCCTCTTGGCAGAGCTGCTTCTTTGCTTGCGACTTGTTCAGAATGCAAGAAGCATATTTCCTCCCTGGTTTGAACAACCATGATTGTATTACTCCTGCTTTATATACAATCAGTGTGTAAATTATGCAAACTGGCAGGTTACCTATGATAGCATTTTTTGTTTTGTTTTTATTTTAAAGCCTTAATAGTATTGGTCCAAGATAATGTATACGAGGTCTCATGCATATGAGCATCTACCCCCCCACAATCCACCTTTTAGATCTGAGGCTGACAGACAATTGTGCCCTCATGTGTATGGAGCCTTCTCCTCCTGAGTTTAATTTCAGTCTCCCTCACCTCACTTAAACAAGAAAAGCTGAGGATCTGAGAGAGGAGAGGGGCGGAAAACAAACAGAGAGGAGAATAATAGGCATCATGTATAAATATATTTTTGGGAGAGCGAGAAAGTTTCAAGTTTTTCTTTTAATTTTAAGTGGGACATTTTTAAATAGATTTTTATTTGGCGTATTTTAGAACATGATCATTCTGTTGCACTGAGCACCAAGTACTGTGGATGTGGGTGTGGAGAGGAAGCTTTAAAAATATTATAATTATATTTCCCATGCAGTTGTAGTCTGGTGTCCTAATTTTCAGAGGTTCTGAATTCCTCCACTGAAACCAACAGTTGTGGGCGAAGGCTCAGACCCTCTGAAAATAGGTCTTTAGCCTTAAACAGAGATTACAACACTAAATTCCCCTTTCCCATTAATTGATGGAATGGGGCAATGCCTGGCAAGTGTCGAAATAAAACTGTCTAGAGTTTGTTTTCAGCATGGTGCTCCGTGAGTTCAATGCAAAACAGCTAATAGAAATAATACTGCCAAATCCATACAGTAGCTGTTTTGGGCATTTCATCCCCATTAGGTCTTGGCTGTTCAAGGGTTGTCTACCTGGGGCTCAATCCTCCCCTTTCATGCATGGCTGTGTCTTGTCAAGTCCATTAATGCACAGCAGAGCAGTCCAGAAGAACTAGTGAAGCTAAGCTGACCAGATGTCCCGATTTTTTAGGGACAGACCTGATATTTGAAGCTGTGTCTTATTTAGGCACCTATTACCCCCTCCACACACACCCACCCACCCACCCCTTATCACTTGCTATCTGTTCACCTGAAGTGAATCCCAGCTGCATATGTAATGGCAGGAGTGAGCCCTTGGAATTTATGCTGCAGTGGAAATAAACCTCGGGATGAAAGTGATGAAATGTGACAAGCTTTTCAAAAAAGGAGCCTAGCCCACTTCACACAATTTTACAGTAGCAGAACCATGGTACTTAAATACTCAAGATACTGTGTATGCCGCATACCCATTCACTACTAAACACTGTTTTAAAGTACAGCAAACTTTAGTAATATAAAAGGGCAGTCTTTTTGTCTTTATCCCTCCTGGGCAAAACTTACCCATATTGCAAGTTGCACTGGATTGCCATCAACCATCATTCTCTTAACTTTAAAATCAACACCTGGTATGCAAAAGAGAGGGAAGCAAGGTCAGGACAAACACAGCGAGAGGCTTTGCTACTCTCTGCGTGTAAAGAAAAGGAGTGCTAGTGGCACCTTATTCGAGACTACCTAAATTGGTTCGTCTCTACGGTGCAGCTAGCACTCCTTTTCTTTTTGCGACGGACTAGCGCGGCTGCTTCTCTGCGTTTAGTTTAGTTGCTATGAAGTTCGCCAACACTTGGTACCTCGCGACACGGCAGAGGTGCAGTCCCTTCACCGCACAGGGTGTACACAGCCTCTCACACGGAGAAAATGCATGAACAAACACAGGCTGCGCGTGGTCATAACAGCCAGTTATGAAAGCCTCGCGATCCTCTTTAGGAGGCCTCTGCCGCGCTCCTCCTCCTCCCTCTCCCAAATCCGGATCCCTACAGCCGGTGTCATCGCTGGCCCTGGCTCCTTACACCTGCCCCATTTCAACCTCCTACCCCCTGTAACGCTGCAGGTTTGGGGGACTCCCCTGGGGCGGCCTGGAGCTCGCGCACGAGAGCTCAGAGATCCCCCGGAGCCCGGCCAGGGGAGCTCGCAGCACTCACCTATCGTGGGGTTCAAGTGCGGCTCAAACGTGTCATCGGTGAATCTCAGCAAGAGACTGCGGGAAAAGCAGAGACGGGTGAGCGGGCCGCACAGGCCCAGCGGCCTCCCAGGACCCCCACCCCCGAAACCGGCCCCGCCGCTCCCGGAGCGCGTTCCGCACCTGGACTTCCCCACCGCGCTGTCCCCAACCATCAGCAGCTTCAGCGTGGCCATCGCCTCGATCGGCGCCAAGGCCGGGCCTTGCGCAGCTGCCTCCGCGCCCCGCACTGCCAGGGAGAGGCGCCCGGTGCCCAGCTCCGCCCTGCAGTCCCGTCCCACCGCCTCCTCCCCGGGCCATGCTGTGAAAGTCCCGGAGAAAGCAAAACACGCCCAATTACCGCCCGCCCCCGGCCCGGCCCGGCCCGGCCGGCGCAGAGCGGCCCGGGAGCGATCCCGGCGCAGGGCGCAGGACACACAGCGCCTCCCAGCCGGGGGAGGCAACGACACACAGCGCCTCCCAGCCCGGCCACACAACGACACACAGCGCCTCCCAGCCCGGCCACACAACGACACACAGCGCCTCCCAGCCGGGGGACACAACGACACACAGCGCCTTCCAGCCGGGGGACACAACGACACACAGCGCCTTCCAACCCCGACACACAACGACACACAGCGCCTTCCAGCCGGGGGACACAACGACACACAGCGCCTTCCAACCCCGACACACAACGACACACAGCGCCTCCCAGCCCGGCCACACAACGACACACAGCGCCTCCCAGCCCGGCCACACAACGACACACAGCGCCTCCCAGCCGGGGGACACAACGACACACAGCGCCTTCCAGCCGGGGGACACAACGACACACACCGCCTCCCAGCCCGGCCACACAACGACACACACCGCCTTCCAACCCCGACACACAACGACACACAGCGCCTCCCAGCCCGGCCACACAACGACACACACCGCCTTCCAACCCCGACACACAACGACACACAGCGCCTCCCAGCCCGGCCACACAACGACACACACCGCCTTCCAACCCCGACACACAACGACACACAGCGCCTCCCAGCCCGGCCACACAACGACACACAAAGTTCCATGGGGCGGGCGGGGGCCCAGAGCTGGAGGCGAACTCGACACCTGCTGCCGGTTCCCGGGGCTGCGGTGCCCTGTCCGGGGGCTGAGGGGAGGGACGGACAGTGGGGCGCGATTCCCCCGGAGGAGGCGTCAGGATGGGGGGCAGCGGGACTCGGGGAGCAGCGGGGCAAGGAAAAATCACCCCCGCGGGGCGTGCAGCTTTCGTGCTCAAAGTGACCCGTCTGTGCCCGGCTGCTGGGTGTCGCTGGCAGAACCAGCTGATCCCAGCCGCTCCTATCAGGCTCAGCCCAGCGCTCGTGGGGGGAGAGAAGCAAGGCCCTGCCTGGAGCTGCGGAGTAAGAGTGGGGGCTGCAAGGACTGGCCTCGATCTGGCCATGTCCGACTATCAGATCTCAGTGGAGGAGCTGAACGACCTGCTGGCTAACGGGAGCGGCTGCTACAGCCTCCCCAGCGCGCACAGCAACGAGGTGGCACCCCGCATCCACGTGGGGAACGCGTGAGTGCGGGGGCGGCTTTGGCGGGGGGGAGGCCCAGGCAGTGACTTCCCGAGCCAGCACAGCTGCGAACGGCTCCCACCGGCCTGATTTGAGGGCGGGGGCTGGGTGAGCCGAGGGTACGGGGGAAGCTGGGTTGCTGGTGACCTAGGGAGTCTGGCTCCCGACTCCTAACTCAGTATCCGAATATTTGTGAGAACTTGGTTGGGGCCTAGGAGGTTGTGGGTAGTAAAGGTTTGTGGGTTAGGATTACGTGGCCCTGGACATCCATGGTTCCTAGGTTGCAGTTAGGGGAGCCTGCGTGTGTGTATTCCGAGCTGTAGGGCCCTGTGGTGTTTGCTAAAGGGTTTTGGTGGTCCCCTGAAGTCCCAGAACTGAGGGATATTAAAATAAAAGCTGTCAAAGCTAATTCAAGAGTGGGCTAAAAATGGATGAGAAATCTTGCTGGCTAGGCTCTGACCTGAATGTGACTGTGTCCGCACTAGCCTTCCCCCTGTGTAGCTGTCCTGGGAGTTGCAGTCCAAGTTCTACAGTCCTATGCTCCACAATAGACACTCCACAGAAATGGGAGCAAATATTCAAGAAAATGTGTTGTTTGCCCAGGAGATGGCTTTTTGCTTTTTTTTTTTTTTTTTAAATTCTCTCAGCTGCTTGGAGGTGGGTTAGGATGCCAACAACATTCTCCACCCTGGCTGGCAAAATGCCTGGGGCTGTTCCTGTTCTCAATTGTAAGGTATTTACATTCACTCCATCCAAACTGTGGGTTCTATTCTCTGCTCTGCTTCTGACCTTCTGAGAGACCTTGGGCAAGTCACTACATTGTTCTGTGCCTTGGCTTCCCATCTCAAACTTTGTCTTGTCTGTTTAGACTTAAGATTTTGGGGGAGTGGACTGTCCCTTTATAGCAAAAGGTGGGTCTGTAGGCGCTAACGTAATACAAATAAAAATAAAACTAGGACCTCCACCTTTATCCTAAACACACAATAAGCTCTGCCTTGGTCCATAAGAACATAAGAATGGCCATACTGTATCAGACCAATGGTCATTCTAGCCAACTATCCTGTGTTCCAACAGTGGCCAGTGGCAGATGCTCCAGAGGGAATGAACAGAACAGGGCAATTTCCAGTGCCCCATCTGCTGTTGTCCAGTCCTAGCTTCTAGCCATCGGAGGCTTTGGAACACCCAGAAAATGGGGTTGTGTTCCTGCCCATCTTAGCTAATAGCCATTGATGGACCTATCCTCCACAAATTTATCTAATTCTTTTTTTTAACCTACTTACATTTTTGGCCTTCACATCATCCCATAGCAGTTTGTTCCATGGCTTGACTGTGCGGTATGTGAAATACTTACGTATGCTGGTTTTTAAAACTGCTGCCTATTAATTTCATAGGGTGCCCCCTGGTTCTTTTGTTATGTGAAGGGAGTAAATAACACTTTTCCTTCACACCATTCATAATTTTATACACCTTTAACATCACATCTTAGTTGTCTCTTTTCTAAGATGAACAGTCTAAGTCTTTTTAATCTCTTCTAATACGGAAGCTGTTCCATACCTGTAAGTTTTTTTGCCCTTCTCTGTTCTTTTTCCAATATTAATATATCTTTTTTGAGATGGGGCAGTATTCAAGCTGTGGACATACCATAGATTTCTATTGTGATACTATGATATTTTCTGTCTTATTATAGAATCATAGAATTTTAGGGTTGGAAGGGACCTCAGGAGGTCATCTAGTCCAACAGCCTGCTCAAAGCAGGACCAATCCCTAACAAAATCATCCCAGCCAGGGCTTTGCGAAGCCTGACCTTAAAAACCTCCAAGGAAGGAGATTTCACCACCTCCCTAGGTAACCCATTCCAGTGCTTCACCACCCTCCTAGTGAAAAAGTTCTTCCTAATATCCAACCTAAACCTCCCCCACTGCAATTTGAGACTATTACTCCTCATTCTGTCATCTGGTACCACTGAGAACAGTCTAGAGCAATCCTCTTTGGAACCCCCTTTCAGGTAGTTGAAAGCAGCTATCAAATCCCCCCTCATTCTTCTCTTCTGCAGACTAAATAATCCCAGTTCCTTCAGCCTCTTCTCATAAATCATGTGCTCCAGCCCCCTAATCATTTTTGTTGCCCTTTCCTGGACTCTTTCCAGTTTTTCCACATCCTTCTTGTAGCGTGGGGCCCAAAACTGGACACAGTATTCCAGATGAGGCCTTACCCAATGCCAAATAGAGGGGAATTATCACATCCCTCGATCTGCTGGCAATGCTCCTACTTATACAGCCCAAAATGCCATTAGCCTTCTTGGCAACAAGGGCACACTGTTGACTCGTATCCAGCTTCTCATCCACTGTAACCCCTAGGTCCTTTTCTGCGGAACTGCTGCCTAGCTGTTCAGTCCCTAGTCTGTAGCGGTGCATGGGATTCTTCTGTCCTAAGTGCAGGACTCTGCACTTGTCCTTGTTGAACCTCATCAGATTACTTAAGGCCTAATCCTCTAATTTGTCTAGGTCCCTCTGTATCCTGCCCCTACCTTCCACTGTATCTACCACTCCTCCCAGTTTAGTGTCATCTGCAAACTTGCTAAGGGTGCAATCCACGCCATCCTCCAGATCGGTAAAGAAGATATTGAACAAAACCGGCCACAGGACCAACCCTTGGGGCACTCCGCTTGGTTATCTTATCAGATCATCAGGTGTGTAGAAGGTGTATGAACAGTGTCCCACAACAGTAGCAAGGACTCCACAGGATAGAGCAACATTTTGGTATAAATCCACTCTACACTCTAATTTCCTATGTTTTGCTGGCCTCTAGGGCCTGTTGCAAAAGAACATACGTCTTCCCTTTGGTGTGTGGGAGAGGAGAATCATGTTTTGGCAGGCTGGTAAGAGCCTAGTTGTTGTAGCCGTGTAAGTTCCAGGATATTACAGAGACAAGATGAGTGAGGTAATATCTTGGACCAACGTCTGTTAGCGAGAGAGACAAGCTTTTGAGCTACACAGAGCTCTTCTTCAGGTCTGGAAAGGTACTCAGGCCAGGTCTGCGCTACAGACCTATGTTGGTGTAATGACGTTGCTCATGGGTGTGAAATCCATGCCTTGAGCAATGCACCACTTAGACAGCACTATGTCGATGGACTGACATAGCTACCGTGGCTTGTGGTGGTGGTTTTACAGAATGGCTAAATGAGTGATCTTACAGTGGTGCAGCTGCATCAGAACAGCTGGGCCACTGTAAGCTCGCTAGTGTAGACATGGCTTAAAGGGCTAGCAGCTGCGCTACTGTAGCACTTTACATGAAGACAAGCCTTCAGAGTGTCACAGCTAAATACAAGATCAGACAGAATGAATGGTCCCATAGCATATACTCTAGGGGAAGTGACCCATTAACACCCCTGTAGTCATAGAACAAAAAGGAGGGGGGTTAGGGGTTACAGATCGTTGAAATAAGCAATAAATCCAGTGTCTTTATTAAATGAAATATGGCTTATTTCAACAATCTGCAACCCACTAACTCCCCTTTCTTTTTATCCTTTGACTGCAGGGTGCTAACAGGCCACTTCACCTTGAATGGTCCTGTACTTTAGCATAAGTAGTTAGAATATGTGCTGTTTGATCTTGTATTTGGCTGTGATACCCAGAGCCCTTTGCCAGACTCTGTGTACCTCAAAAGCTTGTCTCTCTTACCAACAGAAGTTGGTCCAGTAAAAGATACTACCTCACCCACCTTGTCTCTCTGGGAAGAGACTTAAAATGTAAAATCTGTGCCGTATGTACACCTGGACTGGTGGATAGTGCTGATCAGAAATTTGTGGGGGGGCGGAGGGACTGAAGATACTTTCCCTTTAAATGGGGATTTCATAATTTCCATAGCAACATGTTGTGATTTCACAAAGCTAGGATTATGACTTCACTGCAGGTTCAAACAAAAGGTAATGCGAGGTTGAGGATGGCACAAGCCCTTATCCAAACACGTGAATCTTCACGGTAGAAATGGGGATTCTAGGAGTTAGTACAAGTTAATGACATTGCATTTGTACAGACATTCTCTTTTTTTAATGTCTGCCTTATCATTAAAGACTCTGTTCAAAATCCATTAAATCAATCAGCAAAGTAACTGTGGAGGACGATGGTATAGCGTGATTTCTGTGTAAGTTTTGTATTGCTCTTATGTGGCAGTACAGAATGTCAGAACGGTGTGAATGTGTTGACAAATGAAAGCAGTTATTTATTCTGTTTGTGGAACTGAAAGGTCAGATCTCCAATTAATTTGATAAAATCTTTCCCCAAAGTAACTTTCTGTGTCTATTTAACTTATTAAATCAACCATAATAGCTCATACAAACTATGTCCTGCAAAAATGTTCTGTTATATGATTGTTCTAATTCTAACAATTCAGGTTGTATAGCAAGTCCATATGAAGAAATCTGGAGTCCTATCTTACATTACAATAGAACCAGTTGAGTCTTCATTCTTACTAAGTAACAAATGTAAAAAAAATCTAGCTAAGTGATGGTGCACTGATAGTCTGTGTGAATTGAGATGGGTTGAATGGTTCACGGCTTGCTTTTGGCCCTCATGTAATCCTTGTCTCTGATGCCTCCTGAGTTGTTGTCAAAAGCACTTTGCAAACGTTGCAGCAAGATAGTGCTGGACAGCAGTACGGCAAATGTTCTCCCAAGGAGAATGAAGTGACTTGATTATTTGCTCTGACACTGAAGCATCAACCCTGATCTGGATGGATCACTTCCTTCTTGGGATAGATCGCCTGATTTATCACTGCCCAGTGGAAGCACTTAAAAAATTTTTTTTTCCTAGAGCAGACACGTCCCTGCAGGGTTTCAGACACAGGGAAATCGCAAGCCCAGTGAGTGGCATGTAGGCAACAGGATTCAAACAGATGGATGAAAATATCTGAGCTGGATTCAGAATAAACTTTTGATTGAAACCTACTGGACTATTTCACATTGTGGTATGTCTGTTTTTTCTTGTGAATGAATCATCCAGAGCTAAAAATGGGAGTGGTGTTAGAATATTCAGGGATCTCACTTAGCTCAGAAATTCAGAAAGGTGAGATTAAATTGGAACATAGACAATGCAATATGAACAGTCCCTCTGTTGTGTGACTTAGTGCCAAAGCACTAAATTTTCCATATAATATGGAGTCTTGTAACCTGACTTGAACCCAGCAAATTTTGGGTTCAGGTCTGGTTGGGTCTGAAAACAACCCACCACTCACTGGCTTGGGTCAGGTAATCTCTGATGACCTCCTTCTGCCTGCCGGCTCTATGTGGTGGCAGCTGCTTGCCCCACTCCTGCGGGCCACCACCTCTTTGCTGCACTGTGGTGTGAGTGGGCTGACGAGTAGCAGTGTCATTCCCTCTGCAGCACACACAGTCCAGTGCGGCGGCGGTGGCCAGCTGGAGGGGTCACACATCTGCGGCTGTACTGACTTCATGGGCATGAGGTGGCCGGAGACAGATCACAGGCATGGGAGCAGAAAGCCTTTACCAGACCAAGTGGCAGTGGTAATACAGGTTCGGGGGGAAGTGTCGAGCTGGGCTTGGGCTGGGTCTGAAAATGAGATGACTAACTCTCTCGGGCTTGGGTCATGTTTGGATGGGCTGTGGGTCTAGTTGAGTTCAGGTCAGGCTTTAAAATTAGGCCTGAACAGACCTCGCATATAATAGATGAAGGAAATAATTGATGAAAACACAAAGATAAAACAGCGAAGGATAATAACTGAAAAGCATATTCAGACAGTCCTAACCATTCAGAGAGGACCAGTTTCTCAAAACAGAGGTTCAAAACAAAGGGTAAACACTATTGCACAGGTTTCTGACCAGTACAATTATATATTTTTCAGATAATAAGTCAGCAGAATAATTCAAAATACAGCATGAAATCTAAACCAGCTTCTGTGATTACAGAATTTTTCTAGATCATCCTCAGTCTACCGAACAAATTTCAACATTTTCCTCGTGTTAACACTGTTTTGAATTGCATCTCCAGGAGGTACTTCACAGAAAATAATTGTTTCTGACTAGTACCAATGAATCATAAATTCCTATCTGAATAGCATTAAAAAAGAACAGGATATGTTTAAGGCTTTCCCAATGCATGTATTAATGTCTGAGAGCCAGATCTCCTGTATCTTAGGGCTACAGGATATTAATGTGGATGTGATTAGAGCCCTGCATCTGTCCAAACCTGCAAACATGGTCCACGGATGGATATAAAGCAGATATCCGCAGATTTTCAGGGCTCTAGATGTGAGGGTTTTTTTTTAACTTACAGTGAGCTGCAGTCGATAATCTTAATACACATTTCTCAAATGTGTCCAAAGCATTTTAAAGAATAATATGCTCAGAGTCAGGCTGGGAGCAGACACTGATGTTCTGGCATAGAAAAGTAAATGTACAGAACGCTCTTCAGCCTATTGGTTTGTGTGTTTGCATTTCCCCCTCATCTGGCCCTGTGCTGACATGGACCATTTATCTTTTTTTTTTTTTTTTTCCTTTTTTACTGCCGAAATCTGTGTCCTGTGAAAATTGCTGTTCTGTCAAAAAGCAAGCAAATCTTGCATATGTAACAGCATCTCTTCTGCACTGCTGGCAGAGAAACAGTGTTGTATTTCAAACTGTGTTTTGAAAACCTATAAGCACCTCAAGCCACATCTCCAGAATATGTATTTGGTAACAAGATCTTGCTAAGGACGTCTGAGTCTGGTTCATGGTGCCCATCTGAGTAGGGGAATTTTAGAAAGTACTTGTTCCAACTGGAAGTACACTTCAGTTTATCCTGCATTTATTGTATGTAGAAAGTGTATGTATTTGGGCCTGTCATCCCATGGCAATAGGCAGGCTAAGATAAATGAGTTGTTAATGGCTGCCCACTAATTATAGGGCAGAGTTAATCTTTTGTTGGTGTAAAAAGAAAAGGAGGACTTGTGGCACCTTAGAGACTAACCAATTTATTAGAGCATAAGCTTTCGTGAGCTACAGCTCACTTCATCAGATGCAAGTGAGCTGTAGCTCACGAAAGCTTATGCTCTAATAAATTGGTTAGTCTCTAAGGTGCCACAAGTCCTCCTTTTCTTTTTGCGAATACCGACTAACACGGCTGCTACTCTGAAACCTTTTGTTGGTGTGTTGCTCACATGATTAAGCTGTTGGTAGAGGTGGTGAAAAGAAAATTGATGTGTATGAATATCCCAATAAGAATTGAGTTGTGCTGTCACTGGGGATAGTGGTAGGCAGAATGGAGAAATTATTAGTGAATTCTGTCTTGTAGCAAGGCTTGGACTATAACTCTTTATTTGTTGGGTTGGCTGGCTGCATGAGTGATGTTGCATTACAGTCTTACTTAGGACTATTTACCATTAACTGCTGCCATATGTGCCTTTAGGACTTGAATTTTGTGGAAGGTAAAAGTGATCTATGGTAGGAAGAAAGACACACTCAGGTAACAGCTATTGTAATATTACAGGGCTAGAATGGGGAGAGTTCCATATTCAGAGCAGATAAGATTCCATGAGCTTCTTAGGGGAAAAGAAGCTGATCCTGCTTTCCTTTCCCAGAGACCACCTCCTTGCTCTGTTTCTCAGGAGCCAATGTTTGAGGGCAATACAATGAAACTGAAATGTAGGAAGTGGGATTTTCTGGGACTGTTTGAAAATGGATTTATTTATTCTACAATAAGCAGAGGCCAAGCTTTGCTCTGTGCTTCCGCTAAGTGTACTGATAAGAACCTTAGGTATAACTCTCAAACTCATTTACTGTGTAAGGATTAGAGACCAGCCTCTAGTGTTATTGATAACCTAGTCTGTGGTTCTCAGACACAGGAGTTCCTACTGTCCTTAAAGCTCTCTTATTCCTTCAAAACCCAAAGGACTTCCATCAATACAAATGTCAGGTATGAGAAGAAAGGACAAGGCATACACTACAGAATGAACATTTTTTTCTTTTGGTCTTGTTTTTATAGCATTTACTATTTTGTTCCAAGTAGAATTCCCCTGGCATTGAGGCTTATCCCCTGGCACAGCTGTTATCCTGCCAGACAGAAAATTAGCCAACTTTTGTTTGGCTAATAGATGAAAGTCTTTAAAATGATATGGCCCATTGCCATGATTATTGGGTACATATGGCAGAACATGTAGAAAATTTGCTCACACATGAGGATTCATCTGCAATGTGCACTCATTGAAAAAGGGGAACAGTCACAGGGGAAAAGGATAAGGTTTATATGTTCATTATCTAACATTTTATTATGTGGTAACTGTGAGCTAATTTCTGGGGAACCTCAAAATCCAGAGTGTGGGTTCAGTTTGGGTACAGTTTACTAATTCAGATTTTATTTATCTATTTAGATTTCTAATAAAAAGGCGTCCACCTAAAAGCTGTGGGCACCTTGCCAGAACTTAGAAATCCATCCAAAAATATACTGCACATATGTTTATCTAAAGCTCAACCACTATTAAAACCTCTTGTGTCTGCTAAATGAGGCCAGGGCTCTTGAGAGAAGCAGCTTTCCCATGAGATTTGTGCTTCCAGACCCAGCTAGAAACATGGTGAAAGCTGATTTTTCACCATAGTTCAGCTCTTCTGGTTCCAGTCCTGGATGAGACTTCTGAAAAATGAATGTACACAAATGGGGCTGGTGAGTAGGGGAGTTCTCTGAAAGGTTCAGAACCCTGAAAGTTTGGTATGATTTTGTTTCCAAAAGCAGGTGAAGATTTGGGATGGAGGATGTTGGTGGTTTCTGTTTCCCTTTGAACTACTTTGCCTATCCCTAATATAAATTCTAATGCAGAGAGTAGGGCACTGTCATGATAGATTCATGGTCGCTCGTGTTGCTATGCAGATGGGCTTTTGCCATTTGTACCAGCTGGAGTTTTTTTAGGTCATGTGTCTTCATTCCTACATTTAATGCATTGTGATAATCAAGCGTGGAGGGCATGAACACATGTATCATCATGCCCAGGTCTGTACCCGACACGAGGGGTGCAGTCTTCTGGCCAGTTGCAGATGGAAATGTTTTTTTGTTTTGGGGGTTGTTGGGCGGGTTTTTTTTGGCCACCATGGGTTTTTTGGTATCTGATAGAACTGAGGAATCTGAAGGGACCTATAAGCTGTGGACCAACTTTTACAGTGTATGGACAATGAGGCAAATACTTCAAAATGTTTCCATTTTCCTAAAATTATAGCCTCCCTTTTGCTCGGGTTCATCTTTTGCCAGATGCTGATTTCAGCTGAGACTGAGAGCAGGGAGCTGGCTGTATAATCCTGGCACTGCAGCACGTGTTGTCACACCAGCTCTCAGTAGCTTCATATGTATTGAATAATATGGAGCAAAGGATTGAACCTTTTGTGTGTGAACGGGCTAAAAATATGATAAACTTTTGAGACAAAAATCTGTAGGAGACTCGCTGGTGAGTGCAGAGTGTTGAGTAACTATCACCAGATAGAAGAACAGGAGGACTTGTGGCACCTTAGAGACTAACCAATTTATTTGAGCATGAGCTTTCGTGAGCTACAGCTCACTTCCTTGGATGCATGCAGTGGAAGCTCATGCTCAAATAAATGGGTTAGTCTCTAAGGTGCCACAAGTCCTCCTGTTCTTTTTGCGAATACAGACTAACACGGCTGTTACTCTGAAACCTGTCACCAGATAGTAGCAATATCCCTGAGAACTTGTGGAGGATGGGAAGGGGCAATATGGTACCTATCTATAAAATAGGGGAATACGGGCAACCCAGGGAATTACAGACCAGTCAGTTTAACTTCGGTATCTGGAAAGATAATGGAGCAAATAATCAAACAATCAATTTGTAAGCACCTAGAAGATAAAAAGGTGATAAGAGTCCATGTGTTATAAAGAGGGGAGTGATAAATTAATTCTCCTTAACCACTGAGGACAGGACAAGAAGTAATCTTAAATTTAGCAAGGGAAGTTTAGATTAGACATTAGGAAAAACTTCCTAACTGTAAGAGTAGTTAAGCACTGGAACAAATTACAAAGGGAGGTTGTTTAACCTGTTCTTAAAAATTTCCAATGATGGAGATTCCACAAACACCTGTCGGGGATGGTCTAGTTAATACTGAGCCCTGCTTCAGTGCAGGGGACTGAACTAAATGACCCATTCAGTCCTACGTTTCTATGATTCTGTGGACAGCAGGGGGCTTTGTTATAGATTCTGAGGGCACTTGAAAATACTGAGAGTTTGGCCTCTGATTATGTGATTTGCTGAGCCCCAATTGTTTTCTTGATACTTCTTACTTTCCAGGTTCATAGCCAAGAATATCATGAGACTGCAGCGCCTGGGCATCACCCACATCCTGAACGCAGCTGAGGGGAAATCCTTCATGCATGTGAACACTAATGCAGAGTTCTACGAAGGCACAGGCATCACCTACCATGGCATTAAAGCTAATGATACCCAAGAATTTAACCTCAGTCGCTATTTTGAGGAGGCAGCTGACTTTATTGACAGTGCGCTGTCCCAGAAGGATGGTAAGGTATCTCCAAGAGTCTCTCTGCCCTGTTTTCTATTCAGTATGTGAATTTACTGGCCATTTGTTTCATTGTTTAAAATATTCCTTTTTTCTTTCCTCAGTTTTTCAGTAGAACAGAAACCAAAGCATTCAGATTAGGACTTAGACCTCTTGGTGAGGAGTTTCGGGCACTTGAATATACAATGAAGAATTTGCTCTCTATGAACAGAGCCCCGCAATGTATGAAACAATGGAAAACTGCCACAACAGTGGGTGATTTGGGGAGAGTAAAACAGCTAGGGCATCTTAGCAATGAAAGTGTAAAGGAAAATAATATTGGAAATGCTGTGCTAGGAAGAGAGGCTTTAATATTTCCTGAACATATTAGTGGATCAGAATGGAAAATCTGGAAAGTAATGCAGGACCCAAACACTAATTCAAGACAGTAAAAATCATAAATCAGAGTCAGGATGAACATTGCAAAATGCAACACTCAAGTCACAAGCTAATATTAGAGATGCAGATTAAATGCAAATAACACATGCAAGAGTGGATAATTTCTTAGCATAGGGCAGAGGTAGTCAATATGTAGACTGCAGGCCAAATCTTGACCACAAGACGTTTTGGAACGGACTGCAAAATCTTTTTATTTACTTGTTATCATTATTGTTGTTATTTTTATATTCTTTTCTCTGGAGTCTGGACATTGAGTATACCTTGACCAAGAAATTTGGATCTTGACAAAAAATAATTGATTACCCCTGGCTTAAGCCTTAGGCACCTATGTATTTTTGAAAATCCCACTAGGAATCTAAATATCTTTAAATACCTGCCCCCTATTGTTTGTGAATTGTTAAAAACCCACTCTCTCCGTAGTTAGGAGCTCACTTATCTATTTCTAGATCTTTTCTTCTTCCTGGTAGCAGGGGTAGTGGGCATATTATATTTTATATGACTGTGAAGGAATTCTCCCTTTTTTAAAAAGGGTATTTTATTATTGCATCATAAGCTCCCATGCATCTGAACATGGCCTTTTCCTTATCCAATATCCTGACAGTGGGCATAAGTTTTCACACTCTTTAAACAAATACAGCTAAAGTCAGTTAAATTATGATCCACAGATTTCATCCACCAATCCATTCTGAGCAGCTGTTTCCTCTGTCAGCAGCTCTATTTGCAGAAGGCTCAGAGGGAATATCCTTGTTTTTCACCCCTCTGTTCTTTCCAGAAGCAAGGAATTCTAGGAATAAGATAATATCCCAAGCCCAGTGTATCAGCCCCCACCCCCTTTAGCCTCAGGAACTTGTTATGCCATATGTTCACTCTTCTGTCCTGGACTGAGGGGTTTAAAATATGTTTTCACAAACCTTTCTTTGACCATGCACTGTATGATTGTTGCTTTGAAACAGAGCTTTATAAACACCGTCAGAGTATGGACAACCTCTTGAAAGAGTGTTTTGGGGGCAGCTCCTCTCCCATTCACATCATACAAAGCATCTCCTCTCCCATTTGTGGTCACATAACATCCCATGTGGCAGCAACAGCAGTTTCCTACATTGAATAGTGATATTAGGAAGGTATTCCATTTATTTTGCTGACTTCTGTGCAATAAAAGTTGTTGTTTTTTGAAAAAAGTTAATTCTGCTGTCTTCAGTGCTTTTCATTTAATCTCTTTCCCCCCTGCAAATTATGTTCTGTTTCCCGCAGCTGGAAATGAGGAGTCATACCAGTATTTTCCCAATTGGTTCCTTTCTCACAGATTAATTAACACTTTTCTACATTTACTATCTGCACCCCAGTCACCAAAAACAGGCAGACTTTTTAGGATTTGATTCATTGTTCCTCTGTTGTTTACTTGGTCATCTTTAGATGTAGCATGAATGCTCAGAAAGTAGGACAGAAGATAAGGACCAAAAACTCCAGCGCGAAGGCAGCAGGTTTTATGCATATTAGGGGAATCGCTGACATTTTTAGATATTTTAACACAACTGACTCAGTGCTGCTTCTTTTTCCTCTAGGGTCTCCTGTACATGCCCTTAGAATGCCCTGCTCATTGCTTTACTCATCATGGGGCCAGATGTGAAGTGAGATGTATCAATTTACTCTTTTATTCTTAGTGGGCTAAATTTGGAGATGGCATGTAGGATTGGGTGTAAATTACACAGTCTAAGATTCTGTAATATACACATGAGGGCGTGGTACAGAAGAAGGTATAAATTACACCAATTGAGATGGCCTCTAGACAGACATGAATTTGGCCTATCTGTACAATTTCCTCATCAGGAGAAGATTATAGACTTTACCAAGGCCCCAGTGCTTGTACAGAGGGCAGGGTTAATCTACTCTAGAGTTGAATGTGACAGTCCTTAGTATGAGTGAAATTGTAAGGGCATTAATTAATGTTTGTTCAGTGCTTTGAAGGTATAAAGCAAGTTGAGTGCTGAGTAATCCAAAAGAGTCTGCAGAAGGTATTGTAGTAACGCCAGAGGGTTTCTGAGCAAGAAGAAATGGTAACTGGGAATTGGTGTAGCAGCTTCTCAGATTAAACACTTCTTTGGGACTTTATTAAAGAGAGAGGGAAAGGGTGACACTTTTCCGTGCTGGTTCCAAACACTGTCACTGGTCAGAGGATCAGAACATAGATAAAAGATGTCTGGTTTGAATAAACAGACTGCTGCTTGGTTAAAAGAAACAATCCCTGAGTCATGAGATTTTTAGCTCTGAGAACTCTCACTTCAGATGGATTATCTGGTTATGGTATGTGCCCCCTGGAATTTCTGCTGCACCAAATTATCTTAAACATTTTCAAATGGAAGTTCTGGTATAATATTAGATACCTTGCTGCTCCCCAGAGTCCCAGGAAAACTTGAGATAAGCTTAGCGATGCTGCAAAGCAAAAGCTTGTAACATGGGCCTCCTCTATACTGAAAGCTTGGAAGTACAGAGTGCAGTAGGTCAGCTTGTGCTTCTCATCAACTCATTATTTCTGCTTACTTCATATTTCTTCACATGCT
This sequence comes from Lepidochelys kempii, assembly GCF_965140285.1. NCBI lineage: Eukaryota > Metazoa > Chordata > Testudines > Cheloniidae > Lepidochelys > Lepidochelys kempii. Next base: position 18,577,380 of record NC_136406.1, on the reverse strand, counting down.
CCCAATGACTTTCTCAGCCCACATCTGAACAGCTGAAGAGTCTTTTGCAGAGGGGGAGAGAGAACTCTTTCTAGGGAGTCCAGGGGGATCTGCCTTTGGCATATTTTTATTTTTTGGTAGGGGGTTAAGGGATTGACAGTTTACAGTTTGATCAATCTGATGAATTCCAAAAGCAAGAATTTACCTCTTCCTAGTAGCTTTGTGAGCCAGAGAAACAGGCCTGCACCAGCAAGGAGAGTTTAGCAGGTTCAGGCAATTGGGGTGAACTGTAACAGAGGCACGGAAGTCCTGCTGCACCTGGTCAATTTGGATAGTGCTCACAGAAATGTGAATACCAGTGACAAAATGACTCTGAATGTTCAGTCATTTGTCAGTGCCTTTGTTAATTCTGATGGGGCTCCTTAAGTCTCAGGTGCTGTTAAGCAACTTCTGACCTACCAGTCTAGTTATTATCCAAAAACTAATAGATTTTTAACTAGGTTAAAGGTCCATTCCAGTTATTAAATGAATCCATTATTAAAATTATTTGTATTGTATGGTAGGGCAGGGAGTTAATTGGCTTCACCCCCCTTTCTTTTTCAGACAAGTCACTATCCACACCACAGATCTTACACCTGTGTCCCTGTTCCCTTCCTGCCCTTAGCCAAAGATGATTCCAATTTCCCCACCCCCATTCCCTGTTCCCATTTTCCCCACACACACACCCACCCACTTCCTGATTGACTGCAGACTATATAGTAAAACTTAAGTTCTGCTTAGCTATACCTTAACCAATCATTTTCCTGAAATTTAACTAACCAATCCTAACATAGTGTAACATGATTATTTAACCAATTCTATCCCACCACCTTAATTAGTTTACACCCAGAAAAATTAATTATACAGCAGACAGAAACAATCACAGAACCAGACAGAGATTATACAGACAAGCAATAGCAAAGTGGGAACTATAATGACAAAACAATACAGAAGTGAGGATTTCACATCCCAGCTATTGATAAGTGAGTTCTTGCCAGACAGGATGCTATCAAACTAAGTTTCCTTTTACATTTTCTAGGCACTTCCCTTTCTCTGGAGGTGATAGTCACTATCAGAACAGGATTGTAGTCTCTAAGGTGCCACAAGTACTCCTTTTCTTTTTGCGAATACAGACTAACACGGCTGCTACTCTGAAACCTATCCTCTCTTTGGTTCCTGGAGGGATAGTGATAACTTTTCTCCAATACTGCAATGATGAGCAACGATGGAAAGGGAAGTGGCACCGAGTTCCAATAATAAATATTATAGACATAAAGGAGAGTGGTTAGGAGATCAGCCTTTAAATTAACACAAAGGTTGCAATGCTGATGTTCCTAAAAAATTCCCTCAAGGATCTCAATAGCCCAAGGCAAATATGCTAAGAGCCTTTTCTCTGCTGCAGTTCAAAGTAAACTGGCTTTCATGCATCCGATGAAGTGAGTTGTAGCTCACAAAAGCTTATGCTCAAATAAATTTCTTGGTCTCTAAAGTGCCACAAGTCCTCCTTTTCTTTATGAGAGAAATGTGTGATTCCTCTGTCCTCTTGCTTCTGCAATGGGTTTGTTTGGGTCAGCATCTCCCATCTCCCCTGTGTTTAGGGAGAGGGTCTGTCTTTAGAAACATGGGCCAGTGAGAAGCCACCTGAGAGCAAACCAGCTTGGGCCAGATTTCAAACAGGGAGAAGGGAGGTGATATTTTATTTAATTTCTTTTTGGTTATTTATCTACAGCACATTCCCCACAAATAGCTGGAGTAATAGCATTCAGAATCCTGTATCAGTCAGCTGGCTGCATTCTGTGTGCTCTTGGTGCAGGTATGTTTTGTAACTGGGTTCTGCTGGCTATTGGTGCTGCATAGTCAGCACCTTCATTTGTATCCTGTAAGCTGAACAGGCAGCTTCTCTAAAATGAGAGTGCTTTCATGCTCATAGAAAAGGAGGACTTGTGGCACCTTAGAGACTAACCAATTTATTTGAGCATAAGCTTTCGTGAGCTACAGCTCACTTCATTGGATGCATGAAATAAATGTGTTAGTCTCTAAGGTGCCACAAGTCCTCCTTTTCTTTTTGCGGATACAGACTAATGGGGCTGCTACTCTGATACATGCTAATGTGACTTCAGAAGCAGAGATGTGGCAGTAGCAGGGGAAGGTGTAACTGAGGTAGAGACATAGGAAGTGCTAGGATTGCAGCATAAAGGATGTGTATCTTGTTTTGTGAAATGTTATATCCAAACAACAACTAAGTCTCTGTTTATACCATGCATCTGCAGCCTTGCATACTTTTAATTCTGTGTTTTTAATTTCTCTACCACATTGGTTCTTCTGCAGAAGATGAAGTTAGGGAGTCCTGCAGGCTGCTACCCTTATTCTAGACTGAAAGATTGCAGGAACTTAGCAAATGGAAGGAGTCCAATTCCTCTCTCTTTGGAAACAAATATGGTATTTTCTGCTTTAATTTGTACAGGTGTTTATAATGTGTAATTGTTTTGCAGTCTGCTGGATGGTAACGTGGCTGCTAACAGAGACACAGTACCTGTCTTCTAGCTGAGACCATTCAAAATTCAGTCATTGGGTTGCTGAAGGACCAGTGTTACTCTGTTCATTCATCTTTCCATCAAAGGTGTTTCTGTAGTGCTTCCGAGTTATAATTTGTTGTTTTCTGTATGTTCTCCCTGTACAGGCCGGGTATTTGTGCATTGCCGTGAAGGCTACAGCCGCTCCCCGACACTGGTCATTGCTTATCTGATGCTTCGCCAGAACATGGAGGTCAAGTCCGCTGTGAGCGCTGTCCGGCAGAAGCGGGAGATTGGGCCCAATGATGGCTTCCTGAAACAGCTCTGCCAGCTCAATGAGAGATTAGTGAAGGAGGGCAAACTGAAGCCCTAAACTGAGGAGCTGCATTTTCTCAGAAGGGCTCTCCGAACTGTCAAAGGGTGCACGTTAGGTGCTTTAGATACCCAAAATCAAACGGCTAGGCTAGGTCATGTGGTGTGAGGGAGGCAGAGTCCCTTCTCCTTGTCTAGTGAAAGTATCTCCCACATGTCTGGGTCTGTCCTTTAAAATAGCACAAAGCTCCATCACTCCTAGGAGTTGTTGCACTAAAGAAAGCTCTTTAGAGGGATAACTCCAACAATGTATCAGCTGTCATCACATGTGTTTGTTTCAGAGCCCACTGGAGGTCCCATGACATAATGTGCTTCGCATTGACTTTGGATGTCATTTATTTAAGCTTCATGTTCTTGAATCCCATCCATGCAGCTCAGCCACATGGGTGCCCAAGAGCAGAAACGCACCTCCCTTCACTTGCTTTTAATTGAAGTACTGTATTTTTAAAAGTGTATTTCACACACTCACAGGTGCCTAAAGTCTGCACTCTCCCCTATTAGTGTGTATAGCTTTGTGTGTGGTATGGATATATACAATACAGTATACATACAGGGCTTGAGTGTGGCAGTAAAGCCATCCAGAGTCTGATGTTAATACAAGTACCCTTGTAAATAGAGTTTGTATATCTGTTATTTGTGTTTATTATTAAGTAAAAACAAAAATGCTGTATTTTTTCATCTTAAAATTCAGAAGGAAAAGTAAAATATAGAGAGCCAGTATCAAAGGACAGAATTGAAAGTGAGGAGCAGAGAATGGGAGTGCTTAGGTATATTGATACTTGGTGTGGTATAAGAACCTGAACAGAAGACACACACAATATGAATTGGCTGCTCATGAGGGATTTAGGTGAATTTCAGGTTCTTTTTTTTTTTTTTTTAACCTCACTATTATTTATATTGCCCCTGGAAAGCTTGAACCTGAAATCTTTCTCCTCACTGAAATGTTTTCCCTTCAAGAAGCACACATGCTGATTGCTTATTGTAAGTTGCCCATTGTAAGGGACAGCACATTCTGGCTTGAAGTAGGATTGCACTGTTTGTGTTTAAACAGAAATGAGCCCTGTTGTCCCTCACATGGGCATGGCAAACATTTACTTCCAAGTGGTTGATATCTTTGGCCTCTCTTAGACACTGCCTCATTGAGTCACTGCAGTATCTGGAGAGGGAACTGCTTCGTTTACCATGTGTATGTTGGCTGAGTGTGCAAACATAACTTTAAAAACTAGCACAGTGCTGTACATGTACTCAGGGCCTCACCGGTGCACCCACAGAGTTGTTGGTAATGCTATCAGAACCCTGCACATACTTGTTCAGTTTTTCTGTGTGGTTTTATGTATTAACAGGAAAACCTCTTGTATTATTGATGCACAGAGTGCCCAGCACTAGGTTGTTCTTTTTATGTATTCGATTTTTTTAACCATGTGTTATTTCCTGATCTATTTTTATTTTAATATTTTTACACTGTTTGGTTTCAAGAAAGTTGTGGGTTGGGTCACTTGGCCTATAACTCCACATGTGACTTCTCTAGTCAAAAACAGGGCTTGCTTCAGTTTCTTTGCATAGGATAGGTATAGCCAAACAAGTAGTCCAGCTAGCACCATACTGTGTCTCTGTCAGCAGCTAGTTCCAGATGCTTCCACAGAAAAATGGCCTCATAATGGATGATTATGGAACAATCAGCACATAGGGTAAGTATGTACTGAATTCCATCTACTGAATCCTGTGCATTTAGTGATTCGGCATTTGCGCTGAATTACAACCTTTATAGAATTTTATCATATCTAATGCATTTGGGGATACTTTTCACTATCAATATAAATGTCTGATTTTTTAAAAAACCTTGACTTCCATGTATTGTGGTAGTGAGTTCCACATGTTAATTATGTTTGTGTAAAAGTCTTTCCTGTTGATCAGATTTTTAAATCTATTGCCTTTTAATTTCCTTGGTTGCCCATTTTTCTGGTATTATGAAAGCTGGTGAATAGGAGCACCTACCTTATCTTTTCTACATTACTCATTCTCCATTTTGTATACTACAATCTTGTTTACAGATAAAGCTGTTTTTCTACTTGATGGAATAGAGCTTTTATCTCTTTACCTACATCAGTGTATTGCAAATATGAATCAAAATAATATAGAAAACACACTCTCTCTGTCTCTTTGGCTTTGATTGGTATTTAGAAGCTAGGGCTCCAACCCAATGAGTGATCTAAAAAGAAATTATTATTAGGTATTAGATTTTTTTTATTCCACAGATGCTCCTGGATTGATCTGTTTAGTTAGTGGGAGTGTGATCAGAAACATCCAGGAAGGATCTCAGTATTTTTTGTTGGAATAGTAGAGTCCATCTGCTTTGTGGTGATGATAGGATTTGCACAGCTCTGTATTGTCTTAATGAACCACCTAAAAGCAGGTGGAGAGATTGCTGCTTGCTGTTGGCATATGACTAAAATGAACTGGAAATCAAGAAAGATATGAAAAATATCTCCATATTTTTCTTCTTTTATAGGACCTTTTCAGAGTTCATTTGCAGTGGTGTAATATCACTAATTTCAGTGGCATAACATCTGATTTACCCCAGTGTAAATGAGATCAGAACCAGGTCTTCAGTGTTCAACCTTGGCAGATGTGGTACCTGTTGAGGATGAATGACAGATGCCTGTGGGAAATGAATTAACCCAAAAGCAAGCTCTGAAACATTATATCCTATAGTGAGTTACTGAGTACTTTGATTCATACATAAAACTGATTCCTTGTTTCTTGTTCTGCTCATACTCTTGAAAAGTGTAAAAAGGGTAGCCGTGTTGGTCTGGATCTGTAACAGTGGCAAAGAGTCCTGTGGCACCTTATAGACTAACAGATGTATTGGAGACGTATTCACCCACGAAAGCTTATGCTCCAATACGTCTGTTAGTCTATAAGGTGCCGCAGGACTCTTTGCCACTTGAAAAGTATAGTTAAGAGTATAACTTGTGATGTCACATGTGCTCCTCCAGTCTTTCATCTGTTCTTCCAGTTTAAGCCCTTTAATGTTGCATAGTATTCTGCAGATTGCAGCTGTCTGAGAAGAGCTCTTAGTTCTAAATTTAATTCCATAATCATGTTATGCTTCTTAGTGCATCTCTTTGACTGTAGGTGCCAGATCTTATTAAAAGGGAAAAAATAGAGATTTCCTCCATCATAAGACGAAATTGACAAAGTACCAAAAAAAATACTGTGCCTTTTTACTGAAACTGGAGTGGAGCTGCCAGCTGCTGCTGTGTGTTCCTTACTGGAGTGACCATTGAGAAAGATATTTTTAAGCACAGAAGAGTAGGTAAGTAGTAACATGGTGCAGTACCAGTGATAAAACTCTTTTAGCTGTAACTAAGAATGCCTCTTCTGGATTTGTTGATAAAAGTTTTATCTCTAAATAACAGCACTTTGCTTTTTGTCAGAGTAGATAGAGTTAGAGCTTTGGAGAAGGGAGGATGTCTCTTCAGGATACAAACCTGTCACAGAGCAAGTAAATCTGCCATGCCAGATCCAAAATAACAAGAACAAAAGCAATTGCTTTTTGCTTTGCAGGAATGTTTTGGGTTTGTTTGGTTGTTTACTAAAAAAGCAACTCCAATAAGTACTGAGTCCTCTAAAATATTATCGTTGTTTGCAAAGACTGTTCTCATGCTTTAGACTGAACCAAAAATGTCCTAGCCATTTCACTACTACAGGGGCAGGGTTTATAATTTAGAGAAGAGTATGAGGTGTGGGACTTCAATAGTCAGAAACCTTTTTGTACTTTTTTGTTGTCGTCATCCTTGGGCCATGCAACTAAGACACAGCTGTTTACAACAGAACTGCAACAGTTCTGCATGTTACACTACAGCAACACGTAGTACAGCCAGAAATTAGTTCATGAATGGGTGCCGTTGCAACTGTGTACGGTGAACAAGTGGTTTCCTGTAAATGGCAAACATTTTGCAAAACTAGTTCAGAATTTGAGAGGTAGGCTCTGAATGGAGGACTAGTAGCCAGTAACTACTGTGTTCCAATTCCATTTGGACTCATTGTATGACACTGGGCTGGTCACCTTTCTCCTATAAAATGGAAACAATACTTACCTACCTCACAGGGATGTTGAAGATTAATTAATGGTTAGAAAGTACTTTGAAGATTAAAAGCACTATATAAATGCTGAGTATTATGCAATCTTTGACTTGAAAATCTTCTGTCACATGTATGTTCCTTCTGACAAGAAGGAATCATTACAATAGGTGTGAGAGTGGCAATGCTTTATAGTCATTTAAATATTTACAATGAACTCTCTCTTGGTCAGGGCCAGTTAAAATCCCTGATGCAGGCGTGAGTACAAACAGCAGGAATTTTACTTTCTCCAGTTTCATTAAAATTAGTATTACTAGTTTGACTGCGCTAAAATAATTTTGTTCATGCATCCATGTCATGGGCTCTGCCAATGTGTAAAACTGAAAATAGAACAGACCTAGGTGGTAACTTCCATGCGTTTATTATTGGAAATTGGAAACCTCGTGTTCTGTGATATCCCAACCCTAAACATAAATGGGCAGCTTCTGCCCTACAGTGTTTTCTATGGGAATTTGGAATTGAAAGTCTAAAATGTAACTTTGAAGCTGTTAGTACCACCCACAAACTTCTAAAAAAAAATCCTGATCTATACCTATAGATCTAGCTAAATGGTACTGATCTATACAAACAGAACCTGCACTGGCTTTCTGTTGAATATCTCCGCTCTGTTTCCATCCAGTGGGATTAGCAATTGTACAGGTTTGTCAACGAGCCATTCTTATCTCCTTTCGTGTACACTTTAAGGCTCCTGTACTACTGGAGTTGGAAGACAGCTTTCTGTACAGGGTACTAGAGAGGAAAATGTACAGGGCACAAAGTTATGTAGCGAGCAGGTTCTTTTCCTCTATCTTGGTTGGAGCTCCTGGTGTTCAGTAAGAGGAGTTTTATTCCATTATGTGGGGATCACTCCAATTAGAAAAATCAAATGTACAATGCTGATGTTTTGTGATGTGACAAAATAAATTACCAGAGTTAAATTGTTTGTTCTGTACAGTGTGTTGTGGTGTTTTGCAAAAAAAAAAAAAAAAAAAAACACCAACCCCAAATATGTTTGAGCAATGTGCAATAAAGTCTGTATGGTGCAGTTGGCATGATGAACATTACGGTGTAATTTGCATGGAATTGCAGCAGTCCTCAAGGGGAATGTCACAGATGGCCATAATTACAGCAAATGAGAAGAGCTGCCTCACACCTGAAGAGAGGTTCTCAGTAGAATATGATTTCTATGGACATTAAGAGAATACTCAAACAACTTGCACAATCACCTGGGTTCTGTACACACACAATCTGGGTTCAATCCCCACAGGTTACCTGCTACTTATTGGCACATTCTGTAAAAATGCAAAAGGGCAGAAAAGGGGAGGATCTGTCCTAAACGCAAAATGAAAATGTGTTTATTAATCAAAAAAGTAGCTCATTTTGGAAATGCTGGAACAGCCCTGATTTAGCAGTTCTGTTAAAGCTCCCTCCACTTTCCCTTGTTGCAGTCTGGGCAGAAATGTTCTTTCCAGGAATCAACTGTTCAAAAATAAGACTTTTTAAAATTTCATCACAAGCCTCCCACATTGCTGAAAAGCTGCAGCATTTGGGACTGAGCTTAGTGTGTCCTGCTAGTGTCTCAAATTATGCCAATTGCTATAAGATGTCAGCACCTGTCAATTGAAATTAAACGTTTGTAAGTTAATTACCCAAATCCACATTGATTGTAGCTTACATTTTCAAAACACTGAACAATTTTCTACTTTATTAAACACAAAGTCAGTTTTTAGGCACAGCTAAGATGTTTATAATTTCATGAAAAGGGGACTCTGCCCCCTTTTCTGTGGTGCACCAGTCCCTTTCTTCCATCTCAGATGCTGGCCACAAACAAAGCTTTCCAAGTCGTACTTGTTACATTATGTGCTGTAACTACCACTTAAAAAGAATCAAAGGTGAAAAAATATAGCAGAGCAGATATGGATTTTTGAGAGCTGAATTGCAGTGAGCTGATTTTCAGAGGTGCTGAGCACCTCCACTGCCACTGAGTTCATAAAAATACTGAGCACCCTTAATCTCAGAAGAGTAGGCCATGCATCTTTAAGTGGGCATGTGTGCTGGCAGCTGAGTGTTTGCACATAGCTTATTAAGACTTGTGAATAGCAACACCAAGAGTGTGAATGGACAGTATTGATATCTTCTGCAGCACAGGATTTAGGCTCTGCTTCTACTGGAGGCAAGGGGAGAGAGAACCTGAAAAATGAGACTTTGCCACCAAACAGATTAAACTGCAGAACTTCAAGCAGCTGGATGGGGCTAGGCTGTGAACTTGGGTTACCCATTTGAGATCTTTTATTCTGCAAGTCTAAGCATTGTCTCATTGCTGTCGTGGTTTAAATCTGCACTGAGAATACACCTCTGGGCACCTCACAGCTGGTGTAGAAAGCGCTCAATGTAAGCAGTGGTTTCCCCTGGTGTTACTGTAGAAATCCCCCAAGTAAATAAAATCTACAAATCTTAACCCCCCAAAAAGTTGGTTGTTTTTCTTTTCTTTTTTGGGTGTGTGAGAGAAAGGGAGGAGAAGAGAGAACCAAGGATGAAACATTTTTGTGGAGCAGGGAGCTCTTTTTCATAGAGTTGCTGTAACCCCTTTCCTCACTGCTGAATCTCATCTGCGTCATGGCATCTCTTTTAGGGCCTTGGCTTGCTTATTTCTTACTCCTCCCACAAATCCTCTCTCCTCACTGCTTGCAATTCAGAAATGATATCTCAAAGTTGTATCCATAATGGCTGAACAAATGGTCTCTCTTTCCTGGCTGTCAGAGCTGTATGCAGATATATGTGGGATAATTAATAATGCATATTTATTCTGTTTGGAAGAACAATGGCAAAAGTGATAAGCACAGAACTCCCATGGATGTTACTCTGAGCTGTAGCTCACGAAAGCTTATGCTCAAATAAATTGGTTAGTCTCTAAGGTGCCACAAGTACTCCTTTTCTTTTTGCAAATACAGACTAACACGGCTCTTACTCTGAAACCTTTTAGCCCTGAGTGTTTCAAGCCATCTCCCATTACTGAAACAACCATTTCCCAGCTGCAGACACATTTTATGTCATCAAGTCTTTCCCATTTCTAACCACAGGGGAAAATCCCCTGCTGTTTTAATTCTTAGTGTTAGCACTCATTCATGCAGTGTTCTAGAAACACTATCTCAGGGCTTAAGTGGTGCATCGGACCTGTGCACATGAGTAAATTTCACTCTGAATCTTTTATGGAGGATGAACATTGGTTACTAGATGACAAGCAATAATCTTTGAAATGCTGTTGCTTGTGTGGTGTATTGAGTTTACCCTCTGTGAACTACCAGCCACTAGTAGGTGACATGATTGCAAACACGTTAGCAGGTCTGATTTTCATCTAGCACTGGATATTGGTGGAGCGTGGGAGAACTGACAGACACAGGCACAGCAGACTATTGTAGATAGCACTGGTGCATATTCTTCCTAACACCAACATTTATGGATATTTCTCTAAACACAGAGCACAGCCTCTTCTTGTGTGTCTGATTCCTGGGTGTGTGTGTGCACGTGCACCACTGCCTTGCCTTGGGGTGAACTGAGAGGGAGTAAAGTAATGTTTGTTTCAAACAGCGGACCCCAGTTGGTGTTACAAGGTGGCTGTCTATTGTAGCAGAGATGCCTTAGCCTTAGACCAAGACTGATCTTATCTGGCATATCCACACCAAGAAAAAGAATTTTGAGTGCACTGTAATATTAGCACAAGACACAAATCCAGGCAACAAGAATTTTAATCTGCTTCTCCTTTCCCCCATTCCTATAAAAGAAACATTTACTGGATTTCTTTTGTCAGATCAATAGAGCCCCCAAACCCAGGGTGCATTAAATGTCAGTTATCTGTACAGGGATATGGAGAATTCACTTTACTATGAGAGAAATCAATGATTTAAGTAACTATGGATTGGCTTTTTGACGTTACATTGAAGAATTAAATTGAAAGTGATTGACGTTTGATGGCATTACATGATCTTTTAGCCAATCACAATGAGTTTCTTTCTATTTCCTCTCAATGAGATTATTCCTGATTTATGGACATATCTATCTCTGACATTCACTGTCTCACACTTTAGGCTGTTCCCACATTGTGCCACCATCTACAGCTCTGTTCTTCCTTCAATCAGTGGAGTTACATGGGTGTAAATGAGGGCAACGTATGGCCCTTATTGTAGAAGTAGGTGCTTTACTTGACTTACTCATGTATTTAAACTCATTTCAGTTAGGATTGCCCATTACAGTTCAGTCTGTTCCACCATATATTTAGCTGTGCCACACCTGAAGAAGAGCTTGGTGTAAGCTCAAAAGTGTGTCTCTTTCACCAACAAAAGTTGATCCAATAAAAGATAGTATCTCATCCACATTGTCTCATTGCAATTTAAGTTGGTTGCACAGAGTATTATTTTAATTAGCTAGGATGGCTATCTTTGACAGAGGAATAAAGGTTGTATAGTGACATATTCAAGAATCATGATAGTGAGGTTTCAAAGGATTTGGCATCAGCTATTCCCTTCTAAAACATTAAAAGATTTTTGAAATGTACATGGCAAAAATCAGACACAGCCGTCAGACTGAGAATTGGCTATATAGCAAGTACCCCTATCTTAAAGAATAATGAACAGCTAAGAAACACTGCACAAACCGAAGGGATAATGGATCCCATTAACAAAGATGATTAGTAATCGTAACATTTTATTTATATAGCACCAATTTACCCAAGCGTCCTCCTATGTACACTACACTTAAACAAATATAGGGTACATGGCTAAAGCCCTATGGGTTTGCAATACCAAACATTAAATCGGCAAAGAGACCCATGCACCTCTTAGAGAAAATATGCCACGGCTTTAGTAGGTACCACACTGGCAAAATGAAACAATCCTTGTCAAGAGCACAGTGGTTACACCAACATATCTGTTCTAATTTTAGTTTTAAATTCAGCAGCTCTGTATTGCCTGTAAGTTGTTAGATTTTAAGTAGCTATAATTCTTGAATAAGCAGCAATTGATGCAAGTGCTTATTCTTTCTACCACTCACCCATTCATTCCCTTTGAAAATAAGCCCTAAGGTACAGGATGTTCTTCAGGTATTTGAATTAAGGATTTGTTTGTAATCCCATTACTTTGTGGGAGCTAGCCCTGCAACTCCCACCAGATGGTGCTATAACCCTATCATTCTTCACCAAATGGAGCCATAATTCCATCCCTTGTCACTAGATGATGCTAAAGACAAGCCACTTTGACATGCTTGCCCAGTGACACTTCCCATCCTATAAATACATTAATGAACAGATTTAAAAGCCTCTTTTTAAAGCTAGTCTTGGTTCCAGGACATGTCGCTATTGAGATAGTTTGAAGTTCCTTTTTTCTATGGGGTGGGACACTCCCCACCTCAAAGTTACCATCACACTCACGGTAATGCCTGCCCTGATTTCCTCCAGACTATCCCCATCACTCAGCATCCCCAGGGGCTCTTACAGTGGAAATCTGGAGTTTTTCTAATGTGTGTTATGTAGCATGACTCTCTTGTGGTTGCAGTGTCTGAACTGAGACATTAAAGAGGAGGGGCAGAGATGTCCTAGTAGGAAGCTAGGGAGTCTCTCCTCTAGGGTGACCAGACAGCAAGATGGGAGGTAACAGATGCCTATATAGGACAAAGCCCCAAATATTGGCACTGTCCCTATAAAATCAGGACAGCTGATCACTCTACTCTCCTCCCACCTCCAACCCCTCCCTTCTGCTGCAATGTTTTGAAAATACAAATGCAAGTCATTGGGTGCAGCCTGATGCATTCAAAAGGCAACATATTGCTCTTCAGCAGAAGCTTTATGAACCAGAACTAAAAGCTGCCCCAGCAGGGTTGGTTTAGCAGCATCCACAAAGGTGCAAAGAGCAGCTCAAGAAGCAGGGAAATTCTGCCCCTTGATCTTCTGTGGAATTGAAAGCCTGGACAGCTTGTAAATTGTGAGCCATAATTCACTGCAGAGCTCAAACGCACACATAGCTCACAGGCCAGAATGTCCCTTGCCCAGGTATTTCTCCCGCTCCAGTGGTTCCACTGAGCACCAGATGTTTCACATGACAGGCTTGCTTTCAGAAGCTATTTTTACATGTGTGTGCCTGCATAATGCAGCACTGGGCCTCTAGACAACAGCATCAAGGGCCTCAGGCTAACAGAGAATGTGGTGGTAGGTCTAGACAGCAGCACCCAGAAACTCCAAGAATGGAATGCCAGTTCGTTCCCTGTACCACGTATCCCCACATGGCAGAGCTAGCAGGGCTGCTCTTTCAGCTTACAGAATAGAGTTGCAGTGCTGAAGATGGGTCTCTTGTATACTTAATACTGCCCGTTAGTGGGTATGCATTATGATGCAGTCTACTGACAGGCAGAATCACAACCTATTTTTTTCAGCGGACCACACTGCTTCATTTGGTGTGCAGGATGAACCGTGGATGAGGCTGGAACCCATAGCACACCTGCTTCATTCATTGCAGAAGCCAGATGATGTGAATGGACTGAGGTAAGGGGCTGCCAAAAGAGGTAGGCTTGCTTGTAGTTAAGGCACTAGACTCAAGACTGAGATTTAAGCTCTTTTCCTGCCTCATCCACGGAGGCTGAGCCCTTGGGCTAGTTGTTTAAGCCAAAGTTTTCAAGTGTGGTCTGATTTTGGGTGTCCTAATTTTTGCATTATTTCTCCCAGGACCCCAATGAGCAACACAGATAAACATTAGCACAATGCTTTTAAACATATTTCTTCCTTCAATATTACATATATGAGAAAAGAAAGTTTTGTGCTTTGTGCATCCCTAAGACCAGATTCCTTAAATGTGATGTTTGTACTAAAGATCTGACATTGACAATGATAGTACGATCCTGTGAAATATTCTCTGTGCAGACGCTTTGCCATGCCATGAAAGGTAGCTACAGACAGGCAACTTCATTATTTAGAAATGTGCAATTCTGGAGACGGTTAGATAGAGTGGTGCGTGAGTGGAAACTCCTCTGTGATTATCAGTATTAACTCTCTTTGGTGCTCTGCACACTTCCTGCCCAGTCCATCCATCTTCTGTACATGCTGCCATGACTGTGATCCAGTCAAAGTCCCTAAGCCATGTATGGGTGGACGGGTTAGTACTCAGGTCAAAGACGTCCTGGGAACTGCTGAAAGAATGGTTGGGAATTAACTAAGTGGCACTCTTTCCTCTAAGTCGATACTGAATTAGTGTCCCAGCCTCGTGCTAGAGGGCGCATTGCTGCTGAAGGTGGCAATTTTCAGATGAAATATGAAGCCAAAGCTTTGCTCTCGCATGGAGCATTCAAAAATCACATGGTTCTTTTGGCAAGAGTAGGCTGTTATGTAGAATGTATCTTGCCAGGGCACCAGATTTATGTAAAATGACCCTGGATACAGGAACTGTCTTTCCTACAAATCTAATCTAGCATGTAACATGGCTGGTCAGTGCACTCAAACATGAGAATGGCCAGACTGGGTCAGACCCATGATCCATCTAGCCCAGTAGCCTGTCTTCAGACAGTGGCTGGTGCCAGTTGCTTCAGAGGGAATGAACAGAACAGAGTAATTTATCGAGTGATCCATCTCCTGTCCTCCAATCCCAGATTCTGGCAGTCAGTGATTTAGGGACTCCTGGAGCATGGGGTTGTGTCCTTGGTCAACTTGGCTAATAGCCACCAATGCACCTATCCTCCATGCATTTACCTAATTCTTTTGCAATATTCCAGTCCAGTGGTGGTAGGTGAAGTAACCTATCACACAGTGTGTGTGCAGTGCTTTGGGATCCTTCAGAACTCAATGGGCTATACAAATGGGAGGTATTATGATGTCTAAAGTAAGTTGTAGCCAACTTGTCTGTTGTGCAGAATCCATCTGCACCTGCACATCTACAACCTGCATTGTCCTGAGGAAAAATGATTTCTGGAAAAACACCTGCCTTTGAAATGGCTCAGTGTTTGGAGTGGATGTGAATCTCAGGGTTTAGCAGTCATTGCGTTGAATATTAGAGGAAGTTATTAATGAAAGCGAATCAGAGCAGATTGTGTGTTTATAGAGGGAAAGGAAACAATAGTGGTGGAATGTTTATGTAACCATCCAAATAGAATTGGTTGGCGACACTTCTTATCAATGAATGATTTTCTGATAAACTCTGCACAAAAAGCTTCATGCATGAAGGAAACAAGGAAAACTATGTGGCATCCCTCCACATAAACAGAAGGGAAACAGAGAGATGGTGGAAGAGGGAAGGAGATATTAAGGAAGAGAGATTACTATTGCTTTTAGATGCTCAAAGGGATATTTCGGAAAGGAAGATTCTCTGAGTGAGACGTAAAATTACATAACTTTGGGTGAAAAAGAGACTAAAGAGACAGCTCCACAATATATGGTAGATGCCACTGAATCAGAAATGGGCCATCATGTACCATGGGTCCATTGTTTAAAACCCATCCACCTTATTACCACTGTGAAACCTGACCTATACACGTACATCCGTGTGTGTGTCTCCTTTCAAATTCATCCTGTCATGACTCCATTATTTTCAGTGAGGTTACACCAGGGATGAATTTGTCCCGAATATTTGATGTATTAACTTCAGCCACACCTGTTTTCCTTGTTAGGCTAGTAGGACTGTCAGAATGGAATTCAAGCCCTAAGTGATGAGTCCCAAGTAGGTAGGGAGATACAGACAGACCCACCTGTTTTGGCTGTTGAGTAGGTAGGACAAAAGGTAATGCAGTCAGATAATGGAGGTTGCTCTTGACACTCTGAACAACAATTTAAAGAGTGGAGTTCAGTTATACCCTTTGCATCTGTTATAAATGAAATAGTTTCATAAGGCTGAGTTGGTCCGAGATCAAATTCTTCCACGGCTGTTACTCTGAAACAGTGCAGTGTGCAACACAACCAGGCTTCCCCACACAGCTGCCTTCTTTAAGCAAACAGCTCTTTCTAAATGCTCATGGTGCCTCATTACCGTAGCTAAGCACCTCTCAAACATTAAGATATGTCTCCTTACAACACCCCATGCAATAGGGAAGTATGATTGTCCACAGCTTGCAGATGGAGAACTGAGGTATAGAGATGATGTGACTCACCTAACATCACCCAAGAAATCTGTACCAGAGCTGGGGTTGTCCTGTGTCTCAGTCTAGTGCCTTAACCAGAAGATCATTCATCATCTCTTATACACAGAGCAACCACGGCTTTTAAACAACAGTTTACCCACACTCTTGTATCTAAAAGTCAGCAACCCTCTCGTGGTGATAAGTACCAGTAACAAAGGGCAGTGCGTCTAAAAATGTGCAATCAACCCAAAGGCAAATGCAACAAGAGAGAAATATCCTATCAAGCTGTACAGTGTGTAGCATCTGGCTCCTTCTCCCTAATGTTTGTTTATTTTATAGCTTAAAAAATAGAAAAATCACAGACACACTATTCTAGGAGAAGTTATTAGGCAACCTAGTCTTAAAATGGTTGGAAAACCAGGAGCCAAAGAAACAAATATGGAAGGAAAAGCATTTTTTAATTGTGAAAACATTTGTTAGGCCTGGGATGAGCTGCAGACTGATGAGTCTCCTGGCAGATATGACTATCAGTCGACACTGGTGCCTGGCAGAAGAATGAAGCAAGGGACAAGTTTTTAAGTGTGTGGATAAAAGTTGTAGAATGTTTTGGAGAAACTACCCCGCCTCCCCATGTTACAGTGACAGATCTGGGATGAATGAGTTGTCTGGCCCTTCCCACTTTGTGAAGTCATTGGCTGCTTGGTTCTAAGAGGGATTTAAAAAAGGAGAATATTTTGCCTTTGCCTGGGATTTGAGACTGTGAGAGTGCTGAAAGGCTAATCTCTGTGCTGCCACTATGCAGATCTCTTGGGCTGTGTGCTCTGTCTGTGTCCTGATCCAAATTGCCATCCACACGGTAGAAGGGTGGCAAGTGTTTAAAAATGATGCTACAGAAATCATTCCTGAGCTCCCTGAAAATACAGAAACACCAGTGGAGCAGACTTACAGCAACAACAACACAATGAACCAGGCAAAACATGGGGGAAGACAGCCACAGCAGTCTCTGGATCCAAACGGTAAGAAAAATAAATGTTATATTACAGCCTCAGAACCTAACAACACAATTTCCTGTGGGGTTTTCTGTTACTGTGCATGAGCATATAGTGATGAATTAACACTGGGTAAACTGCTGTAGTGATAACAAATTCAATCTCCTGTTTACCCTTCCCAGTGTTTGCTATGCCATTTCTTAAACAGAGACCAGTAATAGTGATTATTACCCAACAGGGAAATAAGATGTTATCTATATCTAACAGTTTCACATCTACTTCGTTATCTGTAGGTACTTATGTGGCCCACTGCAGTAGTATCTCAGTGTCTGTCCTGTTACAGAAGTTATAGTGGCTTTTTTACAACTGTAGGTGGAGTTTAGCACTGTAAAATGATCAGAAATAAATCCATCTGAATAGCTTAGGAGCTATAAGCAGAGCAGCTGCAATGTGGAAGTGTGCAACACTGAATTGGCCTGGGCAAAAGATATTTTTACCATAGCAAGGCCGGCCAGGAATATTAGTGACTGACATGATTTAGTGCTGTCCTCATGCTGTAAACACGGTGAGCAGGTATCCAGGGGAGCCCGTCTTCCTTTGAGAACAGAACAGGGCAAGGGCCGGGGAATGGAGGTGATAATGAGAGCATTGTTAAATATTCTTAGAGGAACACTTCAGGGATGGTTGTTCGCTCAGATGTTTGATTGTACTGAGCTGTACTTGAGAAAGGTGCTGCTTAGTGTCTCATGGGCAGACTCCAGTAGGCAACATAAGCCTGTTATTAGCAGTTTAAAGCTTTCACAGAGGGAATCCACAACTGAATGTGATCAGTGGGAGGAGCATTTATTATTCTGGGAGCTCTCTGTTCTGTACAGCTGCAGCTTGGACTGATACTTTAAATAGAACCAACATCATCAGGAGGCATCCCGAAAGAAATTCAGCATGGTACCAGGGCATTTGGCTAAAGATCCGACAGCACCAATGGCTCAGAAACGCATATGCTTGGGCTGAGGAAGGGGAAGAGAATGGTCAGGGGAGTTGCCACAAGCACCGCCAAGAAAAAAAGAATTTAAAAGTGAATTCCATGCTGGCAAAAGGTGCCAGATTGACCCCTACAGACTGAAATGTGTTTAGTCCCAGAGCAGATGCAGGGCAGAATTCCCACACCCACTGTGCCTCACTCTCCTCACCCAGAAGGACTCCTCCTCTAGGGGAGATTAAAGGTGAGAAGGGAATTCAGTCCATGGCCTCTGTGCTGAGGCTCTCAGGAAGGGGACTAAATAATGCTGTCTCTGAGGGCTCTCTGGGATGGTGGTATGTGCTGGTTTGGGAACTGGACTGAGACCCCGAAACTTATCACAAACATGGGGCTAGAAAAATATTTTTTTAAAACACAAGCACCCCTTTTCTTTTTCTGAGGGGGGTCAAATTCATAGGTTTTAATAACATCCCAGCATCATGACAGGGCACAATTCCCTCTTTCCAGCCCATCCCTGCCACAGTCCCATGGAATGCTCCTGCCCAGGCCCAGCATTGGCTGCCCTCCCTAGCAGCAGACCCTGTAGAAGATCCCATATCTTCAAAGGAGGAATCTGTCTTGCTGTTGGAAAGAAAGTTAGATTGTTGGGAGTGTCTCTCACTACCTTAGAGTTCCAGAGTAGCAGCCGTGTTAGTCTGTATCCGCAAAAAGAAAAGGAGGACTTGTGGCACCTTAGAGACTAATGAATTTATTTGAGCATAAGCTTTCGTGAGCTACAGCTCACTTCATTGGATGCATTCAGTGGAATCTGTAGCTCACGAAAGCTTATGCTCAAATAAATTTTGTTAGTCTCTTAGGTGCCACAAGTCCTCCTTTTCTTTTTACCTTAGAGTTAGAATCATAGAATCATAGAATATCAGGGTTGGAAGGGACCCCAGAAGGTCATCTAGTCCAACCCCCTGCTCAAAGCAGGACCAATTCCCAGTTAAATCATCCCAGCCAGGGCTTTGTCAAGCCTGACCTTAAAAACCTCTAAGGAAGGAGATTCTACCACCTCCCTAGGTAACGCATTCCAGTGTTTCACCACCCTCTTAGTGAAAAAGTTTTTCCTAATATCCAATTTAAACCTCCCCCACTGCAACTCCCCATTGCAAGTTGTGCAATCTGCCTCCCTGCCACTCTATGGGAACACTTAAGACTCGGGGGGGGGGGGGAGTGGGGGGAGGATTTTTATTCCATGACCCCTCAAAGAGACGTGGGGCTCTCTCGAGGAATGCCATGCATTTGTATAGCTGCATCAGTGTATTTAGTGGAGTGGGCTCGGGGTAGGAATCAGAGCCACAGTATAATAGATGTTGTCCCCACCAGAAATGAAACTACCTGAGACTAGCACCTGTGTGGTATCATGTGGGATCAGCGTGCAAGTAACACGGAAGGATGTGTGTCAACAGAAGCAGCACATGTCTGAGGCATGTGCCAAGGTGTCTAATATAGCAAGCAGTATGTATGTGTCCCATTGCTGAGCTGGCATAAAAGGCCAGAGTCTGAACCATTAAGACTACCCGAGTCAAAACTCAATTTCTTAAATGCTCAGGAAGTGCGTGAGTATAAAAAATCTGATTAACCTGTCTGGCTAAATCATACAGGGTCTTAGTATCAGCATGTTAACCACAATACTAGACCAAAAAATGTTTAATCTGGTAAGTGCAGTCTTTAGCATTGCTAAAATATGAAGGGGCAAAATCTATATTTGCATGACTATAACCCCCTCCCAAATGCAATGGGACTACTCATGAGTGTAAAGTTAAGCTTGTGCAAAGTGTTCACAGGGTTGCAGCCTAAGTCTGAATGAATAGACATATATCCAGAAAGCGGATCTCTGCTGGGTTAAAAAAAAAATGCTGGTTCTGTAGCATAGGGGGAAATCCTTAAAAATTCACTGAGAGAAACGTGTGTCTAAAAAACATTATACCACTAAGAAATTCAGAATTCAAGCTACTAGTCTCCTTTAGTGGCCTTAGCAGAGATGTGCCTTTTTCACAGCAAGGAGAATGGATGACAACAGCCTTCTCTTTGGTTTTCCACCTTTGTAGGTTTTTGTCACAATTAAATTCTCATTTGTGCTCCATGTATTTCTTTTGCTTAGACAAGATGAATAAAGTGTGTTCAGATAGATGAAGTTCAAGACCTTATTTGCTAAACAGTCTTCACAATCTGCATACATTTCAAACATGTGTAGCTAAGGACATTGATTGAGCAAAGACAGAAAGAAACCCTCATGGAGACAGAGCTCTTCCCCATTCTGATGATAAATGCGTCTGAAGCATCAATTATTTAACTGGAAAGTTCTTTGCCTATTAAAAGAGCTTTTCTAAATCCTTAGAGCGAAACTCTCATATTTTCTACTGTATCCCTTGCCTCTGGCAATCTATTAAAGCACAAGCAAAAGCCTGGTAAGGTTTCTAATTCGGCAGAAGATGCCTCTGTCTGACTGAAGGAAATGACACGGATGATGTGGGATTAGAACAGAGAGTGGGAGGGCTGGAACGCCAAATGAGTGGTGAATTAATGGGTTCTCCAAGAGGTGGGAACTCCATCCTTAGTCACAGTTGCCATCTGCCAGTTTCCTTATTGTTCTTGTTATTAGTCACATGTCACTACAAGGGACTCTGGAGATCAGAACAAGGAGACCTATAACATGTCTGATGCTGGTCAGAAGCCTTTGCAGGGATCCGTGGCCCTTTACAGAAAACAGAAGGGACAAAGTCTGCACTTGTTCACACCTGTGCAGGCCGGCTAAGTGAGGGTGGAGTGGCAGAAGTGCAGGCAGAATCTGGCTATAAGAATTTTTATTTCGATTTTCACCAAAACTTTGGGCCAAGTTTTGCTCTTGCTTATTCCAGCTTAAGTCCAAAGTGAGCAACTGAGATCAATTGAGTTAAACTAATGTAAATGAGAGAAGGTTTTTAGCCCACAGGTGGCTTGAAGGGGGCAGAATCTGAGTCTGTTGGTCCTCCATTGCCCTCCTGCAGTTCACCCCCATGTCTCCAGTGGTGTTATTCCAGAATCACGCAGGTGGAAATGAGCAAAATTTAACCCTTAAACATCTTTATTTCTGCCCAGAGAGGTCAATGCTTAGGGCTGTTCTGATTCCTGCCTCAGCTTCCTGCACATCCTCTTTGCTTCCTTTTTAGCTCACGTGTTTTCCCATGTAGCACCTGATATGTCTTTTTCCTACGTGGTCCTGCAGGTTTTAATCTCTTGTTTATACAAATACTGAGCTGCAACATGGTCTGCAGTATGGGGGTGTTTGGATGCAGGGTTTGGTGCAGAGCCAGCTCTTATTGTTCAATTTCTGAATGACAGAGAAGCAGATCCTTCTTTATGCCAACACCAGCCTTTCTCCTGCCTGGTAGGCAGCTTCCTGGGTAGGACAGAACTTTACCTGAAATTTCCAGGTGATGCTTGCTTGACTTTAACCATCTCCTTGTGGGCTTTATTAGTACAATTTTGGATAAAAATGTGCTGGTTTAAAGGTCCTGGGGCTGGATTTCAGCTGCAGCATGAGGCTAGAGGCATGATGAACATGAAGGGATGGAGATGCCTGTAACCAGTTTGTTTTTTCATTGCAGATGCATCAGATTTCAGCTGCAGAGAGCTGCGCTCCACCCGGTATGTCATTGATGGGCCCTGCCGCAGCTTCAAACCCATAAAGGAGCTGGTCTGCTCAGGCCAGTGTTTCCCCTCCCACCTCCTCCCTAACGCTATTGGCAGAGGAAAGTGGTGGCGCCAGAATGCCCTGGATTACCGCTGCATTCCCGCGCACGCTCGCACTCAGCGCATCCAGCTGGCCTGCCCCCAGGAAGAGACTCGGACTTACAAAATCCGAGCTGTCACCGCATGCAAATGCAAGCGCTACACTCGCTACCATAACCAGTCTGAGCTGAAGGACTTTGGTAAGGAAACCATCAGGCCTCAGAAAAACAAGAAGCCTCGTCTCTCCAGAGCAAGGGGCAGCAAATCCAACCAGCCTGAGCTAGAAAACGCCTATTAGAAGGTCCCTTCTGAGAGGTACTGCCCAACAGCTCTGGATATTTTGCATTTCATCAAATGGCAGACAGACAGGCCACAGAGTAAGGTTTTGAACGCAGTGGAATCCCATTCCTCCTGCAACACTAGGTCAAGGGCTCGCATAGTCAAAATCTGTCGGATTCTAACAGCTGTGGTCTGGTGAAAGAGAGAAATTGAGCTGGTGGGAGCAGCACCTAAATTCAATGTGAAAGGAGAGTTAGCCTGGGAATTTGCATAGGGTTTTGTGGTGTGCACACTGAGAAAGGCAGAGGAAGCAAAGGTATTATGGTGACTTCCATATATTACACTTTGCAAGAGGTCATTGTCCTTACTTTGTCTGAACAGAGCCTTGGAAGCCCTCTCAAAACCACTTCAGGCAGGACAAGAATGAGAGTAGGGAAACAACAGGAGAAGAGTCAACAAGCTTTGACTGAATTTTAGGAAAGTAGCAATAGCAGACTAAGGAAATCCAAATGTTTCAGTGAAAAAGAATAAAGTCCTGCCAGATTTCTGCATGCCCAAGTAATTTCCTTAAATGAGGAGAAACATGAGTCAAACATGAAATTTGTGATCCCAAAGTGCAAGTATAAATGTGAGTCTGAGCCATTCCATATCTTTACTCTTATAGTACAAGACTCAACAGATTTAAGGTTGAGATTTGACACCATCAGAAATGACTATGGGATATTGAAACCAATCCTACTCAGATGCTGGAGAGTGAGGCAGATGGACACATGGAGGACCCTCCCAAACCCCATAACTCTATGATGTTCATCTTTTAAACAGATATATGGAGGGCCATACATATTTTTCCGAGAGTTTTTAAAACTACTTCTAACACAGTTCAGTAATTGACAGTGAGGGCCAATAGGAAGGATACTGAGTATTTGCCTTACTCCTCCGAAAGCAAATTGACTTTAGCATCAAAGCTGAGATGTCAGCTTCTTCTGTTCTCTGTTCTGCAAAGTTTGGATCATCTGACCGTATGCTCTGTTATGCTGGATTGGGCATGGCAGGTTCTGAGGGTAAGGTGCTGGTTCCACATTGGCGTGAGCCTATGCTCATTTGAAAACCAGTGAATTCCTTCTGAGAAGTCTTGGCTATGTGCAGTTCAGTTTGACAGCGTCTTTCCTTTTAAACAGCTTCACACCATTCATACATGTGTTTGTGTTTTTACATTAAAGAGTATTATTGGAAAGTTAATATTCAAATGCTGTACATATGCTGTAGGACTGCAAACCGTAGTATCACATAATCCAAAATCTGGATGGAATATAATTCCTTGCTGTTCGTATTTTCTGTGTAAAATTGACGTAAAAATCTTCTAAGATGTGAGTTTACAACTTTGGTATATTTTGCAACTATTTTAAGTGGAACCAGAATCTAAATGTGAAAGCTATTGTTTCAAAGAGTAAATTACATATTTATTTTCTCATGTAAATTATTTATGCAAAGTTTTTTCTTGTAGAGAATGAGAAGTAATACTGCTTGCAAAATGTTAGTCTGTTATTTCAGATTTTAAATATATTGTTAATAAAGTAGTGACAATGAGTAATTACAGGAAAGACTTGTGTTAATTTTTAAGTCACAGTGCAAAGAAAGTCTGATGCAAAGCTACTGGGATCTGGTTCTCATAGCAGCAGTGAAGTCCATTACAAACTACTGGTCCAACATACTCTTCAATCTAAGAAGCAAATTCTTAAGTTCCCAAGAGTGTCAAAGCCGATCCATTTAGTGCAGCACAGTTCTCTATCATTGTAGTCCTCAGTCAGCTCCCTCTGACAATTCACAGCACAGAACAGGGTGTGGCTCCAGCCAGTGAACACACTTCTCTGCCCTAGAGCATCAGGGTCCTGACTCTGCTCTCACACATCATGACCTAGGTCACTAGAGAAATTGAGTCCTTGAGCTGCTGTCTCCAGTACACCATACATTTCATGGAGAAGCACAACCTGGGCAGTGAAGTAGTTCAGTGGTGTTTCAATCTACTTTAATTCTCTTTGTCCTCAGGGAAGGAAAGGCTCTACAGAATTCAACCACCCTCCAACTGGATGGTGTCTCCTTGCTCAAACATTCACCAACTGATAGAGCCACCAAAAAAACAGTAAGGTTGTTCCAAACTCTGTCATTGTGAAAATTGGGAAATCCCTTTGCTTAAGTAACCAAGCAGCAATTGGCTTTCCAATATTTCTGGATACAGTGTGCTCGTGTCTGCCCTCACATCTGCCCTTAAAGAATATGGGAGTTGCATCCATGTAACTGAAGGTCTAGAGTACATCTGATTTGCATGTCCATTCACTGTGAATTTCAATGTAGTAGATAGTGCTGTGCAGTGCTAGGGCAGCCAGCTGGTAAGGCAGCCCTTCACAGTAGCCCAGTGAATACTGCTCCTTATTGCCAATTCAAAGCCTCGGTGTGGAAACTGGATGCAGATTTTGCTGGATACTTGAGCCAAATTTTTCAAAAGTGATCTTTGATTTTAGGTCTCTCATTTGTTGTGTGTCCAACGTGAGACCCTTCGGGCCGAATTTTATGAAGAGATGAGCACCTACCATTGCAACTGAAATCAATGGGAGCTTGCTGGTGTTAAGCACTTATGAAGACCAGGCCCATGGTGTCTCAAGCTGGGCACCCAAACTCTGAGGCATCCAAAGGTAGTGGACATTTTAAAAAATGTTTGCCCTGCCAGTCTGTTGCAAAGAGACTTGCCTCCCAGGGTCTGGGTGATATTTCTTCTGAAACATCATACCTGATTCAAAGCCCAGAAGATGCATCTTAAAAGTATGGGACCAAATAAAAGCTGAAACAAAATAAAAGGGGTGCTCATGACACTTGCTGTGCCTGGGCCAGCCTCTTCACTGCCTGCGTTCCAAACTTTCTTCTCCTTTCATTAAACCTTCCACATTGAGCTCTTTAGCTAGGATGCCTCCAGGGCTTCCTGCAGCTGAGCTGTGTATTGTATTTGTGTGTCCGAGCACATTTTCTTGTCAAGTCCTGTGTACATTTACGGAACTGGTTGTTTGCATGCTATTTCCTAGCAGGTCTGTCCTGCTCATGGCTAGTTCTTGCTGTTTTTTTTATGACCAATGGAATGGGCATGCAGTTTATGGGTGCATTCAGCTATCCTGTGAGCTTCTGAATCAATTCCTTCTGACCTACATCTTGGCATCTGGCATGTTACCAGGACAGGGGGTAGGACCTGGCACTGTTTTTGTGAACAGCTGGGAAAAGATGAAACTGGAGACCTTTACAGAGATGCTTCTGCTGCAGATTCCTGTGACAAACCCTTCCCCCTCCCCCGCCTCACCTCACCTGGTGAGCTGCTTGCAGGGGACCCCTCCTGCCATTGCTCTTATATTTCTTCATTCTGCTGCTTAAGCAAGAGATTAGGATATAATTCTTATATCTGTCCTAGTCCTCTGGAACAGGAAGGAGGATTTATGGAGGCTTCCTATCCTAACAGAGTCCTCCACTATGCCAGTGTTTGCCCAGATCAGGATAAGCCCAGCAGTGCAAAGGGGCGCACTAAGTAAAAAGGGCTTCCCCCCTCCACTCATGGATTTGGGGTTTGTCCTGGGTTGGAAGAATTGCTTGCATAGCTCGTTGTAGCACAGTGGTACCTTTCAGTTCTCTTCTCATGTCACTATCTAATGGCCTCTTCTTATTGCCAAAAGCAATAGCATTGCTAAACTCTGAATACAGGTGTGAAAGGTCAAACTAAACAGTAAAAAAGATCTATTTTATTTCTTTGATTTAAATTGCTGAGCACGAGAAACCTGAATAGCCACATGACATTTGATTGTACCCTTATCCCCATTTCCTTCCCTTTCTTGCATTATCTATTGCTTCACAACCATAAACTCCTTGGGGCAAGTACTGTGTTTTCAGATATGTTTACACAGTACAATGGGCCCGGATCCTGACTGGGGCTTCTGGATGCTGCTGTAATACACGATATCTCCTTAAGAGGGCAAGCTCGTCAGGAAAGTAAAGAGTGTGCTACCACAGTGAAGGGTCTTGAGAAAAATGTTCTAATTCACAGAAACATCATGGCCGCTGTCTAAAAATCCTGACTCAGGCAGCAGTTACCCTTCAGGGATGTTAGTCCTGAGACTTTGTACTTTCCCCATTTTTTTCCTTGTGTGGAAATAATGATCCACAGCAGCGCAGAAGCAAAGGGAATTCTCCCACACACCAACACTGGAAAGTCCTGGATTCCTCTTTTCTGCCTGACATTCATTTATTACTATTGCTATTTTATTTCTTGCGCTGATTAAAAGTAAGATTTTTCCAGTGACTATATTGTTCAGTGAAAAGAACATTCAGATGGCACAAACATTCTGCTGGCAGTGCCAAGGGTCTTGAATGATTCACCTTTTTAAAACTGTCCTCTTTAGTACATGCAATAGTTTCTATCCAGTAAGTCCCCAGCCCAGTGGGCTCAGCATTAATGAGTTCTACAAACCAGGTTTCAAAACTCATGAAGTGCAGAAGGAACAAACATGCATTTTGTTTTTAGCAATATGATGTCAACTTATAATTAGCTTGTTGCACTCAAAGTAGTACAGTATAGAGGAATCTAGAACAGCTTTTCTATGGTGAACATGCTCAGGAGGCTTAAATTAACATAGAATATATTTATATGTAGTTTGAATTTAAATAGAGTATGTTACACAGTTGTAACCTGAAATTTGAATAAACGGAGACTCTCCTTAATAGGCAAGTAATGCCTCCTACTTTAAAACTAAACCACAGTTTAAAATAAAGTTGGCTCATGTTGCTGTCCTCCCAGCATATACAGCCTTCTGATGTTACCCAGGTACACAGCGCACAGACACAACAAGATGGTGGCCCTGCTCGTCTCTCAGCAATTTCAGATGGCAATGTTGAGCAACATAATTCCTGGCCAAGGGCTCGCAAATGCAGAAAGCTGCATGATTCCGCCTTGTCCCGCCTTTGGTGCAGCTGCTAGGGGAGTCTGTGCCATGGCTTGGTCTGACACTCTGCTCTGTCTCCTTTTCACTGACCCTAGAGTCTGCTGTTTCTCTGCATTCTTGGAGCCGAGCTTTGGTTTGGATTCACCAAGGAACAGAGTGAATGGTCAGGAATTGAGCCCCCATGGGAAGGAAGTAATGCGGCCCCCTCTATGCCTGGAATGACCTGCCCTGATCTTGTGCACCATGACCCCACTCCTCTGCCAATTAACGATAATAACATTAACATTTAAAATGAAGAAAAAAACAAAACTAAAAAAATAAGATCAGAGTCAAGATAAAACGCATAAGCACGAAACATGCTACATATTAAAATAACAATATGAATTATTACCATCATAGGAATGTCAGGGTGTTAACTTGCCTTTTCCACTCCCCCATGTCTCATGTCGTCTCTCTCTATGTCATGGGTAAATTACATTGTAAACCCTATGGAAAGAGCCAGTGTTGGTAATTTGTCTGTAAAGTGGCAGGCACTCCTGTGGCGCTGCATTACTATTAAAGCACACTGGTGGGTCAGAAGGATTCATCTAGCAGAATAATAATGTCCAGGATTTGTAGCTCTTTTAATCACCAAAACATTTTACTTATTCTTCACAGCCCCTCGAGAAGGTGGGGTATGATTAAGGTCCCTATTTTACAGCTGGGGTAACCAAGGCACTGAGAAGTCAGGTGACTTTGCCCAAGGTCACAGGGGAGAGGGGACGGCATTGTCTGAGATGGGATTAAAGCTAAATTGTTTCTGGCTCCCAGTCCTGTGCACAAACCAAGAGACTGTGTCTCCCTGTAAGGAATGGGGCTGGGGGGGGGGGCAGTCCTACCCTTTCCATGGACTCAGAGCCCTAACGGCTCCTTTGCTGTTCCAGCTGTTTTAGTGTTAGTGTCTTTTCCCACCTGTAGCTGGACAGAAGAAGGTTGTGGCCCTTCCTCGCAGATGAGGGCCTCAGCAGCGTTACTGATGCCTTCGTCATCGCAAGGCTGGGTTACTTTACAGACACCTGGCAAGCTACAGTCGTGGGTGCTCAGCAGTTCATGAAAATCAGGCCCCTTAAAGCTTGCCCAAACAGAACTCCCAAGAACAGAGGCACCCAAACGCTCCAGCCCCTTTTGAAAGTATTGGCCATGACTGGGCTGGGGCTGGGCGTGGCCAGGGAGTTGCAGATGGAAAGAAAGAAGAAATCTGCAGGATTGGCATGAGAAATACATCTCATATGGCTCCTGTGGGCAAAATTTGCTTGCTTCAGGCATTTGTGTCTAGCTCACTAATCCACCCCCGCCCTTCCTTTTCCCTGGTGCTAGAATGGGCTAACACGTCTCCATTGGTAACACAGTCTTTTGCTCTACTGACAATGAGAGGGTCACTTTTGTAATGTGAATGACTGTCACTCTCTATTAGCTATTCAGTGAAGGCATCAGACTCCCATTGGAACTCTGCTCTGCCAGGGTGCCAAAACTGTCAACAAAAATCTCGACAATGGGTAGGCAGCCTGCTTGCTGTCTCTGCTGTTTGTCATACTGACCAGTAGCAGCTCATTGTTTCCATGTGCTCCCCCTTGTCTGTTTGTTGCAGCCACCAGTTGTCTCTCATCTTATTCTTAGGTTGCAGACTCTTTGGGCCAGGAACTCTCTTTGAGGCTTTGTTATGTGTTTGTTACCACATCTAGAACAATGGAGCCCTGAGCCCAGGCTACAGTGGCCCCAGCTATTTGCTTTCCAGCTAGTCAACTGAGCGCCAAACCTAGAAGTCATATACCTCCTCTCTCAAAGACTCCCACGTCTGTCAGGCCCAGCTTGTAGGACTAACCCTTGCAAAACCTTTTCATTCAAGCTCTTCCATGCACTTTCAGGCCTACTCACAAACCAGGGAATAAAAGTTTATTTACTTAGCGGGTTATCAAGCCTCTAAATTAAACAGACATCTTTATCATGTTGCCAACAATTTAATGCTTGTGGTGTGAGGTTATTTCGATGTCTTAAGAAAACAGCTCAATGCTGGCTGAATAAATAAATGATGTCGTTCTTCATTCATGCTACCAGATTCTTTGGTGTGAAAACTCCCCTGGGGAGAGGCCCTGGGACACAGTGGCTCCTCTGAGACTATTTACATCTGTCACATTCTCTAATCTCTTCTTCCTTCCTTCCTTCCTCTGGTCTATTTCCTTCCCTTTCACTGTAAAACAGGCCAGTATTTAACTCTAATGCTTCCAGCCTGCATCACATGCTCTACAGGTTGGGTGGGTATTTTTTTAAACCAGAAATAAAGCTCAATTTAAGATAATTACTCTCCCATTTGGAGGGGTTTGCTATTTGCAGGGCCTTTTTTTTTTCTAGTCAAATTAGCAGGAAAAGTTGGTTCTAAAAGTGACAGTTTTGTTCTAAAATTGTTCTTCAGAGACAGGGAGGTGCTTAAAGTCTGAAGCTTTTCAGAAAAAAAAATATCTAGGTATCTAGGAGCAATACTGACTTTATTAGGTAACTCACTACAAGAGGGTGAGTTCATTTACAAATCATAGTTCAAATACTAAAGGGAACAGGGAAACTATGGACCAGTCTGTACAAGGGACACCTGTACCGATTAGCTACACTGATGTATTACATGGGACTTGGGCTTGCACGATGCACTTACCCTAGGAATCGGCACTGGTGTAGCTACATCCATACAAGTGTCCCCAATAGTGACAGCCCTATAACTTGCCTCCTCCATCAGTTTTTTGGGGGGACAGATGGAGGAGGATGAGTAATGTGTTATTAGCTTGCAGTGGGAACTGCTCAGTGAAATTCTAGGAGTTGGAGGAGGTCAGACTAAATTATCATAATGGCCTCTTCTGCCCTGGAAAGCTGTGATGCTGTGAGAAGGAGCAGTGTGGCATGGAGAATAAGAAGGGAAACTCAGGCAATCAGCTTTTGGTGGCTTCTCCAAAATTAGCTTTACCCACTGGGGTGGATCCCAATAAATGAGAGTGACATTTATACAAAATACATGTCCTCTCTTCTCCTTCTTGCTGATGGTCTGACCTAGGCAAAATCCTGTCCTGGCTCTGTTTGATTTTGAAAAGGTGGGGCAGCAGCAGTGAGTTGGCCATATGGTGAGTCCTAGAGCCACCCTACTAGCACAGGGGAGAAGTGACTCTGTAGCATGTCTAACTGTGCTTTCAAAAGGAACAGAGTATATCCCTGGGGCCATGCTGCTAGCTACACCCCAAGACAACAGAACACTTCCAAGGATGTTGGAATACTAGGGACATGTCAGCTGAGCCCTGTGGCTGGTGCTGAACAGAGCCTTCAACATAGCATGCTTACGAGGGTGGCCTAACCTTGCTGCTGCATGAGCCCCTTGGTGCCCCTTTCCCATGTGCAACACAGAACAGGGATTAGGCTCAAGATATGTAATTGGCTGAGCAGACAGCACGTTCCTCTCAGGAATTCAGTTGCTTGGGGACAGATCAGAGACAGTGCAGAGGCCTCTCATGTAGCTAGGTCTGTGCATACAGTCTAAGGCTGCCTATGAATTAAACTGGTGCTGTGAGTTAGTTCATCTTTAACTCACAGGCTTCAAGGGTCCTCCCGGGAGCTAAAAGCAGGCCAGAATGTTTTTAAAAGCTACATTTTCTAGGCTCAATGTTTGTTGTGTGAATGTCCCTAATGTGGCAGCCAGCTCCAGGAGCCAACAGGGTTATCAATGATAAAGCAGGTTTTTGCCATTGCACTTTGGCCGGCTTGTTTTGTTACAGATTTAGCAGAACCAGGAGTAGCAGCTTTCTTTTTTTTTTTTTTTTTTTTTTTTGCAGAGCAATATTTGGAAAAGGCTAGTGCAAAGACAGATTTTCAATCTGGCCCTTTCCGTTGAAGCACCAGAAAGACAGAGTTACACAAACCCTTGTGAAAATGGTAACTTGGCTACCTGGTGCTATGGCTCTCACAGGGTGAGCTCATTCAGTGACAGTCCTTTCCCCC
The DNA here is from genome assembly GCF_965140285.1 of Lepidochelys kempii. NCBI lineage: Eukaryota > Metazoa > Chordata > Testudines > Cheloniidae > Lepidochelys > Lepidochelys kempii. Next base: position 18,546,281 of record NC_136406.1, on the reverse strand, counting down.
ACTTGAGGTCTTCAGTTGTTGGCCTCTGTTTATCATTTTCATTCTCTCCATCTCTCATATCTGATTGTTTTCAAGGTATCCTGGTACATGCTACCCTTGTTGCTCACCTGTGCCCATGCCAAGTGATCCCATCACCCAGAAGTGACACCTGCCTGCTTAGCCCTTCGCCACTCATCTCACCAGGCATGGTGTAGAACCAGTTTGACACCATGCTTGTTTTACTGCTCCCTCATCCTCCACCTCACACCCCTTTGTTTCTGCCACCTGTTATTTTCTGTCCTAACCTAAGGGGAAGAAGAACTGTGATAAACCTCACTCAGTTCCTGAACCCAAGCTTTGAAGATCAGAAAAGGACCCACTTTCCTCCCAGCTGACCATCCGCACTAGTAAAAGGGCACGCACACTTGCTTTTCTGGATACACGTTCTGCACTCACACCTAAGACAGGTCTATCTTCTGGACTCGTCCCCACGTGTGTTCTCCCTGCACAGCACAGGGCAGGTGTACCAGGTGTACAGTAGGCAACAAAAGCAACCTCCAAAAATCCATGTCCATATGTTTGTCCAACCTCAATCCTGTGAATTGATTGTATTGTTAAAGGGAAGATATGCCTCCTGTTTAAAAAGGGTCAACCCAAGACTTACATTTCCACTGACTCACAGAATACTTTGAAAGATGCTGCAGAATAGGGAGCATTTTGTTGCATCCATTACTTTGAAAAAGCCATGAAGATTAATTAGCAGTGAAATATTCCAGCAAAGCTGAATGGGGAGGATTGCTGTTAGCTCACCCATCTCCATCAACCCCCTTAGAGCCACCTCCTTTCTCTGCACCCCCTAACAAGGCTCATCCACTGCACATGTGCTGCTTCCCAGCATTGGCCGCATACTAGTGCAATCACCCTAAAAAAAAAGGCAGAGGCAAATATGTACCTGACATAACCTGTGCAAAAAAATTAAACCAGTTCAAAAAGAAATGTGCCTCTATTGAAATATATTTTCTGCATTTCCCTGTCTGTGATTATTTAAGAGATGGGGATTACAGAGTTCTTGTTCGTTAGCTCATCTGGCAGCTTCTTTGACATATCAGAACCCTGAAGGAGAATTGCTTGTGAATAGAATGCTTTCTATATGGTGTCCCCGTGTCTTTAGACACTTACTGTGGAAACAAAGATTAGAGGTTCATCACTGCATATGGGCAAGAACCAATGGATGAGCAACTCCAGCAGTGTCTGCTCTTGTTGATGTCACTAAAGTTCATGCTTCCTCTCCAGCCTCTGCTGCTCTGGGACAAGAGATGCCCTAGATTTTTAGCTCCTAACATAAAGTAATTAATAAGGTCACTAACCATAACCAGCTGCTCTAGGTATCTGAAATAATAAAAGCAAGAAATGCTGTAAGTGTAGCAGACGGTCTGACCTAATTTCTATGTTAACCTTCTAGAAATCAAACACAAATGCCACTTGTTGTAATAAGTATGTTCGTTCAGAGAAAACAGGTGGAAGAAGCAGCATGTTTGGCATTAAAATATCTCTGTACTTATTACACTGGAGAAAATATTTAAGAAGAGCTGAACTTTCTGTGGAGATTCCCCATGTCAAGATATTATAGTAGGAAAGGGTCAGTTTCTTATTCAGTGTTGAGCTGCCACCCACCCTCTGCTCCAAGTTTTCCAAAACTTAGGATGTTTGTGGGTGGTAGCTGGGGCAACATTAAGGATTACACTAAAACATATTTGAAGCAGCCTCTTCAGAGAGACCTCACACATGGGTCTCATGAGGAGCTGGTTCAGGAAACAGATTCTCTGGAACCAAATCTAGGTACTGTAAATAGAAAATGGTGTCCAGGAGAAAACTGCAGCCAAGCTGGAGTCAGAGGAGCTGATTCTGACCCATATGTGGCTCCAAAAGAGTTCCCAAGACACAGATAGGAGGCTGGAGTGCATAGAGAACATGAGATTTATGGATAAAACTATCCTAGAGCTTGACATCGGAGCTGTAGCAACTTATTTTGCAGAAGTACTGTCTAGTTCTCCACATCTGCAGCTTCAGCGTCTCATTCCAAAGGAGAAGAAGACACTGCAGGAGGGAGTAGCCAATCAGATGAAATATTAAAAGACAGTGGCCCACAGTGATAAACACAAGTGATTCTTCACCTCTGCAGCTCTTGCCACTTCAGCATAAACTATGAGCATTGTCTATAAGGCTGCTACAAGCAGCCCTGGTTAGCAGCATAAATACCAAACACATATGTTCAACTAGAAGCTCCTGGAGTGTCCCATGGGACTCAAACCCATGTAATTATCACAGATTCCCAAGGAAAATTCCAAAATCCTACAGCATATTTAGGAAATGAGGAACTTCCTAAGCCATTACTATGCTGGTGTTGTCAGAAAGAACAGTTTCCTACTGCAACTGGATTTAACCCTTCTTATTCTGTGACAGTGATTCTCAGCAGCATGATGCCTTCCCCACCCACATGAGAATTATGATGTGGACTCACATTTTAAACTCAGCTTTCCTAAGATCTTCTGGCCTTCCATCACAGTCCTCTCCACTCAGTTGTCTATCCTTCCAATAGATAGATAAATGAAGGAATAGGTAGATGGAATTCTGTGCAGTGTAGTTTGTGGATCTTTAAGGGGAGAATTTAAAATCCAGCGTCCTATCTGTTTTGTGCAGACATTAAAGATGATGTGGAACTTTTCACAAGGCTGGGGTTTCCCTTGCCTAAAATGTCCTACCTTCCTCCTGTTTTTGATTGTCTTGCTAGCTGCTGTCCTTTGCTCTGCAGGTGGCTGCTTTTTAGTGAAGTAATTCTTGCATATGTATAGCTTGTACAGTGCATTGAGAAATGCTATTAATGGCCTAGTCCCCAAAGTAAAATGCCTGGATTAAATCTACAATGTCCATTATTTCAAGGACACAGGAAAGTCTGCATTAGAGTCAGGTAGGCCTGGCTATGCGGTGTTCTCTTTGGAAAGGTCTGCGTGTCTATTTCACTGGACACGGAATTACTAATTCTTTCCCTCATCCTGAAACATCAGAGTTGCTTTCATTCCATCACTTTTCCAAGAACAATTGTCAGTCTGTCCCAAGAGCCCAGAAGGGAGAATGCTCAGTGACATTTCTTGTCTTAAAAGAATTTTGACAGACAAGTAGGAGCCAAGGTTAAGCATTAAACCTGGATGTATTTAGTTCCCTCTGTAGAAACCTGTACATGGGTCACTTGAGAAGAGGTCAGCTCTTGAGCTCTTCAGCTGGTTTAAATCAATGAAGCTCCTTTGACTTCAGTGGAGTCATACCAGATGAACATTTGACCCAGGATATATAGTGTAAAAGAGAAGATCCAGCCATCCTTTTGGCCACTCTCTGCATCAGTGGTGCTCAACCTTTCCAGACTACTGTCCCCTTTCAGGGTTTCTCAATGTGTATGTTAATGTGTAGGAACAAGGCAGGAAGGAACTGTTTGTTTGATCTTCCTATTTACTAATAATTGTATAACACTTAACACTTTACATTTTCTGCTAGAGAAAAATATTGCAGACCGCTGTCTGACACATTCTCCACTTGTAACCCACAGGAAGAAATTTATAGCACCTTCTCATGCCAGCAGTGAGAATCAGGGAGGATGTGGGGAAGTTAGGCTGTGTATCAACAACCATAAAATAGAGCTGTGTTTTCTTATTGCAAAAATCTGTTTGAACTCAGTGGCTCGGTTCACTTGGCTATTTCCAAGCATTAGGTCATGTCACTTGGTAATGTTTTGGTTGAGATGCATATATTCTGCTACTGCTTTCAGGGAGCATGGGTGAACAAGAATTTAGGTCTCACTCCATTTTCCTGAATAAATGCACTTTAATGAATAAACAAGTACAGCAACAGGAGTTACCTGCAGGCTAGGCCATATGTATATACAAAATTAGAATAGTTTGTTCATCACTTTTTTGCAATCTCCTCTTGTAATTCAGGCCACCAAAATGTTGCTTCCTGCCAATGTGTTCATTTTAACTCTGAGAAGAAAAATAAATCTGATAGATCTGAAGCCATTTGTGACATATTACGGATTATGAATCATGGATCCCACAGCATTCATCTGTAGAGAACTGTAGCTTTGCAGAACTTTAACTTCTCAGTAGGTACCTCACATTAAAGAGACATTGAAGTTGCACAGTTAAAATTACAAGAAATAAACAAACAAACAGAAGCAAGAATTAAGGTTCTAAACCCAACACAGTTTTTGCATTAAGTTCTCTCCTTAGATTCCCCTCCTGCTGGGAGTCCCCTCTTTTTGTGGTGGTGGGGAGGTAACATATGGTTGTTCCTCATTCCCTTTCCTCTTTGCAAAGTTCTTCTTTCTACCTTGAAGGAAAATTCCAGCGAAAGAGGAAGTTAAAAGCCAGGAGGAAGTTTTGGAGAAAATAAATGAAGACAGGTAAGGGCAGGTTAGAGCTAAAACCTTTTAGACTGTAAACTTTCGGGGGCAGGGCCTGTCATTCACTATATGTTAGTACAGTGCCTCCACAATGGGGCCCCAACCTGGCTAAGGGTGTTTAGGCACCACCACAATAAAATAATAATAAAGCGGGTTAAATAGTCTGGAGTTTCTAAGTCTCAGAATATGAAAGGCACCTAAGGTCCTTACTGAGGCTATTTATGTGCTGGCTGCAGCACTCGGGCTTTATCACTTTTAATTGTAGCATGAATTACAAACCAGGAGACTGTGACTGGAGGGAGAGTAGAGCTGGTTGGACAATCCAGCAAAAAAATGATTGGCAAAGATCAAATTATTTTGTGTTTGTTTTGGTGTATATTTAAATTTCCCATGAATTTCAGCTTCCAGTTTTTCATCCAAAATCCAAACAATTTTAATTGAAAAAATGTTTTGATAACATTTTTGATCATCTGAAAGGAAGAGTCATCTGCTTCTGTATTTCTAATGAATCCCATAGTCCATTGAGACAAAAGGCATTGTGGATTTGGAAAGATTGCGACTGCCTGGGAAGACAATCACCCTTTATTTCTTAGCTGCCACTCTCATCTTGCTCTGCGCCTTAGCTGTCCTGACATTTTTGTGTACTATTTATAGTAGATCTTGTTTTATTTTACAGCCTGCCCTGTATAGTGACAGTGATTCCAAACCTCCATTCACAATCAGTGCGTTATTCCTACTGGAAATGCGTGCTTCGAGGTGCTAAATCCATCGTGGCTCTTTGAAAATGTTCCGGCACAATCTTCTTGGTAACTGCTTTGAGGCTTCCCCACAAGTGGCTCCTCCTGTGTTTCCTGGCTGCTGCCTCAGACCGCAGCGATCTATGTGGTTTATTTCATAGCTGCTATATGTTTATGGAAAAGAAGAGTCTCTGCAGCGCCAATGTTAATTTGGAAAATATTTTCTGCTGGCAGAGCCTGCCTTACTAGAGGAGGAAGAAGAGCAAACCCTCCGTGTGCCCTGCATCATGCGGGAAAGCATACCACCAAGCCCAAGTGCTGTAGGAGGAAGTGCTGAGGGAATAGGACGTACAAACTTACTTCTAGGAACTGCCTCACACCAACTCTGCTGGCACCCGACACAATCCCGTTTCCAAGTGCCAGGTCATTGGTTAGAATGTTTCCGAAGCTTTACAGCCCAAATTCTCCTCTTCATTCTGCCATTGTACATTCAGAGTCAGTTAATGACCATTAAAACTGCTCTCAGTGAGGCACCCCTCTCCAAAGGTGAAAGTCATCAAACACACATGACACACTTTGTGTGTGTGCACCTGTGTTGTAGGCATGTACTATGAAGTTTTTAGTTTAGTTTATTTTGGACACCCAGAAAGAAGAGTGTTTCCCAGAATGCAGGCTGGGAAATGTGTGTTTCCACTCAGGGTGACTGGCGGAGATGGGCAGGGGTCTGTCATTGTAAGGGGATATGAACCCTCTCTCAAAGGAGTCTATCTGAGAACCACACCATGTTTAGCACTGGCTAGGGGGCTGCTGCCAGTGCCAAACACCTGGGCAGGAGCTGCACAGTGCTGAATAATGCTTGTGACCTGGGTTTGTTTTGAACTCCATGGGAGTTGATCTGGGTAAATCCAGAAAGAGGCTCCTTTACCAAATCTTCCAAAAAGGCAGCTTGGCTCTTAGGGTGCTTCATCATCAGGGACATTCTTAGTCCCCGACGGCTTACAATATTAAAGCCTCTAATCACATGCTTTTAAGGAGACTCCCCCCCCCCCCCCCCGCCGCCCCGGTCACTCCCCGTGGTAACAGGTTCAATGGCTTTGTGAATCCCACCCATGCCTTAAAAACAAACCCAGTAAATGGCTGGTGACAGAGCTTTGAATGTAAAAATAAGCTTAAATAATATCCCAGGAGACTGTAAATTGTATGCTCCACAAAGCTAATGAACCAGCCAGCCTTTTTTACCTATAACTTCAGTTTATATAAAAAAAAAGTTCTCATAAGCTAAAATTGGGTTCAACATATAGTTTGCAGAAAGCCTAAAATTAGTTATGTAACAATTTAAAATGTACATGCCTCTAGTTTGGAATATTTCTTTGTGGCCACAAAAGCCAGGCCAAAGGCAGCTCTGTGCATGTGTGGTCCCCCAAAACAAATCAGTTAGAGGAAAATATTTCCTTGGCATGACAAGAATTCACAGCATTTGCCACACCTGGAGAAGCATACGGAGAGGCATGCATCCTGCCTGAGAATGTTAACAGTGTGCCTCTATTTTTCATTGAAAAAATGCTTTGCTAAATTTTTTTGACCATCTGAAAGGAAGTGTCACCTGTTTCTGAATTACTAATGCACCCCATGGTATTTAAGAGTCCCTCTCTAGCAGGGATAGATGAAGCTGTGAGTGTCAGGAGCTGGGCATCCCTGATCTCATCTCCAACCACTAGCTCTCTGGCTGGGATGGGTGTAGATTCAAGTGCTAGAAGTCACCTGCCCTGGCAGTGGAGAGACCTACCAGGACCAAATGCCAAGAACTTTACCGCGCCAGTCTCGTTTTTCACAGATAAACACAGATCCTTAGGCCAGAAGCTGTGACCCTCTCTGCCCTGCCCTTCAGTAGAGATGGGCATGAGTCCAATCAGTGCATCTCTTCCCAGGCACCTGCTCTTGGTAGTGATGGATGCCAATCCTGTATCCAAGTACCAAGAGCCATGCCACTCCCTGCTCTCCAGATGGGATGGTCACAGGCCTGAATGCCAAGGATCCTGCTCCTGTTGCCACGTTCTCTCCAACCACCTGGGGAAAATGACTTTAGATGTTAGTTATCCTGGGGTCAACACTTCGTAATTTTCTGGCTGGCATGTCTGTGTCATCACTGTTATCTCTTGGATGGAATCAGAATTGTGTGCCTATGTGTCACAGTCTCCATCCTGCGAACTGCTAATGGAGACTCTCCATTCTCAAGTGGCCAGGAGCAATGATGATGGAGCAGGAAGACCTGAGTCACGTCCCAGAAGTTCCCATGAAATTCCAAGTGGCCATAGTGCTCAGCTTGGAACAGCAGTTCCTGATTATAATATTATATCATTGTAAGGAGAGCAGTAGTGTATTGTTAACAAATATGTGCAGCACCGTCTGTGTGCATAGTGCTTTGTACAACAAGTGGAGACAAAATCATTACAATCTATGTGAGAAATCACAGGGGGAGATGACAACAACCAAAGGCATGAGGGAGATTTGCATATAGTAAGCACAGGAGGCTGTTTCTTTTCACACCAGGCAAGTGCTCTCTCTTTTTAAAAATGTGTTTAGATTTTGAGGATGGCGTGGGCAGGTGGGTGGGCCATCCACGGGTAGATTATGGGAAGTGGTGGATTTTGAATAATCAAGGAATGATGGTAGCTCCAGGCAAGAAAATAAAGATATGAAAAATACAAGAGAAAGTGGATTAAGATAACTGCATATCATGTGTGGGGTGAGGAGATTTACAAGTAGGAGAAGCAGAGGGGTTATTGGTGAGACAAGTGAAAGAGATGGAAAGTGCACTACAGGCCCAGTTTGGTTCTGATTTCTGCTTTGCTTGCCCAGAGTTTCTCAAGCCTGTGTATACTTGATATTTTGCATCCTAAATTATAAATATCTGGCAATGCAGAGACATTTTTGCTTTTGATCCACAGTTAAAGCTGACTGTGAAAATCCGTTCATAATCGGCTAATAGTTCATGAGGTTAAAACTGTTGTTGTAGCACAATCTGTGGGAACAACACAAGAGAAACATTTCCTGCAGAAAGAATGCTGAAGTTTAATTACTGCACATCCCATGTGGGAGGGTTTCAATTTTTAGGGCCCTGTGTTCAGACAGTTACTAGGTAGCCAGCTTGTGCAGGAATATTGATGCTTTTAGTCTAATCCCCACTGTGCCAGAGAACAGAGTAGGGGCCCCATTCCCATAACGGGGTAGAAGGAATGCTACACATTTCGTTTCCTTAGGCCTTATTGCTGGGTACATTGCTACTGCAGGCAATTTAATTAATAACTGTCTACATCTCATCATCTATCATTAGCAAAACAGGAGGTGGGGACCATTCCAAATGCATGCTGTACAAATAAATTGAAGTTGTCTCAATCAATCTTACAGGTTTGCTGTCGATCAGCCAGCTTTGCTCTTCCTGCAATTCAAAGTCTCTGACCTTATCTCATTCTCAGGGCTGGGTAGCTATTTGTATAACGTGAAATAAAAAAACCCATAAAAGCATGGTGAATAGTTATTAAAAATGAAGCCTCCCTGTAATAATATTCACCAACTTCATAAGCCCATTTACCGTCAAATTTTAAATGTGCTGATGAGCCATCAAGGAGGAAGGTTTCTGGGGCTTAGAAATGTATAGGACAGATCCTTGAGATATCAGGAAAATGCTGCCTAAACAACAAAGGCCCAATCTAGTTGTCATTGAAGTCAAGTAGATGGGAGCCTTTCCACTGATTTTAATGGCTATAGGTCAATCCCTTGTTACATATAATCTGTCTGTATATGTCAGTGGCTCACCGTACATGATGTTTTTCATCTTTGTTTGAACCTGAGATCCCCTTTTGACTTTTTCATATGAAAATCCCCAAGGAATTGGGATACCTATGTGACTTTCACTTTTTAATGACTGAGAAGTAAAACTCCCCTCGTAACTTCTGAACCCTGGTTTGCAGGAATAGAAAAGGCCAATACCTGATGACATGAGAGGGGACAGGCTAGAGCAATAGTGACGGAAGTCTCCTTCCAAATCAGATGGACTCTGCCAGAAGACCTTAAACTCTTCATTATTAATTAATTTAATTAAATTATTTTAATTAATTATATTAATTTTTTATTATTATTATTTATATTTCAGTATTACCTAGGAACACCATTCAGAGGTAAGGGCCCTATTGTGCTAAGCATTGTATAAATACAGTCAAAAAGACAGTTCCTGCCCCAAAGAGGTTACAATCCAAGTAAAAGACTAGAGCTAACAGGTGGCAATAGACAGACTAGGGAGCATGATATGGCAGTGGTCTCAGCACACAGTGTACAAAGGCCTGATCCAAAGTCTGTTATGCTCAGTGGAAAAACTTCTACTGATCTTGATGAGTTTTTGGATTGGGCCTAAGTGAAACTTTCTGCCACTTCTGCCATAATCTGTGTGAATACCCTCACAGTGGCGGCCACCTTGGCTAATGCAGGCTGTCTCAGCCCTCGAGCGGCCAAGTTTTTCTGTGTGTGAGGAATTTTTGTGTTAATTTGTGAATGCAGAAAGTGTTGTCTATGCCTATGATAGCAGAGCAGTGTCTGCAGGAGACAAATGACAGGGTTTCTCTGCTTCAGTTTTGGCTGGTGTCCTTCACTAAGTTTCTGGAGAAGCTGTATCCTTCCTGGAGGGAACAGAAAGGACTGGATCAGTTCCCAGTGAAGACTGTCAGGGTCCTCCTTCAAGTAGGGATCTGGTTGTCGTTAAGGAAGCATTTGATAAGTCTCTATTCACGAAACCATTCCTTGAGAGCCATGGACCTGCTCTCCCAAGCATCCCTCTCCTTGGGAAATGTGTTTGAGAAAGCCGTGGCAAAACAATGTGGCCATATCCAATGTCCAAGCTTTGCTCCTTCTTCCAGTATTTCAATGGGGGTGTTGCCCTTGGAGGAGGGAAGAGTTATTTTGTGATGGGCTCAGTGACTGGTCTGAGTACTAGTTGTGCCCTCTAGCAAAGCAGTAACTTTTTCCCACAGCCAAAGTGTGTCTTGTGGCAACATAAAGAGCAGAGTGAGGCTGAACAGGCTCCAATTCATGGGTAAGTGCAAACAAGAAAATGCCGATCCTGTGACCTCGCAGGTTCTTATATTGAGCCCATCAATACCATTAAAGGAGAGCTTGCAGACCATGGTGACGGGCATGGGATAGAAATTGAACAAAAAAGTCCCCCCTATATCTGCTACAACCTTCTCTGACTGGTTCCTTTGAAAGAGCCAATACAAAGGGTCAGATGGGTGACCTGGCTAGGCGGGTATTTTTCTATGATATGATTGTAACTGTGACCCCTTTTGGTCTCAGTAAATTGTCCTGTTTGAATGGAGCCAAGCTGAAATAGCATGTTGTACATGCACCAGGAAATGATCTCATAATGTACAAAGCCTCAGTCTGCAGGTGATAAGTGAGGGCCTAACAACTTAATCTCATCAACTGAATGCTGCTTTGGCTGAGGTCCTGTGCCAGGCCACAATGTGGGGGCTGGAAAGCTATTTTTTCATGTGACAGACTTAAACAGGTAGTTTGAATTATTATAATACAAATGTTCTATTCTGTGCTGTCTGTGTCCTAGATTCTTCTTACTGAAATGGAAGAAATACCACAATGCATTTTACAGACAGTGGGACAAGCTATTATACTGACAATTGCCTTTTGGCTATTACATTTTGGATTATGTATTCTGGAAGTCTGATGAAGCTGATTTATTATTGTCTTTAATCTCTTCCTGTTTTATGGTGGCCATACCTATTAACAATTATAGTTTAATTTTAATTATTGATGATACCTCTTCAGAATGCACTAGTACATGTTCGGCAAGCTATCCTTTAATGGTACTGAAGCTGGTATTATAATTCCTCACTATAGTACTGTCCTTACTATTAAATCTTTGCTGGGAAAGAGGTAGAGAGACCAACAGTGTATCTGTGTATAGGGGGATCTGGAATGTTGAGAACGATCTGGGTTAGGAAGATTCCACTCTAGAAATTCACCCAGATAATTCTTTACATTCAAGCACACGTGTACAACAAAATGCCATTTTTTTCTTTTTAAAAATGTTTATTTTTCCAAAATGTACATCTAAATTATGCCCAGGAACCAGACGGGCACTTGACTATCTCAGCCTCAGGAGGGCACAGAGGCTTCCTTTGCACCATTACTTCCCCTCCTGAGCTGTGCTCCCAGCTCCACATCCAGCACAAAGAAAGGAGACGGATCAGCCGGGAGACAGCTGGCCCCTCTCTTGCTGGTACTGATTTTAATTCAGAGTCAGAAAAGGTAGAGAAGAATTTTATTTTTTCCAGCATTTTGTTTGTTTTTCAAACCTATAAAACTTTAGGATTGTGACGTCTGAATCAGTCTGTATGCTGGATCTAAAGACACAATTGTGTGGTGTCTATTTGAAACAGAACCTGCTTATCTCACTGTGAGATCTAAACATTTGTGTGCAATATTAGATGTGGTCTCTAGTGAATTTCTAATCCTCAGAAGGAAGGAAGCATGTTCCAGAGACAGACAGTCAAGGGAGAATGTCTTTGCAGTGTTTTCTTTTACCTTTTTGGGTTGTTTTACTTTGCAAATAATATCTAACTGTATATTCTGATAGGTCATCACCTCACAGCAATTACTTACTAGCTGCACCACAAATAATGTTACATTTTATCACAGCCTCCCTGCAAAAGACAGCAACAAAACACATTGCTCTTTACCTATGCTCTCCCAAAGGAAATTCAGCTGCACTGTGCATGCATGGATGGCTAAATCAGCTACATAATAAAATATTTAGTGACTTTGTGCACTGGGCGAGGCAGGGCTGCTGATTCAAAAGTCAAGCAAATATAGAATCGTGTGCTCCCTGTGTGTATGTGTGCACTACAATACAGTACATAATTCTATACTAATCGTACATGAAGTAAACTGTATAGGAACAGCAGCCAAACATTAAGTATAATAGTGAAATTGGTTAGCTTTCCCATATACACAGCAGTTAAATTAACTTTGTAATTAACTGTAACAGCCCCAGTATTACACCTAAGAAAGTTGACCTGTGTGTCTGAGCAGTTATATTACCTCATATGTATTATGCAAATAATTTATATAACTACAGCCTTAAAGACTGTATTGTAATGATTCATACACACAAGGGGCAGAGCTAAGGCTGTGGGGAAAGTTTTATTTTTGTATTTTTTGTCTTTGCATGCTCATTAGGACAGCCGTTAAAGGCTTTTTATAGCATACATTTTCATAAGGCCTTTCTCATACTTATTTGTACATAGCATCTCAAGGAAGTTACACTCTCTCTCCTTTGTAGTATTTGTACCCCTAACACAAAGGGAATGGCTATTTTAGCTAGCCAGTTCTGTCGGAAAGGGCCCACCCCAACTGAGGCAGAATCGATTTACAGAAAAAGGTAATTATGCTTCAATGAAGGAAATATGAATTCTGTATTGTGTTCGTCTTATTTTAACAATTTTTTTCACAATTAATTCCTCCTGTTCAGGTGCCTGAAGAGATCAGTGTGCTGCAATTAAGAGAACATTTTGAAGAACAAATCATTGTTTAATTGTACCATGGTGCTCAGTCTCTGTTGTTAGACCAAGAGCTGGTTGCTCTTACGCAGTTCTTAAAGGAAAGAAAGCAAAAAAGGGTTGGAAGTTAGTAACTCAATATACAGGAGGCATTAATATTAGCTTTGGATAGTCACTAGACTGATTGAGATTGGGGTTGTGGGGGCAGGAAGTTGAAAGTGAGGACAGAAGTTTATACATCATACAGTGGACAAGGTAGAGCTATTGGAGGGACTGGTTTAGGAACAACATTTATTTGTTATCCTTAACCTCCTCTCTGCTTCCCTGGTCCAGCTGGGTCCACTTTGTCCCCTGGAACAGGTTAGATCAGCTTAGGGCTGGCCTAGCTTGTGCCCAACAGCCTATGGCCCCAAGGGACCATTGCAACTGCTGGGACTAGCCAGCAGTGTTCCATGCACACCGCTAGTCCTTCAGACCTGGACCGTGTTCCCTGTAGGGGATGGAATAGGGTTGCTGTATCAGTCCTGCCCTGGCCAGGGAAGCCCTTATATCGGAAGCATCTCCGGGGAGGGAGGCAGATCCCCTGCCTGCATGGTCCATTTGCACCAGCTGTGCCACAGGACAGTGAATTATGCCCATTGACTTCAAGGTGTCCACTCAATGCACATTAAACTTCACCTGCACAGTGAGCTGGTCCCTTCAGCTCCAGCTAAATCTTTTTAGCTCTCAAACCCTAATTGCTGTTTTGGCACAGGATTCTGAGTTGTTTCCTGGTTGTTTGTATTTACTTGCACAGTCCTCATTGGACATGGTTTTGAGACAAATATAAACCCAGCCATGGCCAATTTAATAGTTTTTTGGGGGGAGGTAATTTGATGGTAAACCATAATTACTAGTACAACTGATATCTTAATTTCCAAGCCAATCTGAGGAGGTGTTTGAGGCACAAATCAGGCTAATTAGAATTCTGTTTGCTCATAATAAATAAGGGATAATTGCTAATTGAGTCTGGTTCACATTATTTTAAGATGGAAACTATTTTAAATGTGAAAGTTTGTCTATGCTATTCCATTCCATGGCAGGCCCCAGGCATTCTTCGCCTATTAGCCTGTGGAAAAAACAGTCTCAGATGAGACTCAGTAACTCCTAGGCCAGAATTTTCAAAAAAGCTTAGCACATTGAGTGCATGTTGGGTGCTGAGTTCTTTTGAAAATCTGGCCCCAATTGTGGATACTGAGCATTTGAAAATCTGGCCTTAAATGAATTTTCCAAAGCCACACAGCTAGTCCACAGCAGAGCTGAAAATAGACTCCTGACATCCAGTCCCCTGCTTTATTCATTCATGACCAAACCACACTCCCTCCCAAACCAAAAATTGCAGGTTTCATTGTTTGTGCATCCATTCACGGCTATGAAGCCATGATTTGTGATTGACATGAAGTACAACAGAGGTGCTGTGCTGGTGATGCTGATACCATGAGTGTAGTTATATACACTGTATGTATTTAATCACAGACATGATATTCACCCATTTTCCACAATCCTCCTTCCTCACTGTTTGCTGGCCTAAATTCTAGATAATCCATTTGCAAGGATAAAACTATATTCTAGCAAGCACTGAAGAAAGCTATATAAACATTTTCTTCCAACTTTTCTTCCTCCTTTTTGCCCATAAACTCCAATAATTTGGTATGGAAATTGTACATTAGAAATATGCACCAGAGGGGTCACTTTTGGATGATGTATTTGTTCAGTTAATTTGAGATTTATACTGCATTATCAAGATTATAATAGATTAATTTAAGAGTTTCATTTCTAATTAGTAGAACTTGCTTTTCCTTTCAGGTGCAATGTATGACTGGGAGCAAATACTGCTAATTACAGCAAGTTCACAATTACCTTTCAATTTCAGCAGTTCCCTGAAGAACAGAGTGAGGGAGGAAGCAATGCAAGGCATGGAAATAACATCCAGTATTTAAGTAATTAAAAGGCTACAGATAAAGTTTTATCTTGTGGCATCAAACTGGAGCTCTGTTCACTCTTAGGGTGAATAAGGAAAGTGACATTTAACTGCAAGACTCCCTTCCCCTGACCATGGACAGTCACCCTTCCCACCACAGCTCAATAAGTGTGTTCTTGATCTGCTCTGGAGCCTATTGTAACTTACTGACACACTCCTCAGGCAGCTGTTTAAGGCTGTCCTCTGCATCATGAGCTTCTTAAAGTAGATGGCAAGGACAGGGAATGCCAAGTGTCAGAGTGGGCCAGAGGGTATGGTAAAGGGCACAGTGGCCAGTGATGATATTTACTCCAAGCTGCGGATATTCTCAATAAAATGAACGATTTGGAGTGGGGAGATTGGCAGTTCCAGTTACTCCCATTTTAAGTTCTTTCATTCCACCATTCGAGACCTAACAAATAAAACCAAGGAATCTCCCTTTTTACATGAGTGTCTGTACCCATAGTCCCAGGGCAAATGCTTCCCTTATTTACAGGAGGGCTCAGGGCCCTGGGAACCCAGTGAGGGGAAGAAAGGGGGTCTGCTCCTATACTTTCTTACCCAGATACAACTCACTGATTCAGTCAGTCAATCAAACACCACAAAGGGGTCTCCCTTAAACCTACAGGCTCCCCACCTTTGTCTTACTACCCAGCTGGCCACTGTCATGGCAACCACAGAGACCATTCCAAAAGGAGAAAACTGCTTCAGAGTAAGAGAAAGCCTGTTGACTGCGCGTGCCTGATCCCATTTCCATTGTGCTGAAGACTGTAGGAGTTACAGTCTCTTGGAGGGAATTCTAGGGCACGGGCAACAGGCAGGCAGTGACAACTGTAGCTATTCATTCTCTGGAAGAGAAGCACCTGGACAAGAGATTTCCTGAAAAAGCAATCTGGGTACAGATGTCACTACTGGCAGGTACTGCTGGGAATGGTCCTTTCTGGAGTCACTATCTGCTCCTTTCCTTTACCTGGAAATGCCTTCATTAATTCTCCCACAAACTGTTTCCTTAGTGCCTCTGCTAACACATGTGTATATAGCAGGTTAGCCCAATCCCATCCTGGGTTTGTCCTTTGGGAAGGAGAATCCCTCAAAGGGACGAGTGCACCTTGCTACGCTCCTCTAACAGCAACGAGGTGCGCGTGTGGTGGTTTTAGCCAATGCCTTGCTGGCATTCACAGAATGTCATGTACCTTACTGAAAATGTACCCCCAGGGTCTGATCTGAATTAGGGTCTTATCAATCAGCTTCTGACCACTGGCTTTGTGTGTGTGCACTCAGGTTTCTTATGTCTTCACCAGATGAAAATTCCCACCCCACATCTCCTGCTCATCACTTCTGAGACCATATCCCTCTCCCAACTCTTTCGTAACTATTATAAAAATTATCCCCTGAAACACAGAGGTCAAAGTTCATTTAAGCTCATGGATGATGTACCTCTGGAAAATCCTCTTTCTGGAGCTGCTCTGATAGACACTGCAGGGGCCCAGAGTGAGGTGTGTGTACAAGTCAAATCATCCACCACTTCTCCATGAACCAATGCTGAGAAGTTCCCCTGTTTTGGACACATTTGTCTTGCTTAGGCCATTTCACATACTACCAGCTGCACAATCAAACCATAAGCAGAGTTCTGTGGGCGTGTGCCCACTGCCTGCATCACTGCCGTCAGGACACTTAAAAAAAAAAAGATACATGGGGT
Source organism: Lepidochelys kempii (assembly GCF_965140285.1). Lineage (NCBI taxonomy): Eukaryota > Metazoa > Chordata > Testudines > Cheloniidae > Lepidochelys > Lepidochelys kempii. The sequence continues at coordinate 18,529,846 of NC_136406.1, read as the reverse complement.
CAGATTCTGCTCTTGGTCCTTCAGGAAAGAGCTGCTCAGTTGATAATCAAATTCCAAAACATATTTCTGAAGAATCAAACAAACCAGGTTGATGAATGTTCCATAATCTGAATGTAAAAGCCATGGATCATTTGGACACACAACCCTTTTTGGAGGCTTGGAAACTGTTTGAACATGAGGTCGGATTTGGTAATGGAGTTGAAAGTGTTGATGTTGCCTAGCAGGACTCTTAGGAAAGCATTGCTCTTATGCCTAGGGATTTGACCAAGTATGGCCACTCTTATGTTCTTATTCATTACCTGTTAGGTTCAGTCCCTCTCGGGCACCTGGCATTGGCCACTGTCAGTAGACAGGATACTGGGCTGGATGGACCTTTGGTCTGACCCAGTATGGCCGTTCTTATGTTCTTATGGTATAAAGCATGGTTTTGAACACTGTTTTAAGATAATTTATCTCCATCTACACAGGCTAGCCCAACAGCATTAGAAACTGGGTTTTAACATGGCTGCCAATCACTAGCAGAGGCCCAGTACAGACACGGCCAAAGGGCCCATGTTGTCTTCACACAGCAGCAGAGTAAATGGCAGAGGCCCATTTTCAGAAGACTGTATGTGGGAGAATGGGCTTCCTGCAAGTCCCTTATTGCCCTGAAAAGGCTGCAGAGTGAGATTTTTTCCCCTTATCCCTTAGACAGTATTTCATTTATTTATGTTAATGTCCATCCCCTTGATATCTGATCATGTTATAGAGACTGAAAAGGACTGCTGCCAACAATTGGCAAAGAACAAATAAGCAGCCCAGTTCCACATGGATGAAGACCACCTCATCTTTTTGAAGCAGATTGACTGTCTTTTGCCTATTATTGGCCTACAAGAACTCCTGCTGGCAAAAGGCACGGCCCTGCCATTAACGTCGCATCTCTTTAAGGCCATGCTAATGCAGTTGGCATTAGAACAAACTGAGATTTCCCAAGAAGTGTATGGCTGCCAACAAAGACACATCTTGAGGGACCATTACGTATGGTATTAAACTGAGAGCACTCTGTCAACATCTGATGCAGTTTGTGGAAAATTCTAAGGAAAATAAAACCAAGCCATTTCCACTGTAAGATTTCGAAAAAGTTCCCTCTTTAGCTCTTTCTACCAGATGCATTTTCATTCTCCACTAGAACAGGCTGCGAGCACATCTTGTTATCATCACAGATTTCCTTCCTGCAGATTTTAATTGTTAGTGCTGCTGGTTCAACCTCCTGGATGGAGGGAAAGGGACCTGCCCATGAATCTATCACATTGCATTAGGGAATGCTTTCAGTGCACCAGCCTGGGTTGTGTAACCTTTTGTTGCTGGGATTTCTAGTTGTGGCTGTCATCCCATGACCGCCTTCATGCTGCATAGCAGGTTCATGCTGCACAGAAAATTAAGTTTAAACATTGGGAGCTACTAAGCTCAGTGTCAGAGAAGAGGATGGTTCATGGGTTTGATACCTGGTTCAGTGCTCCTGCTGGTAGCAGCTGATCTGATTATTGTCTAATGGCTGTTGACCAACCTGTGGGAAATGGGTTGGCTGGTCTCAGCCTGGTTCCGTGTGGGAAGCTATTAACATCACAACCCTATAAACACTGCCATTAGCCCTCTTGTTGGCAGTCTCAGCCAAGAGGTAACGGGTTAAGGCTCATAGAGGCTGGCAGGCTTCACTACCACTGACAGGGCCTGTGCACCGGGGGAAAGTTCTGCAGCCCCTGTGATTTTTGTACTTTTGCTGAAAACAAATGTCAGTGACACTGTGGGAAAAACCCTAACTCTGATTTCTCTGTAAGTAGCTCCTCCAAATTCCAAGCATGTGGTCCTAGAGGGTGGAGCAAGCAAAGAGGCCTATTGGTAAGGCCTCTCCTCAGCTCTCAAATGAGGCCATTTTGGAATGGAAAAACACCCATCTTTCACTCACAAACACATAGCATTTCACTCCTTCTGATGCACCAACTTCCCTCAAATTAGGTAAAGTTATTTCTCTCTCAGATGCAGATGAAACATGGGGCAGGTGAGTCTGCATCATTAACCTTCTGCCAGGCCTGGTGGGCAAACTACATATATTCCCCTAGCACCTGCATTTCCCAAGGGGGACATGGCTGCCTGGAGACTGTGATGAGGCTGGCGGGGGCTCCCCTCACCACATTCCAGGTGGTGAGCATTGTCACAGTCATAACTGATTAAATCAGGAGGGGGAAGTCCCATTTCCTGGTCCCCTGGTTCTGGGGATTTGATCACAGAACAAAATTCTGCAAACTCCAGGGGACAGTGCAGGGAAGGTGGGCAGGAGAGGACACAAGTCTCCCCAGAAACACAAACAGAGTTACCATCACCTGAATGATTCCTAGCCTCTGGCTAAGCCCAATGTCTCATTGCAAACCTGCCCCGCACAGCGCTTTCCTCAGAGCGGCCAATTAAATCCGCTTGCAAAAGCATGATACAATGGCTGCCATGTTACCCAAACAATAAGAAACTAGGATCTTGGCTCTTTTAACTTGCTTCACCCCAATTCTCCATCCCTCCAGCAGCCTCCCCAGGTCCCAAAGCCTAACTCAGAATTTCCCCTGTACAGGATGCGGTGTGTGGAAGACTAGCCAAGGAGCGTGAAGGTGTATACATTGGGTGACGAGGCCTCTTTGGGAGGGGCAGTGACTAGTTTCACTTTCCTGAAGCGCGGCTCACACCTTCAGAAGTTTGGGAATTGCTGAATTATTTTGAGCCTGATCCCTATGCTGCCAGCTGGGCCTCTCCTCACTCTGCCACAACTAAGGTTTGGTTCCTGGCTCCTTGCACTGATGGCTGATTGTCCCATTCTCTCTTGCTCATAGGTCTCTCTTTGTTCTGTCCCAAAGACCACTATTGTGGGGAGGCCCTATATTGGCCTAGTACCGGTTCTTCCATCTATTCCACGGCCTCTCAAAACCTGCACCTGCCCAGTCACTGCTCCCGACTGGGCCTTAGCTTGGCTTCCCTGAGCAGCAGCATTGAATGTGCCTCTCTCAGCCACCAACAGTCCTCACACGGCAAGGAAGCTGGTTCTAAACGCTGAGGGAAGGGCCCACTAGTCCCCGTGCATGAGAGTTTAGATTGAGGTAAAACCAGTTAACGTATGCTGTTGCCCTGACCTTAAAAGCCACAAGACTCTTCAGTAAGCAGCTGCCCAGTACCCTGACATGAAGGGATCCATTATAATCCTTTATTTTTATATGGAAACAAAAATGGCAAGTGAGATTGGGCCTGAGAATGAGACGGCTCCATTTTTCTACCTTAACCTTTGCATCTCCGCTATTTTCAAATGAGTCCTGAGTCACAGCAGGAACCGTGGTGCCTTGCTGTCCTTGAGCCGTGAACCACAGGAGTAACTGTCCCTGTCAGCTTCTTGTGAAGGCTTCTGCCCTTCAGACATGCTGGTCCCATGATGGCAGGGGTCCAGCAATGAGAATAAATAGCTTCTTCCCTTGGGCCCAGACAACAAGCTGGCGAACACACTTGTAATTTACTGAAAGGAGCTTGGAATGTATAAGCTGTAAACATGAAATCAAAAACAAATGAGGCAGCAGCCTTGAGGGGAGGGAAGGAGCTCTGGACAGGGAGCATGCGCTTCGCAGATCTGTGGACAGTCTGGTGTTCTAGAAGCGATGGCTGACAAGCCTGCAGAAGGACCTGTGACTGGTCCTGTGGAGGGGCCTGCGCTGTCTTTCAGGTAAATGTGACAGGAAGAGAGTTTGTCTTGGGGAAATTTTTGTGCCCTTTGCTTGCTCCTGGGTGACCCTCATCCTGCTAGGCTCTGGAAGGGCTAAAACTGAGCCATCTTATTACCAAGAAGGTTACAGCTTGCTGGAGTAGTCCAAGTATTATCTATTTGAAATGATCTTTTCTCCCTCCTCTTTTCTCCCTCCTCTTTCAAGCAGCTCAGGACAATTTTCAGGCTGAGGGAAACCATGCTGCTGTGGCTGTTTGAGTTCATAATTCCCCTCAGAACTTGTGGATTAGATCCAGTGCAGGGAGTCTGGCTAGAGTTTCATGTTTTCCCTTGCTGGCTTAGTAAAGGGCAGTGCTTTACCCTTAACAGTGATTAGACCATGAGGAATTTATTACTATCCATTTCAAACTCATGCCTTGGTCTTTCCTCAGTGCAGCTCCTGTGGTCGGTCCCTTTCACTGAGGGGAGCTTCAGATTGTCATTATTGGGGCCTGACCCTTCTTCCTTTGAGAGTCTGCACTGGGGCTCTCTTCTCAGCTCCAGTCCCCAACGGAGAAGAGAGAAGAGTTGGCAATATATTAACAGCTGAGGTGCCAGCTCACCCAGGGCATGCCTTAGGCCCACAGACTGGTCGGATTCCCTAGGTAAGGTGCAAAGCACAATTGTCAGCTGAACCCTGCTTAGCACAGCTCCTTCCAGTTTGGCCAAGGGGAGCTCACTTCTGGTTTACATGGAAAAATAACTGGTGCTCTTTGAGGAAGACATGCACAAAAATCCTGGGTACCAGGCCAGGGGACCCCAACAAATGTTTTTAGTGTGAAACAATGCAAGAAGTTAAAGCTCTTTGAAAATGACTGTACCCACAATTATATGCAAGTGCAAAAAACAGAAGGCCCGTTTTTTAAAATCTGGCCCTTTATGTGCATAAATCCCTGCTGGTAATGTCACTGTTCAAGTGAGCTGTAGCTCACGAAAGCTCATGCTCAAATAAATTTGTTAGTCTCTAAGGTGCCACAAGCACTCCTTTTCTTTTTGTCTTCTAACCAGGAATTGTTGGTATATATTGCCATCTAGTGGTGATGAGTAGGAGTGCCTAAAGGGAACATTCATTGCAAGAGCAGCAACACATTATTATCTTATTTACCATTAGTTTCCAATGAACTGTAGAGGGTGGATCTTTGTTCACATCTGGAGGAAGATATTGTGAGGAAAAGGGAATTTTCAAAAAATAGTTTGTCACAAAGCCCAGTCTTCCACACTCGATATCCTCATAACACCAAACATCCAAACATACAAGAAACTGGTTTAAAACATTTCTGTACTTTAACAACATTATTTCTTCCACAATAATCATTTAGGATAATTCTATGTAATTTGATACAATAAATAATCTTTAGCATCTTCTATTCTATTCCAAGCTACATACTTTTACCCTTCTACGCCAATGCCACAGCAGAAAGTGGAGGGGCTTTTCTGCCTTACGTACTTGCAGTACACAAAGACAAGAAAAGTTCATTTTTACTTCCAGCGTAGGGTGGTGGGTGAAGTGCTCTCCTTCAGTTTCACAGCAGGGAAATACTGTTTCGTCATGGAATCTCCTTCAGAAGGATAATCCAATAGCCACAGGCCCTTTCATTTCAAAGATAACTTTCAGATCACACAAAATTCTGCCATTTTCAACCATTCACTTCTCAAATTTCAGCCACCTTCTGTCCCTTTTCATTATATCATCTAGTCTGAACTCCTGTGTATCACAGGCCATTACATTTCACCACATTAGCTGTGTTGAAACGGAACTGTTGTGTGCTACAGGCAGAGAACAGGAGAGACTGAGGTGCCACCAATGCCTAAGGCCCATGCAACAACAGGGGATTGTTTAGGTGAGATATACCCGGCAGCTGATCTGTGCTCCAGGCTGCAGAGGAAAGTGAAAAACCTCCAAGGTTCCTCCCAATCTGATCTAAGGGAAAATTCCTTCCCAACCTCAAATCTAGCAATCATTATGACCTGACCATATGAGCAAGGCACAGCAGCCAGGGATCTAAGAAAGGGAATTCTTGGTACCACTTCAAACCACTGATTCTCCCTGTCTAGTGTCCTACCTCCAGTTCTCGCCAATCACTGATACATCAGAGGAAGGTGAAAGAAACCCAGAATACATCTGGCCAATTGTGCACTGAGTAAAAAAATTCCTTTCTGAGTCCAGTAGGTAACCAGCTGAGATTTGATTATAGCTTGTCTGAATGCAGAGCTACAAGTGTTATGAGTATGCTGGGGGCAATGCAGAACTTCTGTTCTCTCCATGGTCATGAGGGCAGGGAATGAACACTAGTCATAGACAATATCTCAGACAAAAAAAAAATCTTACTGACAAAAAGCTTTGAAAAACATGCACACAGAGGTAAGCATCCATCTGAGATATACATAACCAGGATCAAACCTTTGAATAGATGGAGTGTGGGATGAATGCCATTGCAGTACGAGGTGCACACTGACAGAGTGACAGAACCAGACTTTGGATGGAGGGGGCTTGAAATAACAAGATTGTTCTGTCATTTGTTGCCATGAACATGGAGAACTAATGGCAAAGAAATACTAAAAAATTTAAGCTAGCCTCAGCATTGAGCATGCAGCCACTATGCCTACCATGCTACTCCACATGAAATCCTAACTAAACATCAAATCTTCAACATTCTGTGATATAACAGAGATGGGACTTGGAAAAATTGTTCTCATTTCATCAAATGTCAAATGAATGTGAGTTATAATTTGGTCTCTTCTGACCATTGAGATCAATAGATTATAAGGCCAGAAGGAACCACTGTGACCATTTAGTCTAACCTCCTGTGTAATACAGGACATCGGACTTTCCTAAATTATTTCCTTTTGAACTAGAACAGATCTTTTAGCAAAGCATCTAATCTTGATTTAAAAATGTCCAGTGGTGGTTAATCCTTAACAAATTGTTCCAATGATTCATTACCCTTGCTGTTAAAAATTTGTACTTCTTTCTAGGGTGAATTTGCCTAGCTTCAGCTTCCAACCGTTGGATCTTTTTACATCTTTGTCAGTTAGCTTGAAGAGCCCTCTATTAACAAATTTCTGTTTCTCATGTAGTTATTTGTGGACTGATCAAGTCACCCCAGCCTTGTTTTCGTTAAGCTAACTAGACTGAGCTCCTTGGGTCTTTCACTATAAGGCATCTTTTCCAATTCTTTAATCATTCTTGTGGCTCTTTGCATAAAGCTAGTAGAAATCAGGCTGTATAAGAGTGTGAAATTCGGTTCAAAGTCCCCAGTCTCTAAATAAATCTCCTTTGGAAATCTGAGTAAAATATCTGCTTTTAAAACATCATGATTTTTAATTTCTTAACACTCCAGCCCACTTCTACACACATATTGTCAGCAGCTGTGTCTATGATATCCTACAAAATCCAGGAATCACACTTACCAGTCAGGAGACAGATTCTCCAACACTCTCAGCTGTAGCAATCTATCCAGGTATAACTTACTGTAACACTTGGTGCTCTCAGCCAGGACAGATAGGATATGTTTTAACAGTAGCCACTGGTATCAAAGGTTATTAACTGCTGTCTTGTGACTGGGGCACCAGGTTTTGTATAACCCTGATCCAAGCCATGTGTTCCCCCCACATTCCGACCCTTCACCCAGATCTCCGTGTTCCTGTGAACTTCTATCTCCTGCCCCCGCCTCACTAGCTTAGCCAGTCAGAACTGTACAAAACTCCCGGCCCCTGGGGCATCTCCACTGAATTTACTAGAAACTTACTCATAAAACTACTGAGAGCATACTGTTCCATCTTCAGTACATTTTACATGTATCTGTTGCTCACTTATTTAGAAAAGAGCCTGAGTTTTAACTTCACAGTCATTTTAACCAGAAATACATGATTCACTTGACAGGCACAGAAAAGCTCAGCTGAACCTAGTGGCCTCATTGAAAATTCTGCTCAGACAAACCCTGAAAATGTAGAAAAGTGGAATCATAAATCTGATTCTGACAATATACAACAGAGCTTTTTAACCAAACACAAATCAGAGTGTGACACACACACACTCACTCACTCCAGGAGCTCACTACCCAGATAGTGTATGAACAGGGAAGCTTCTTTTGTGTGCACTTATCATTAATGTTTCAAATGTATCATTTCCAGGGCAACATCCTTGCTATTTACCATCTATTTTGTGTAGTAAATATTACTGTCAGTTTTGTTAAGTGAAATTGTAGATGCCAAATACAGTATTTTGCTGAGGATAAGGTTTGTGTATCCAAAATGCTATCAAGTGCGTTAGAATGATGATGTATTTGAATCTCTTTCTTCTTAGTCAGATCTGTTCCTGAAAGTGGCCTGGCACTGCACCAATTCAGTCATTTGTTGTCATAAGGCCACAGGACAAGACAGGCTAACATCACCCTTCCTAGGGGCTGCCCAGAGTTCCGAGTTCTGATCTATCGGATCTAAGACATCTACCACAGTATCTAAGTGAGACAAGGTAGGTGAGATAATATCTTTTATTGGACCAACTTCTGTTCGTGAAAGAGACACGCTTTTGAATTTACACAGGGCTCTATTAGGGTTGCCAACTTTCTAATTGCACAAAATCAAACACCCTGCCCCACCCTTTCCCAAGGCCCTGCTTCTGCCCTGCCCCTTCTCTGATACCCCAGCCACTGCTCGCTCCATCCCACCTCCCTCCATTGCTCACTCTTCCCCACCCTCACTCACTTTCACAGGGCTGGGGCAGGGGGTTTGAGTGCTGGAGATGGGTGAGGGATCCAGCTGGGTGTGAGGGCTCTAGCGTGAGGCTGGGGATGAGGGGTTTGGGGTATGGGAGAGGGCTCTGGGTTGGGGCAGGGGGTTGGGGTGTGAGGGGGTTGCAGGGTGCGGGCTCTGGGAGAGAGTTTGGGTGCAGGAGGGGACTCCAGGCTGTGGCAGGGGTTGGAGTGTGGGAGGGGACTCTGGGCTGGGTCAGGGGGTTGGGGTACGGCAGGGGGTGCAGGGTCCCAGCAGCACTTACCATGGCTCCCAGGAAGCAACCACCAGGTCCCTGTAGCCCCTAGGAGCATGGGTGGCCAGGGAGGCTCCATGCGCTGCCCTCGCACCCACAGTGCCGCCTCCACAGCTCCCATTGGTCACTGTTCCTGGCCAGTGGGAGCTACTTAGCCGGCACTTGGGGTGCAGGCAGTGCGCGGTGCCTCCCATGCACCTAGGGGCTGCAGGGACCTGGCGGCAGCTTCTGGGAGCCACATAGAGCCAGGGAAGGCATGGCATCTGCCTTAGCCCCTGGTCCCTGCTGCCCACCAACTGGATGTTTACCACCGACCGGAGCCGCCAGGGTCCCTTTTCGACCAGGCGTTCTGGTCGAAAACCAGATGCCTGGCAACCCTAGGCTGTATCTGAGTGCTCATCTTAAGATACTGGAATTTGGCTGGTAAAGCTAAGTATCAAAACGGCTGGAGATTGTGGGGAATGAATCTACAAATGAATGTGTAACTTCTCCTTTATAGTGTTTTTACTGTTTAATAGCTGGTTTTATGTATCCTACTATGTAAACCCACCCTCGTGCCGTAGGCTTCAGAATCCCAGCCTAAACCACAACTTCTAACCACTGTCTACACAGCTATTTTTAGGGCGCTATCATGAGCCCACTACCCCAAGTCTGTTGACCTGGGCTGGGACACTCATTCCCTCTCACTGCAAAATGCTTGTAGACATATCCAGAGGGTCCTAGTGTAGAGCACAGGCTGCTCCTGATGGTATGTAAGTCACATCCTGTAGTTGCAGAAGAAAAATTCCTATGATTTCATCTTTATTTAGCCTTATACTTTTTAGAACTTCAGATAATTTCTCCTGTAGTAACTAGGAAGCTATAAATCGCCCCTTTATGTGTGAGAAAAATCAATTGTTATTTGACATTTTACCTTAATATTACCAACTTCCTTCAACTGCAATAAAGAATCCATCTGCTTTTTATTTTACAGGCAATTAGTAAGTCACCTTTTTTTAATTTCTTCACATTTACTATCAAACTAACTCTAGAATTAAAAGAGAAAAGCTGTTTTATGGCACTGAACTTATTGAATAGGATGGATTTATCTGTAACCCTCTAGGTACCAACATTTATTAATTGCTTTTATTGATCCAGGTGAGCTTTTTAACCCTTAACAAAAATACAGACATCACTGGCCCAACATTAGGAAAATCTAACAACACAGGATTTTCCTTGCACAATTCTGAACAGAGCACATTTTAGGAGACTAGCAGCACTAGATAGACTCGGCATGATGCTACACAAGCTTCCCAAATATGGCTCTGCCAATGCTGCTCAATCCCCACTTCCAGCCCTGCTACAGCATCCAGAAGGACACAAAGCACTTTACCAACTGATTTACAAACTTTGGTCCCAGTGCTGAACTGGGGGCTCCATGCAGACACCAGGGTATCCCTGCACAAAACAATTAGGAGCAAGGCCCGTATCTGTAGGAATTACGTGTCTGACTGCTGAAATGCAGCCACCTCTGGTAGAAGCTGTTAAATAATGCATACTGAATAGTAACACCTCACAATAATTTAGAACGGAAACTGAAGAAGAATCCTGTATCTGGTTGAACTTGCAGGGGAAAGTTTAGGTAGCTGAACCAAGATTCCATTGTGCTAGGTACTGCTAGCCAGTCCTTGGGATCCTACATACAGCTCTGCTGATACCCCTCAATCCCAACCTACAGCCTCTCCTGCTATTCCCTGTGTTTGTGTTGTGAATAAACCTCCATGATGGTATGCTGATAACATCAAACTCTCTTTGTTTGTGACCAGCTTGCCTTCTCTGAAATCCGTTATCCCTCCCCATCTAGACCATCCAGAGACGCCCTGACAAAATTACCTTCCTTGCTCGCTGATCTGACCATGTCACTGTACTGTTTGGTTCACACCTTACCATCTTTATCAAGTTTCTGTACTAGTTATTAGAGCTGCTTGGGTAATGGCTTTTGTTTCCATAGAAAATTTCAGTAAAAATGTTTTCAACAAAATTTTCCACCAGAATTTTCAGGTTTTCATCAAAAAGCAAATTTTTTTCAGCAACTGAAAAATTTCAGTTAAAAATTTGTCAGCTTCTGTTTGTTTTCCAATAAAAAGTTGAAAAATTTTAATTTGCCACTTAGCAAGATGCCACCATAACTCAAATTCTGGCCTGGCTCTAACGACAAACTTCATTTTGAGTTAAAAAGCACAGCGGCACTTAACCCCACAAAGGGAATGCTTGGCAGGGGGAATATCAACAAGACTGTTGGCATTTCCTGCATACTCTACCTCTAGAATATGCTCTGTTAAATACTGAATCCATAATCTTGGTATAGCAAGGCTCCTACAGCACGTACAACAGCAAAGAGCCTTTCAAATCCACTCATCCTCCGGCCACTTTCTGCTGTGTTCTAATGAGGCCCTTGATAATAGTTATAATTTTCAGTGGGGTTGAGGGCCAAGGTGAAGCAGATTTATATGAGAGGTGGCTGTATAAATAATCTTCATGGGTTAGTATTATACATTTAATTCCATCTGCCTATTTTGCCAGGAATACACGAATATTTCAGATCTTCATTTCAAAAATGATTTATCGCCAGTTGCAGCTTTAATGTAAGTGACCCGTATGTCTCATTAATCAGATTTAGTTTTATGGTGTAAAGATTCCTTCTTCATTTCACCTGATCTTATCTCCTTGGGCCCGAGGATTTTTTTTTCTTGGATTAAGATCCATTTCACACCTAAGACTTTAAAATTCTAGTTTCCGTGGTTCTTTCAATCCACCTTGCTCAATCTTCTGTCCTTATGGAAAAGAGGGCCCATAACAATATCTCCCCTACTTTCATCCAACTCTTACCCCCTTTAAAAAAAAAAAGAACAATTTCTAAATGGGAAGTTTCCTCCAGAATTCACTTGTTTAGAAGGCTGACCTGAACCTAGCCTCACTGAGGGCACAATAAAAGCTAATAATACTAGAGACAGCATGGCCTTATAACTCCTGAAAAAACACTCCAAGCATGATACCAGTGCATAATAACATCTGCTCTTACAGTAATGGAATAATGTTCACAGCCAACAGATTCATAGAATCATAGGACTGGAAGGGACCTCTAGAGGTCTTCTAGTCCAGAGCCCTGCACTCAAGGCAGGACTAAATATTATCTAGGAGAGCTGTGCCTGCTCTTTGGCTTGAGGGGCACTGACAGGCCAAAGTCATTCTTCTGCTCTGGCAGCCCTAGTCTTTAACTCACCTCCGAGCCCCGACTTGCTGCATGGCTGCTATTATTACTAACAAGCACCTTGCAATTTGATCCAAGAGGCTGGGAATGGAATTCCCCAGGTGCCCCATTGAATCCATTCAGTGGACCCTTGTCTGTGAAATGTGTGAGAAAGAGTATGAATGTGAGTGTCAGATAGAGAGAGATGGGTCAGGAGGTCTCAGCCAAATTACTATATGCTACATCACAAAAACTGTATGTTGTGAGCTCAAATATCCCTGAATTGGCCCCATCTGCTGTGAATGTGAACATCAGCTGTTTATAAATTACAACAAAGACCTTCAATTTTAAACACAGAGCTAACAGAGATTTTACTCCTTTTTATTTGAATAAAATCCTGTAGCAGCAGCAGCATTAAAGCCCTTATGCTACAAGTGCTAGTTTGGTTTTGTTGGGAGACATTTTACAACTTTACCGATAATATTGTTTCTCTGATTTTTAGTAGAATGGAGCCCACCAGTGTGGACCGCGCTGATATTGAACTCCTACATGCTGCCAGTAGAGGGAGTAACTTCTCTATTAACAAACCACAATTCCTTTACAGCAACACTGGAGAAGTAGGTGTAAAAGGACCGAACTATATC